>NC_137232.1:14838932-15038932 GCF_949987685.1 Ammodytes marinus | reverse complement strand
TGCAAGGCTGCCATTAAAATGCCAACTTTGTGAAAGATTGAATTTGACAAACTTTTGGAAAATAACTAATACTATCCTGACTGAGCTAAACTTAAATTTAACGATTATTCTGACCAAAATTTAACCAAAGAGCTTATCCATTATACGTCTTGAATGATCTCACTTTCCAAAAATATCTGTAACCTAGTCTGTTCACACAGAGATGGACACTCTCTCTCTCTCTGTCTTTCATATTTCACGCTGGATGCTTCACTGTGACGTCACGTTGTACGCACTTTACACACTGCACTGAGTCACTTCCACTCACTTCACCTCAGCAGAGTGAAACAACATCTGCAAGCAAGAGCAGCAGCCTACGCCCAGTCCTGAGTCGGCAGGACCACCAGTCTTAATCAAAACAGTCACCTTCTGCTCCAAGAAACAACAGAGCTGCAGTGGAAAGCCTCGACTTTCTCATAGAGGCTGTCCATCATCCACACAGGGTGCCAATAAAAAACTATCCTGGGCAATATATATTGTTAAGTTGGATAAACCAATAAGCATAATCTTATAAAACCACTTTTTTTTTTAATAATGTTGTACGAAATGTTGTATAAAGTTGGGATTAATAAAGTTATTTCAATGAATAGTCTGTGTAAGTATAGTATGTGTATGTTTTATGCAAAGTAGACTATAATATTAAGTAATATAAAAGTTAATATAATTACTATACTCTAAAGTATATATACATAATATATACTCTAATATTACAGAAGTTTAATACTGACACTATACGAGTTAAACTAAAATATCTATCTATCTATCTATCTATCTATCTATCTATCTATCTATCTATCTATCTATCTATAACTCACATAAGTACAATACACTGGTCTATTATGAACCACAGGCTCATCTGCACCCACAGAGGAATAATAGAATGAGCGGGTCAATATATGTGATTTAACTTACTCAGTATTGTTAGTCATCTGCTGATTAGCCTACATTACTCCGACTTCATTTTAAATCTCATATTTCCGTCTTCATATTTTCTTTCCTCCAACACACACACACACACACACACACACACACACACACACACACACACACACACACACACACACACACACACACACACACACACACACACACACACACACACACACACACCTTGCACCAACAAACAAACCAAAGCTAACCAACCCACACTTGCCTGCATAATGAGCTCCAGATAGATATTTACCACAAATATCAAACAAATTAACACTAATTAATTAGTCTGAATCCAAAGCTGAGGTTTGCAAACACTTTTCACTGCAGCTGTGATCAAGCACACCACATTAGGACTTGTCAGACTACAGTGCATCTGCCTCTAGTGATGATGCTCTAGTGATGATGCTAAAGCAAGCTATGCTGCTGCTGTTGGCCCTGTCCCACTACTAAAGCACAGGAATAATCTCAATGAATGCACCCCAATACAGGCCCTTTAACTGCAAAAACAAAACCCTCCAGATTGAGGTATACGGTAAATGATACCACAACACGCAGAAATGCCAAAGTAGGTAATGTGAGGTCACACAGTCAGACCATAGACACACTGTATTACTTCCTGCAGAGATATAGTATTACTGGGGGAAATGTAGCCTATTGCTTGTGAAGTTCTGTTGTTCTCTGCCTTGGGGCTCAGGTTACCAAAAGATCACCGAAATCATATTCATCATTAAATTTAAAGTTATCTTTTATAAAGAAGCCGAAACTGATCCGGTACAACATGTAAAAACATACCAAAAGCCCATACACTAGGCCCCTATTCTGCTTCATAATCCATTTATCCTTTCAAAATGAGACAATAAACCCAAACAGACATCTGAAACTCTTCTCCATCCATGCATACATCATGTCACAACGGGCATTAAACAGCGCGTCTGCCTCACCGGATCACTGCGGTACCCTGCACCCAAATGCAGGCCGGCGTCCCTGCTAAAAAAAAAAAGAAAAAAAAAAAGCACCCTGCACCTCGACTCACACGGGGAATGACAGACTAACGACGTCCCATCTAACGGAAAACGGAATTGTCCATCTATCCATCGGCCTTACCTTCAGCTTTCAGTGTCCTTTCTGTGTTGGTTTTGTCCTCTGGCACCAATAAGACGTCGTTGGGTTGAATCGATTTAGGAGAGCGGGTTACCAATGATGGGGGGAGACTGACGCTCCGCTCTTATTTCAGCAGGGTCTTCCCAATCCCTACACTGCTCAGTCTTTATTACAGGAGGAAGCGGTTTGCCAGCGTGATTACAGAGGCGAATAATGCAACGCCTTGACGCAAAAGCAGAAAGGCGCTGCGTGGTTGCAGCCAGTACCAACGGCCGGGAGACGCTGTCGGTGGATGCGAGCCGTTGGTGGTGTTTGGTGGTGATGATATCCATAGAGGTCCCGTTTCCACCTGACACAACCTCTCCTCTACTTCCTCCTCCTCCTTCTCTTCCTCCTCTCCGCTGGTGATGCTGGAGAGAGAAATGTCAGCATTAGTGCGGAGAGAGAGAGAGAGAGAGAGAGAGAGAGAGAGAGAGAGAGAGAGAGAGATGAATTTTAGAAACCGCAAGAGGTCGCCATTTTGCAAAAGCACATGCGTGTGGTGTGTAAATGCGAAAATATTTATCGGAAATATAGCCTACGATAGAGAAAGAAAACGAAGAATAAACATACTGTGTTTGCCTCGTTTTCTAACGATATTTCTTGGCTTAGACATAAAGCTTAAATAGTGTTTGTATGCTTACGTTTTACATACCTTAGACATGGTCGTGAAAGTGCATGGACATATAAAGACAAAAGTGGCGTCGAGGGGGGGAAGTGGATTTGGCTACTAATCATATCAGTTGGGGGCCCTCGAAAAGCCTGTTGTTAAAAAAAAAATCTGTGTAATACGTGTTATAAATATAGGCTAGTACAATAAAAAAAATAATCAGTTGAGTGACTTTTGTGTTTTTTTTTTGTTTTTTTTTTCAATATTGAAGGTCCTGTGTCCACTAGTCTAACCCCTTCCAAACTGTGCAAAATGGTTTAGTCCAAACAAGCGCAAGGACTTTCTGGACAGCTGCCTGTCCGGCCATAGGAGCGAGCTAATCAAGCTAATGTACACAGAAGCTACTGAGTTCTGGTTGTGTTTTTCTCTCTCTCTAAAATAAATACATATAGGCCTATCTATACGAAGGAAACTCCTTCAACAAAAAGAGAAACAGAAAATAACTTGAGGAAAAACAACAATTACTGACTATTTCTTTATAAAGAAAGGTGAGCATAAAAAAACTCAGCTTCTAAAATAGTTTAAGATAATAGGCTACTAGCTGTTTGGATTGAAGGCAAATCCAAAACTAGTACTTTCATCCAAATATATAGGTAGCCTAAGCTAATTTAACCCTTAGGGCCCGTTATAATATTAGGCACACTTGTACCGCTAAGGTCCGTAAAATGGACATTTCATTGAGGTAGCTATAAAAAATATTATACATTATTTTTTTTCTACTTTTTTTTTGCCAATTCTTTTCCCCCACATCTGCCCTAACTATTAATATAAAATAGTCATGAATTTTAAAAGATGTTAACCCTTTAAATGCCAGGTTTTGGTCATGATGCCATCGTATTTTAGATGAAAAAAACTGAAAAACTGAAATATTTTCAATATACTACATGCAAACTAATTTTTTTTGTGTTGAATTATTAGGCCTGTGATGTGTCAATGATGAGCAGCAAAACTGATTTTCAGGCATTATTATTTTTTGTGCAGTGTCAAATACTCACACTCGTACCGCTAAGGTCCGTAAAATGGACATTTCCTTGAGGTAGCTATAAAAAATATTATACATTAATTTTTTTCTACTTTTTTTTTGCCAATTCTTTTCCCCTACATCTGCCCTAACTATTAATATAAAATATTCATGAATTTTAAAAGATGTTAACCCTTTAAATGCCAGGTTTTGGTCATGATGCCATCGTATTTTAGATGAAAAAAACTGAAAAACTGAAATATTTTCAATATACTACATGCAAACTCGTTTTTTTTGTGTTGAATTATTAGGCCTGTGATGTGTCAATGATGAGCAGCAAAACTGATTTTCAGGCATTATTATTTTTTGTGCAGTGTCAAATACTCACACTCGTACCGCTAAGGTCCGTAAAATGGACATTTCCTTGAGGTAGCTATAAAAAATATTATACATTAATTTTTTTCTACTTTTTTTTTGCCAATTCTTTTCCCCCACATCTGCCCTAACTATTAATATAAAATATTCATGAATTTTAAAAGATGTTAACCCTTTAAATGCCAGGTTTTGGTCATGATGCCATCGTATTTTAGATGAAAAAAACTGAAAAACTGAAATATTTTCAATATACTACATGCAAACTCATTTTTTTTGTGTTGAATTATTAGGCCTGTGATGTGTCAATGATGAGCAGCAAAACTGATTTTCAGGCATTATTATTTTTTGTGCAGTGTCAAATACTCACACTCGTACCGCTAAGGTCCGTAAAATGGACATTTCCTTGAGGTAGCTATAAAAAATATTATACATAAATTTTTTTCTACTTTTTTTTTGCCAATTCTTTTCCCCCACATCTGCCCTAACTATTAATATAAAATATTCATGAATTTTAAAAGATGTTAACCCTTTAAATGCCAGGTTTTGGTCATGATGCCATCGTATTTTAGATGAAAAAAACTGAAAAACTGAAATATTTTCAATATACTACATGCAAACTCATTTTTTTTGTGTTGAATTATTAGGCCTGTGATGTGTCAATGATGAGCAGCAAAACTGATTTTCAGGCATTATTATTTTTTGTGCAGTGTCAAATACTCACACTCGTACCGCTAAGGTCCGTAAAATGGACATTTCATTGAGGTAGCTATAAAAAATGTTATACAATCTTTTTTTTAATTTTTTTTTGCCAATTCCTTTCCCCTACATCTGCCCTAACTATTAATATAAAATAGTCATGAATTTTAAAAGATGTTAACCCTTTAATTGCCAGGTTTTGGTCATGATGACATCGTATTTTGGAGGAAAAAACTGAAAATGTATATTATTTTCAATATACTACATGCAAACTAATTTTTTTTGTATTGAATTATTAGGCCTGGGATATGTCAATGCTGAGCAGCAACACAGATATTTAGGCATTATTATTTTTTGTACAGTGTAATAAACTGACACTCACACCGCTAAGGTACGTAAAATGGACTTTTGAAAAAGGTAGCTATAAAAAATATTATACATCGATATTTTTCCAACTTTTTTAGGCTTGAATTTTAAACCAACATCAGTACTAATCATAAATTGAATTTTTGTGTTAGGAAAAGAACCTCACCTGCAGTCCAAGCACATTTTCCACTCTTTTTGTTATTATCCAGAAGTGAACAGTGAACGGGCCAAGAACAGTGTAACAGGGACATCATTGGCTAAATAAAGTTGTGTGTATGAGAGAGACTGTGTGTGTGTGTGTGTGTGTGTGTGTGTGTGTGTGTGTGTGTGTGTGTGTGTGTGTGTGTGTGTGTGTGTGTGTGTGTGTGTGTGTGTGTGTGTGTGTGTGTGTGTGTGTGTGTGTGTGTGTGTGTGTGTGTGTATCCCCATGACCTAGACATTATGAGCAAAAGGCTAGTGGTTTTCAAGTGGCACTGTTTTCATTCACTCTGTTCCATGTGTAGTTTTTCATGCAGAGGTTCAAAATCCCTCTAAAGATGACTTTGTATAAATGCACAGCACACACACCTACCTGAGGTCCATACACACAAGCATGTGCAGTGCACTGCTTCAAATAAGTTAAAACATGGGCCATCTTCAATCACATCAAAGGTGCAGCCGTCAGAGACACATAACAAGTCGTTGAGCTGTTTACACAGCTGCCATTGAAACCAGAGTTTATACAAAGCAAACTGTGGAACTAGTTATTTCTTACCTGGCAATATGGAGGGAGCCTTTACACAAGAAGTACATAAAGCTTTGGAAACAGTGATGGAGTCTGATTCTGATAGCGAGTAATAGGAATCTGACACAGACAATGGTTGCGTTCCGAATCGCATACTTTCTACTATATAGTATGTAGAAAAAAGATTTAGGATGTCCCGATTCTTATGGCCAGATTTAGGATGGTTAGAAGTACCCGGATGTCCTACTTCATGCGGCCAAGATTGTTAGTGTTGAAAAGTGCATCCTATTTGGGCGATTCTGACCCACAATCCAGTGCGCACGTGAAGTGACGTAACATCGACGAAGCCTCCATATGAAAACAAACAGGGATGCGACGGATATAAAAGCAAGAGGCAAGATCAAGGCGCAATGTTATGATGAAATAAGAGAGTAAAGTATGTCCCAATAGTATGCCTACTGCATCCTAACTAGATTCTTTTTATCGTCGGATGTAGTATGTAGAATAGAAAAAAGAAAGAGTATGAGATTCGGAACGCAACCACTGTGTCTGAAACCTCCATTAACGCGTAACAGGTGGGTCCCTGTACCATTCCAGTGGCTGCAGGAGTATATCTCTGTGTATGGGTGTTGGTGGGGCCAACTGAATTCTCCACTACTGAAAGTCAGAGGAAACATCCCAGCTCTGGAGGAGGATTCAGAGTAAATGAAAACAGTGCCACTTGAAAACCACTAGCCTTTTGCTCATAATGTCATAGGTCATGGATACACACACACACACACACACACACACACACACACACACACACACACACACACACACACACACGTGCACACACACCCACATACACACACACACACACACACACTCCTCAGGGTTAAAGCTAAAGGGAGAGGAAGGGGGGATTGTGACAGTGCTATCTAGTGGAAATAGCCTGTTTTTTCTCCATATGCCAAATATGGTCATAATGACGTAACATGGTGGAGAGTAGTAAAAATGATCAATTCCAAGGTAGAAGCCCAGATTGACACCCAGATATAAAAAAATGCATCAATTATGCTTTAATGGCAGTGTGTTGAAAAAATGGTGTTTGAATGGGTGTTAATGGACGTTTTATGGACCTTAGCAGTCTGAATGTAACTCTTGTTTGTATACAGTGTATTTTAGCCTTACTGTAAGAGCTGAGCTGGAAATAACATTATCATATAAAAATACACTTCCTTACCAGTTTTCATGCCATATGCATGAACACAGCCAAAATTATCCAAAAAAAGAAAAATGAAATGTCCGTAAAATGGACCAACTGGCCCTAAGGGTTAAAAAAATAAGCACTAGCCTATATATATAGGCCTACATTTAATTATTTATTTGTCTTGGTGTGTGTGTGTGTGTGTGTGTGTGTGTGTGTGTGTGTGTGTGTGTGTGTGTGTGTGTGTGTGTGTGTGTGTGTGTGTGTGTGTGTGTGTGTGTGTGTGTGTGTGTGTCTGTCTGTCTAGGCTAGGGATTGATATTGGAAAGAGAAGATACATGTGCAGCAGAAATATTTGTGCTGCTCGGCCCCTTTAACTGTCCGTTTGAGGAGGAGTCTGAGCTGCGGAAGCGCCTCTTTCTCTGTCACATAAAGCTACTCTTCACGTCATGTTATTCGTAAGTGGAAGTGTCTCCTGCATTGGACATAGACAGTTAGGCTACTGTGAATGAGCTTGTTTCGAATAATGTCGGACTCTATTAAAAACGTCGCTATATTTGGAGCCACGGGAATGACCGGGCTGGCTACTCTCCCACTGGCGGTGTCTGCAGGTGAGGAAGCAGAATATTATGAAATAGATCATGTGATTCGCTGATCAAACTGTTTCGCCTACCGGGGTCACACAGGGGTCCAATCGCCCCAATAGGTTCCTATTGTTGCATTACATTTCATTTGAGTGACACTTTATTAGATTAGAGAAAAAGGTGCTTTCTGTTCTGGTTAAAGTTTTCAACCTCTAGCCTTTGGTTAGCAATATGAAGTGGATTAATTTGGTCATCTGATCTGATGACATAAGGGGGAAAAGAGGGATACACCTGAGTTCATGGGTGCCAGACTTTAGGCAGCCCTGTCATTAGAAAGTCTAACAATCAATTTGTAATAAGTAATCCAACTGATTCTGTGATAGATAGATAGATAGATAGATAGATAGATAGATAGATAGATAGATAGATAGATAGATATATTCTATTGTTGCAGTAATAATAATGCAACAATGATATAAGTTGTTGACTAAAAACAATTGTTATGAAGATAGACAAAAGCAAAAGTTTAGACCACAAAGTTTAGTTGTCTTTGTGTCTTGTGCTATTAAGAGCTGGGAAATAAATCAGTAAACTGGTGATAACCTGACTAAAATGTATATGTTTGAAGACTATTCGTAATGCAATCTGATTTAAAATAAAAATGAAGTACTGCTATGTTCTTTATGAATCCATAGAGTTAGGCTTTGTAACCGTCTACTTCTGATATAGATTCAGAGCTGGGCAATGATTCAAAATGATATCCATTCACTACAGGTTTTTTCCTACATAACATTAACTAAACAAATCAGTCAGCTAATAATTATCTAATGCCATATGATTCATTTGATTTTGTCACATTTTCATTTAATTTTTTCACCCACACTACGGTGCAAAAGAAACTGTTGAGTCATGTTAGACGTTAAGAGGTCACAGCTGGCCGTGAGCTGATAGCAGAAGCCACTATCGCTCCTGTGCAGAGGGGAGGGATCCATCTTCATGAAAACCTCTGGTAAAGACTCTTTTACTGTAGCTCTGTTTGAAGAAGGTGAAATCATCATTTTGAATTTGATTGTCAACCTTGCTATGTTTACAAATCATGCAGCAGATACTGCACAGCAACCAATCAGCAATGACCAGTTTATGGGAACTTTTTAAAGGGTTTCCAACCAGATGAAATGGCAGATTGTCAATGTGTCACCAAGGCGTATTTTATTACACTGTAGACTGTAAAAGTGATTCGTATTGTAGTTCTCCACAAGTTCTCCTTTTCAATAAGCTTGAGGAAAATGTAATTTAAGATCTAAAGGAGAAATCCTATGAATAAGGAAATACATCAACATCAAAAAACTAATTCAGTAATATACATATTACAAAGCATCAGGAAAGACAGATTTAAATGGGTGAGTCTTCCGTGGTGACTTAAAAGTAAAAAAATATTGAATAATGATATTCTTATTGTTTATGATGGTGTGAGTACCTTTTAGTTTCATTGCTTTGTCTTCTCCCTCAGGTTACAGTGTGACGGTGCTGGTGCGGGATCCTGCCAAGCTGCCTGCGGACCACAAGGCGTCCCGAGTGGTGGTGGGAGACGTTCTGAATAAAGACGATGTGAGGAAGACCATGGAAGGCCAGGACGCTGTTATCATCATCTTGGGCACCAGAAACGACCTCAGTAAGGCTCCACAACCAGCTAAACATGATTCTGACGGACACAATTAACTCACCTTTGGTTAGGGATTCCATGATTTTTTTTCCAAATACTCTTTAGATGTTTCTATGTGGCTTTGAATTTGCAGTCCTAGAGTTGTAGCATTTCTCCAACTTAAGGTTCTTCTTAAATGTTTACACATTGGAGTGGAGAGTAAATGGGTCACAGTGGAAAGTGAATTAGTAGCAGTAACAGAGGTTGTCAACCAGTACATTTAAAAAACTATGTGATTTGAACAGTTAACACCTTATATACTGAGCGATGGAGGAATGCATGTCCTCCAAGGAGGATGTAGTCTTTATCTGTGTTATAACATAAAAGATTCACTAGAGGTCGCCTTAACACCTTTTAAAACATCTTACCCTATAAAGTTATTGTGTCTATGTTAGATTAACTGAAATGCACTGTATATGAAAGGGTGCTTATAAAGGATTTATAATATGACGTAATACTTAAGAAAATGAACATGGATTAGTCGATAAATCAAATTATCCAAAAAGCAACATGGATAAAAAATTGGCTTCTCAAAAAGGTAAAAATTACATAAATGAATTAATTAAAAGTAGCAACACTAAAAAAAAGACAAAAAACATGCTTCAGTGACTGCTTTCAGAGTGTGCCTTCATTGACTTAACATTTCTTTTTCATTTTAAATTATTGATGCATTTACTTGTAAGAAGTCAGTCTCTGTGAGAAGAGTGGAGCAAATCTAAAGTGTCACCCAGTAGAAATACAGCACTTGAATAAAGTGCCAGCCGCTCAAAACAAAACTATACTCAAGGACAATTTTTAGAATATTTAGTCATTTTCCACCTCAATTTGAGTCTCTGATCTGATCTGTGCTCATCAGGCCCGACCACTGTGATGTCAGAAGGCACCAAGAACATAATTGAAGCCATGAAGGCTCGTGGGATTCGCAAAGTGGTCGGCTGCATGTCAGGTATAACTAACGGTTATGAAAATCACTCTCTTAGTCTTCTCTTTTGCATTAATTGTATAATTCTCTCATCCTCTTCTCCTGTCATACCCGTAATAACTGCATCCATTATCTTCCTCTCACTCATTTTCTTCATCGTTATCCTGTTCCTCTCCAGCCTTCCTAGTGTGGGATCGCTCCAAAGTCCCACCCCGTCTGCTGGATGTGACTGAGGACCATGACAGGATGTACGCAGCGCTGAAAACATCAGAGCTGGACTACGTGGCCGTCATGCCTCCTCACATTGCTGGTCAGTAAGAAATGGAAACTAAAAGTGGAGAATTTTTTTATCACCAAAATAAGTATTTTGCTAGGACAGGAAAAACTTAGCCAAACAAATTGAGACATCTTAAATTCACCTGCTGTGCCGTAAAATTCATTTTGGCCATTTGACCATTTCTGGTTTTAGTATTTTTGACAATAGAAATCCTCAAGACTGAAGACTTTAGACATTCTTTCCAATTTAATATTGTTATATTGTTACATTGTTTACATCTCGTAAATTTAGTACCAGTTTTATTTCAGTGTTAAATGTTAGGGGTGTGTGACCTAGGCAAAGACAACATAATTCACATTTTCAAATCAATCAAATTCGAAAAATGCACGCGTCAAAGCAGTCTTCATCACCAAACAGGTAATTTTTAGTAAGGAAAATCTTGGCCAGGCAAAGGGAGACATTGTTTATTCACATGCATTGCTCCAAACCTATGCTCCAAACTCATTCTGGCTATTTGAAAAATTATTGTTATTTTTGACAACTGAAATCCTTGCTATCGTTCCAACATAATATTAAATGTTGTTTTCTATAAGTGTGTCTGTGAGATTTGTCTTTATATCACATGTTTGACTGGCAGATAAAGGCATTATTAATATATTTTTCTTATATTTTAAATTACATTTTGTTTCTGTCTCGCTCTCTGCAGGTGACCTTCCACTGACAGAGCGTTACATGGAGGCTGAGAATATGCTAAGAGGAAGAGCCATCTCTAAACACGACCTGGGACATTTCTTTGTCAAGTGTCTGTCCACCTCAGAGTGGGACGGCAAGACTGTGGGAGTTTGGGGAGAGTACAAATAATCAGTTTCTTATTCCAACAAAACACACTGAAGAGATATAAATATAAAATATATAAATATTTTTTTTTATGTCGAGACTTGGAATAAATTAAGAAACAATGTCTTTGTGTATTAAAAATAGTAGTGTGCTGTGATAAACCACTAATGCTTTACTTTGTTCAACTTCATAATCTTTATTACTGAGCAGCTTTTGCTCAACTTTGTCATATGTTTATACTAAATTAAAGTTTTATCATCAGCTCAACTGAGTGAGGAACTGAGGATACATTTTGAAGTGCCAAACATGTACCGCTGTTTTAGCTGTAGCTCTGTCTTTTCACATTACCAAGCCATACATGTTGAATGTCCTGTGTCCTTTAATTTATTTTAATTTTTTTATTTGATTGATTTCACCTGTCACCTGTTTTTATAGGAGTTTGGAATAAAATACTTTATTGTACAAACGGTTTTGGTTAAAGAGTGAATTGTCTTTTGAAAGAGCAGACCTTCAGGTTACCAAAATTATGATACATTTTACAATTCTATCCTACATAATCATTTACATTACACTTTACAAAACAAGAGACTAGTCTTTAGTACATTTTGTTAAATTTTCTTTGGATAACAATGTACTGTAACAGAACAATTATGTAACAACAGGGTTGGACCACCAGTGTTACTAAATATCGAGTCTCTTTGTTTTCATTTGGTTTTTCTTTCCTTTCGTGATATTTGGTATGAAAATAGTTTCGTTTAGTCTCACTGTGACTCCTACAGGTCACCTCATGAGAGTCTGTCATATGTAAAGGACAACCAGTCAGTCAGATGAGTGGCATGTGTGGCTGTTGAGCAACTTCCTCTGACAAAAATGTGTCATTTACCCGATGGCAAGCAGCAAATCCCGGAAACGCGTTTGTATTCCTTCAAAATAAAATTAAATAGGCTAAAAAAGGTTAGATAACTAGCAGGTCTGTCAAATATGAGCAGAGGTGGGCAGAGTAGCCAAAAAATGTACTCAAGTAAAAGTAAGTTACTTTAAGATTATAATTACTCAAGTAGAAGTAAAAGTACTCATAAAAATTATTACTCGAGTAAGAGTAAAAAAGTATGCAGTGAAAAGACTACTCAAGTACTCAAGAGTACAAGTAGGCCTACTGAATTACTCCGGATTTATTTTTGAAATATACAGAGCAACACAAACGGTACAGAATAGACACGAACATAATATAAAACAGCAATGTTCAAATAAAGATGTTAAATAACATAATTTTAAATAAAACAATAAATAAGGTATTTAAAAATCAAATGAATAACCCTTGAACTCAAACAATAATAAATTAATTATCTGCCAAATTAAATACATCACCCTTCAAATAAAATGATAATAAATTAGGCTTGTCCAAAATTATATTAATTAAAACCAATACACTTATAACACTGTTGCAATTGTTTTGCACATACACATTTTAAAACAAATTCCTACAATATGTCACAGGCCCTGAGAAAATTATCTAGGTTGGGTTCAGCCCCAAAAATATAAAACACAAAATTAAACTTCGTTACACATCAAAACCTGCTGGCACACTCACTTAACGTATGAAACTACAGAGTGGCTGAACAAAGAGACCACTCTCAGACTCTCACACAGCCAGACTGGGGCATGCGAAGTGAGTAGGCTACATGGAGAACAGGACATGTGTCAAAGAAGAACAGTTTCTCTGTAATTGCGAGTGTGTGGGAGTCTGTGTCACTGTGATTGTGTGAGTGTGTATTTGAGGCCAGGGGTGTGGCTATTGCTCCTCGGAATCAGCGGTTTCTCCCATTTTCTCGACTCACCCAGATAGTCGGTAAAATATGCGTTTAACCTACATGGCACGGCCACAACATCGGTGCGGAACCGCAGCCTTTAAAAAAGTCCGCGGACATTGTTGAGCCCATGGTTGAGCCCTATGACAACATGACAACACTTGTCATGTGACTGAAGTGGCTGCATTTGATTGGCAAGCTTTTGTAATGTGGTTTTTATTGGTTGAAATAGTCACGTGATAGAGATGTTGGCTGAAGACGTCCCCGGGGAGAGAAATCATGAGAGAAATGGCTCTCGCATGTAATAAATAAAATATATAAAAAAATAAGGTAACGACCGTCACGTAGCCAAATGGAACGGCGTAAAAGTACCGTTCTTTCTTCAAATATTTACTCAAGTAAAAGTAAAAGTATGTTGCAATAAAACTACTCCTAAAATTACAATTTATTCAAAAAGTTACTCAAGTATTTGTAACGGAGTAAATGTAGCGCGTTACGACCCACCTCTGAATATGAGGTTACAACCACATTAACAGATACACTGTGTTAAGTAGGTCTACAGCTACTCAAGTAGCAGTCCCCACACACTACCAAAAGCTACCATTTCTCTTGAAGTGGTATTTTCAAAATAACGTAATTATTTTGAAAGAAATTAAAAGAAGTGGGTTTCTGTGTATGTACCTTTATGTTTTCTTTGCCGTCCCAACGCTCAGATCAAGGAGGAGCTAAGGCGTTTTTTTCGTGGTGGAATTTAAATCGAAACTCCAACATTGACATGTTGGTAGTTTGCGACTTTAGACGTTTTCCCTACTAACTGTTTTCGTCCCCGAAGACTTCGGCTACTTTCAGGTAAAATGTTTGTGTCATTGCGTGAAAAAACACTGATTTGGATAAACTAGGATACACTTTTTGATTAGAGTTTAAATGAACTTTTCATGTGGACGTGTTGGATACTTGTAGGATGAAGACCCTTTAAAAAATGTTTTTGCTCGATCGTCACATGTTAAATTTGTCAGTGAAATGTGTAAATGTAATCATTTGTGTATTTGGATTAGCCTAATTGACCGATTCTGTACTGTAGATTTATAGGCTATCCTGAGGAGTTTTCCTCCATTAACTTAAACGTGAAATAACACATGCTCACTGGAAACTTAAGTTGATAGTCTGATTGTAAGTGTTTCACAATCACATTGTTATAGTAATTGTATTAAAAAAAACAATAGGCCAATGTGGATAGGAGTCCGTCTATTGTCGATGATGTAATCATTTAGGAATTAATGCTATGCACAATACAACATAACAACCGTGACAAACATTTCTGGGCGCAAGGAAGTGTACATTTAATATGAAAATATTGTATAGGCCTATTATTTGGCCTTTGAATGATAGACAAATAGTTTGATATGGGATATTTAAATGTAAAATGTGTGTGATGGTATTTAACGTAAATAAACTGCATTACCCATGATGCCTTGCAATACGTCCAGCCCCCAACTGTAAACGTATCTACTGACTCTACTGAGCTCAAATCACGGGCGGGAGAAGATCAACTCGCCGGTTAGCAACGCTGGTTTTAGCGTTTGAGTAGTTTTAAGATAGTTTTTAATCGTTGACTTATGTTTCAATGAGTAAAGTAAACAGTTAACGTTAAACACGTTATTTTTTGTTCGAAGAGGAGGCAAACTAACGATACTAAAACCAACATTGTCGACTGAAGTCACCGAGGGCAGCGAAAACAGGTCTGTTTCCATCAACATTTTACTTTTAAACTTTCCTGAAAGTAAAGTTTTAACATATGTCTGAGTGGTTCGACTACGTTACTCGTTTTCTTCTCGTTAACTGTAGAAATCAAGTGAATTTAAGTTTATTTTTTTCTGTCGACAACGTTTCCCTCCTTCGCAACGCAACGACCCCCATCCCACATTCTGCTAGTGTTCAGAGGAAACCATAGTAAAAAAAGCTTAATGATAATTTTTAGGCGATAAAAAACACAGTACAATTCAAAAGTATAAAAATATTAATATACATTAAACTCTCTAATACCGAAATACATTTAGTTTCAATATTCATAAAAAAACAAATCAGAAAATGCATTTACACACACTAAGGATTTACTTCTGTCCTTAAAGGGTCTGATAAGGCTCTTCCTGGACCTCTATTGTACCTTACCTTGTATATTATATATATATAATAGGTTTACTACAGATCCTAAAACGTCTAACAAGGCATTGAATAAGATCTAAAAAAGGCTTTAAATTGGCAAGAAAATGTCAAGACATGAGTAGGATTTTTATCAACCTTTTTTTGACATTGCAATTTAAAAACTGTCATCTATTTTTTTCTAAAAGCATTTCTAAATCCCTCTCACAAACATCACACATATCAGCCTGACATTATGCGAGATAGCCATGCAACTTACTGTGACACATTGTATTTCTATTGGCTGTTTAGTTGTGTATTTTGAATGACCTAAAATAAAACGATAGCAAGCCAGTTTAAACCATATTATTCAACATTTAAAGTAGACCTTACTTTTTCACTGGACCAAGAAGTTTTGTGGTTTATTCCAAATTATCACTAACCCAAAGTCATTACGGTAATGCTGTTTTCCTGTGCAATTTTGTTTTCTGAGAATTTGTGTTTTATTTTATTCTGCATTAGAAGAGTCTTTAATCCTAACTTAAATATTGTCTTGCCCTTAACCCTGTTTAGATAATTTGTTTATGTATTGCCATGAGCCTTTTACCTTTTTAAAATTCAGTGCTCCCCTTACTGTCTACTGGCTGCACCTTTTTATAATTCATCATAAGTAGAGCAAGACACATGTTTATAGCGGGCAGTCCAAGCCCAAAGTGATGTCTTATAATTGAAATGAAAATGAAAAACTCACAAAAAAGCAGATGCAAATTTTCCTAATCATTGATAAAGCTTATTGTTTATTTGTACCAACTAAAATGTATGCGTTGGTTATCATAAAAGTATTTTTGATATTATTCTAGTCTTCTGTAGTGTGTGAGAGCTATTGAATTTCAACATTACTTTATTTACTAGGAACAAAACTAAGAAACTGATCTCCTATAAAATGGTGAAACTAGCAATACAAGTCATCTTAACCGTCTTATTCCTTCTTCCTTAGTTTGAAGATGATCATGAAGCGTCAGAAGCGTAAGCTCCCTCCAGAGGACCCTGAGGTTTCAGACCAGAGCAGTCCGTTCTGGGAGAGCCAGCGGCAGTTTGTCTTCTCTGTGTCACTGAACAAGTATCAGCGCGGCCAGGAGCTCCCTGAGCCCAGCCTACGACGCTCTGTTCTCATCGCCAACACACTGCGGCAGGTCAGCCAGGAGGAGGCGTGTACAGCGCCCTCTGTCGACATGGAGGTGTCACTACAGCAGCCACCTTGTAGCTCTTCATCTGCACTACAAGAGAGTGTATGTAACGAAGCCACCGCAGAAAGACATCACTCTGGAATGCTGTTTGCTAACAGCCACTCAGCACTTTCCAGCAGCCCCATGGTAACATTAAATTATCTGTCAAATTGTGCCACAAGTAGGCTTCCGCCGAGCTGTCACTCCGGTCCGTCAAACGTCCCTCTACCGGTAAGAGAGGAAGAAGAGGATTGGGGATTGATGTCTATGGATTCTGATTTCTCCCTGTCGGCCGCCATCTCCTCCATTCTCACTGCACTGGACTCCACCATGGACGGGGGCCCTCAGGCAGCTCCGCGGACACCTCTCAGGTCCTTGGAGAACCTGTCGGGGGTTTCTGACGGAGGAAAACAGGTGCTCAGGAGTTGGGAGCAACAGCAGGAAGAGTGCAGAGCAGCAGAGAGCAGCATCTGCAGCATGGAAGTGATGAGGTCCAGCTACCTTAGTGATGTCACTGTGGAGGATCTGTTCCAGGATATAGACACGTCCCTGCTGGAAAGGGACATGGGCGTGCTCGGGCTCCGAGGCAGCGCAGGTGGATACCCGACCGGAGATGAACTTTTACGCTACCTGCCGCCCTTTTCAACTTTGTCCCCCTCCCCACCAAACCCCTTCTCCCTTTCTCTCAACCAGAATATCAAGTGCCTGCCTTCATTTGCCTCTTTCAGCCCGTTGTCTTCTTCTCCGTCTCTTTCTGCGCCGCCATTTTCTACTCAGAATCATGCGAGAGACGGACTAGAGCTCGATCACCTGATGGAGATCCTCGTTGAGTCCTGAAAACCTCAATTTAATCATATACAAAGACATCCATTTCAACAGTTTCAACACCATTAGTTCACAAATAGAAATGTAACTCAAGGACTTGATTGTGAAACATTGTTTAAATAATATTGTTCAACAAATTGTGTATTATGGGTTTTTAGAAAGTAGCACGAAAGGTCTAGGAATGTAGAAATGTCTAAGACAAAAAGAGCTCTGACCATTGGTGCGCTAGAATGAGGAGTTGCTGTGATGAATATCTCGGCTTTTCATGCAACATGAAATGTCTGTTTTCTGGCAAATATGTAGGTCAAGTTTCACTGAAGACTATTAGAGGAGTAAACCAGATAAGCAGCAGTGAGTCAGTGGATAATGGACTGCTAAAAAAAACACACAGTTTCAAGTGTGACTCAGTTTATCGTAGCAAAGGAACGAAAGTGCCTGATAAGAGAACAGGATATATTTAACACATTCTAAGTGGAGAGAAAATGATTTCAGCATTTGTTGCCCCAAAAGTGTCTAAATGCATCACACAGCTTTAGGTAATCCTGCGTTCAAATTGAACATCCCAGTTTATCTGGAGTAAAGTAAAATCAACTGCTAGTCATGTACTGGTCTTAACTCATGCAGTAGACTAAATGTTGAGCAACACATGGATTAAATCCCTTTTTTAAGTGTAAAATGTTAATGTGAGCTCAAAGAGAATGTGATTTGGCTGTTGTGGTGTTAGAAGGAGAGCAGTTGAAACACTAATATTATATTATAGGTCCAATCTTCTGTGAAGAAATCCTTTAACCTCATATTTATCACTGAGTTGTGACAGGGGAACGATATCAGGTGCAAAGCGATCAGGTCAGGATTTCAAACCGTAGGAGTAACAGCAACATGGAAAATGTTCTAGGTAGTCATCATCAGAAACATTTGCATTTTTATATCAGGTGGTTTAACCAGAGGAAATCCATTATTTTGTTGAATTACAGAAGACATGAATTTAATGTGTATAATTCTAACAGGGCGAATCCTCTTTGTATCATTGACAGCTATATTTCTGTAATCAAAAGTCAGAGGCACAGAACGATTACATTTGATATATATATATCCTGTATTTAGCAGTAAAGAGGGGAAAGCCCCATGACTTATACTTAAAGGGTAAAATAACCGCGTCTCGTCTGACGACTGAAAAGAGTGAAACTAACCGAGTGCAGCTGTGGTTCAGGAAACGCACAGTAACACGTGGTGGTTCTGAAATGTCTCACACACAGTCTAGATGCTTTTATTAGGAGCCTTTTTGCAGTACTGTGATCTTATACATAACATCCTCATCATAAGTTTTAATGTGACAGAGCCACTGTATGTGTCCATTTGCTAGGTCAAAGCCACTACACAACAGATTTTTCTGTACAGATGTTTTATTGATCAGTCATGGTGGATGTCTCCTGCTGACTTCCACACTCTTCAGTATGTCAATTTCTACTTGTTCACGTGTTTTTTTCTGAATCTGAATTATTGCACTTTTCTTAATATGCATTTCTATGTCTCAGTCCTGTGAGAATGTGGTTTGTGTTGATAACGTTACAGCTGAGATTTGGTTGAGTTTGAGTCCAATTCCATGTTCTGTTAATGCGTATTGTTCAAAGGAAAACAGTTAGGAAAGGTGTTTTAACTGATATAAAAGTTGATCAGCATTTTAAACCCACCACTGCTTCAAAATGGGACGCTGAGAAAGCACAAGATGCCTGTTTGTCTGTCAGCTTTTTGTATATATAAATGCAAGTTGCTTTTATGCAGATGTCCTTTCTGAATAGTGTAAAACTATTTATAAATGTCATTTTGTTAAGATAAGTAATTCCACATATTTTACTATTAATAATGGTATATTTCTATACCGTCATGGCAGTTATTTTATTTACTTATTTTCTCTACAAATGTTTTAACGGTTATGTTTTTTTAAAATTGAGGGCAGAATGCCCAGATACTATGTATTTAGACTTTTATAAAAGAAGGCAAACATTTCTGTTAATGTATACTGAAGGTTTTAATAAAATGTGGAAATGAAATATTGCTTCTTGATTTCTTTTCAGAGGGCTGTAGTATGCATACAGGACATTTTACCGCAGGTGAAAAAGCAGATAAACGCTTACCTTGTGAAAGACTTCCAGGTAAAAGACAGTTGAGGTAATTTGGCCATCATCATGATCACACCGGGTCAGAAACCTACAGATAAGTGGGCACACCAAACCCTTCTACATGTTTGTTGTCTACTTCTAGTCCACAGCTTTCAATCTATCCAATTAAGGAAAAGTGCCGTAAAAAATATCCACAATGCCAGTACATTATTAAAAACATACATCAGAACAAATATTACTTGTCATTCATTCTGAGGCTACAGATAACGGATTCTTGTAGGCAGCTTCACCCAGTCAAAAGTCTCTATATTTTATCAAATAAACATAAACGCTACAAGGCTTGATGTCCTCCTCAGAACAGGCTTCATTTCTTGAGTAAATTGAAAATGGACCCACTGTTTGATTCTGTTTTTCAGGCTGATAAAGGAAGTGTTACGTTTTGACTAATTGACTTGCTTCAATTTTCTTTATTTTTTTAGTCGCATACAATTCACAACGCTAATGCTAAAACAACAAGAAACGTGGTACCAACCATATCACTGGAGTCCAACACACAACATTATGCAGAGCAAAACTTTTTTTGAACTCATGGTCGTTTAACATGAATACATGTTAAATCAATATAATTAAATACAACCTACATCAAACGGACAGACAACTTATTCTTACAGTAGCAGGATAAATATAAACATAACAATTAAGACTATAACTTTGATATTAAAAGGAAACTAGCTGATGTGAACCTTAAAGTGCATTTCAAATGTTCATTGTGGTGAACTTTTTAAATCACACACACAACAAGTCACGTTTGACAAGTAACATTTGTTTTTTTCCCATTGGAATGAAACACTTTTTATTTACAATAATTTCCTTGTTTGTGTTATTTTTTTCTTATGTCCCTCTTTTCCAACCCTTTGACCCTTTGCATTTCTGTTCTTGATGTGTTGTGCTTCATGCATGTGGACACCAGGGGGCTGCAGCGTCTTGAGGCAAACACCACATAGTAGATAATATATATATGATTAAATATGAAACATGTTCCACTTTAAGTCCCCCAGTGTTTGAAATGCTAAGTGTAGGTTGAAATCTGAACTTTAAAAAGGTAAAGTCTCAATTCTGGAGAATGTTTGAAATCATTGAATTCTTTATTTAGATCACACACAATATGGACAGGTATTGGATCATGGGGAGATATTCACTGATTTTGTCGTTCTCCAGATTTGCGGACTCCACTTTTAATGTGAGGAAGTAATCTAAAGTTTAACAGATTCACTTGTCATATCTGCACTGTGATTGTTCATTCCTGTGAATAGCTGTTAAAAGTGGTGCAGAAAAGTAAAGTAAAGGCCAATGATGGACGGTTTGGTCAATAGTCTGGAAGTGTTTTGGCTGAGATGAGTGTAATGTGAAACATGAAGACACGGAGCTGAACAGTGGACCCCCACAAAATAAAATTGAAATTAAAAAAAGCGATTAAAGGTGTAAAATTTTTTCCTGAAATTGAAACAGCAAGGGCATCCACAGATTGTGTTCGGCACTAAGATTTAGTTTCAGCTCAATTACATTAAATCTTTTTTTAAAGACCTGAACCAGCAAACCCAAAGAGCAACGTGACAAAAGCGATTTGAAACCACCAAGTAACAGAAGTCTTTGAGGCTGAAAACACAGCAGCCAAGCCTGACAGTGAACACACCAGTAACACCAGGAATATGAACACCTGTGTCTTTTGGCCCAGGCTGCTTTCCGTATTCAAGTTTAGCTAGATAGTCCTCCATATGTGCAGAAAGTGGTGTAGTGACCACTCACAGAGGCTGAATCTTAAAACTCATCTCAATTCCATATTATTACCATTATTCTCTCCTCCTCCTCTAATGTAAGGAGAGCAGTGAAGACAAAAATGAAAGAATTACAGTTGGAGTCAGCCACTCTGGAGTGTCAAAATCACTTTGTCAAAATCAGTGAATATCTCCTCACAGTCCAATACTTGGTGGCATGTTGCTAGCTATGGTGGGCCCCTTTTGTTTAAACACACTTTGTGTACATACAGGTTTACAGAGAACCTAGGCTGTGACTACTCACCAGATTTTTTTTTCAGCGCATACATGGTACGTACAGGTAGCGGATCGTTTGTTGATATTCACTGATTTTGACAAAGAGTGATGGACAAGCGTTCTCCAGAATTGCTGACTCCACCTTTAAGACAAGGTTTCAGATTCCACCGAGCGGTCTGGATGTTATGTCACTGGAGAGAGAGCTTTGGTTTTGGTTCCTCAGCCCTTGTTGATGGTGTTGTACGAGGGCTGTGACCCCGGCTCCAGAGGCTTGCTGTCTTCCTTCTCAGTCCGATATTGATACCCGGCGTCCTCCACAATGGGCTCCCGGTCCTCGTCCATCATGTCCGTGTCCTCGCAGCGTGGCAGCTGCAGGAAGGAGGTCAGCCCGTGCAGGTCCGCCATTTTGTGGAAGGCGCGCAGCAGCAGGTACATCATCATGAGACCAATGAACAGGTAGACTGGAGACAGAGGGGCAGAGAGACAGATGGTCGTATTAAGCAAGAAGGAATCTACTTTGTTATCAGGTCAAACTCTGCTTTATTCCTCTATAATTTAACTGCTAGATGATATTAACAGTCTGCTCCATTCATGAGTGCTAGATTTCTAAAAATGTGGAAGATAAAGAGCCATTGAATTAATTTCAAAGTCTTAGCCTGAGGAAACTATGTGAGTAAATCAATATTACCTAAAAAAGGAGGAGAAATTGCCCTCAAGTTAGTGCCAAAGGTGAAAACTTATTTCTGCTGTGATTCCCGTGTTTGCCTTAAAGAGAAGCCATGTGGTTTTCCTTCTGTCACATGTGTGCACTTAAGCACATGCATCCAGGTCCTGACAATGGTCTCTTACTGTAGGCTATCGCTTCAGGAAAACAGTGTAGGATTACAGAGGCCTCAGCTCCAATACTTACAATAACTGTTAGAAGTGTACCTGCTGGTTATTTATTCTAGCCCAAACCCATTAGCTTTGGTCCCTTTGATGGTTCACCTGCAATAAATGACCGCACTAATGTTCTACTGCTCTTGACGGGTTGAAAAGACTCCTATTGTCCAAACTCCAAACTGCCATCTCAAAATATTTGCTCTTTAGCAACACGAGAAATGTTGTGTGTGCTGTCATGGAAAAGCCATGAAACAGCTGTTTACACTTTGCACAGTCAATATTTTCATGTTTCAACATGTTCGGGGGCCTTTGCACTGGATAACCTCAGAACCAGAATACAATGTTATGATGGGAATGTATAGATTATTGATGGACATTAATAGGAAATTAGTATGTGTTTTTTTCTTCATTAAAAATAAATAAGATGGAGTAAGTTATTTGTATTGTGCAAAGTTTTTCTTTAGTCTTATATATGCCATATGCCAGCCATATACATAATATTTGTAACTTACAATATACATGTATGGGTATTTATAATGTAATATAAATAGTTTATATTATATATATATATGATTGTTTATTATATATATGTATATGTGTGTGTGTATGTATGTATGTGTATGTATATATATATATATGCACAAAATGATTCGGTACTCATGTATATATGCATTATTATAGCTTTTTATTATACTGACATGCTAATAACATAATCTATCCAAGCAAAATTGATCTGTTAAGGGGTAGGACTAGATAAGTTTTTTACTTCCTCCTACCCCCTTTCGAGCATGTCTGTTTTTCTTTTGCTTTTTTTAATTCTATTTCTTTGTTTTGCTTTTGTTTGTTTGTTATTTATTCATCTATTTTTTTTATTGCATGTTCGAAATAAAGACAATCAATCAATCAATCAATCAATTTGCTCTTTTAGCTTATTACATGCAAAATATAGTCTGTTATGCCTGCTGACAGCGCTGGTGGCTAAAGAGCTTTACAAGAATGAATTCACACACTGTATGAACAGTGGTAACAAACAGCACTACAGCTGTGGAAAACAACATGGTCACGTCATCAGACTGTGAGAACAACAGGCCACATCACTAATCCTCCTCACACTCTGTAGGGGCTCGACCTGACGACATCATCATCATTATATAATACCGTCTGAGGAACCAGGCAATAACACCGCTGCTCCGTGTGAACTCAAGTCAAGTCTAGGGATTAGCCATAGACAGGGCACAGAGGAAAACACTTCCAGCATGTTCACCTGCCCCCGAAACCCCCCTACCCCTGACCATAGAAACACAAACAATCCCTCTCATGTTAGACAAAGGGAGGAAGGAAGAGTGAATCAGCAGAAATAATGCTTCGTCATATAGTATTTGTTGCCTACTATAGGTTAAACCCCAAATCATAGCAGGGGAATACGAACAAGTTCCTGAAAACAGCAGTTGTTTTATTCTTCTGAATGTGTGTGTCAGATATCCACTGTAGAGCCGTCTACTACTGACTGACATGACAGGGGAAGAATACAACTACTTGGACACAAGTTCATTCCAACACTGATTCAGTTACAGAAGAAACTTCAAAACAAGAGCATGCCAATGAAAATAACCTCCATCATGTGACAGTGATATCTCACTCGAACGAGAACAAAAGAGCCATTGCAATCCAGTGCAGGGTTTTATGTAGAAGCTCATTTCCAAATAACATCTGAATCATATCATTGGGAAAGCACCCAAAAGGTTCAACAGAGTCTTCAGCAGCCCTGCGAGGCCGTAGAAACAAAGTCATGACGTCAAATTGCACACTTTGGCTGCATTTATAGAAAATAATTGTCAGATTCATTGACGATGAAAAAAATCATTATAGATTATTAAATAATTTCAGATATTTCAGTTTGGAACAAAGTGGGGAATCAGACCAATTAAAAATAAACTTGTGAGAAAGAAAAATCAATCAAAAGCTGCTAATACTTCACAGAGAATTTCTCTTTCAGGAAATTCAATTGGAGACACAGAATGCTGTAGTTCTATTTCCAGACGGCTAACAGATACGTGCAGAGAGCAGTTTCAGTTATTAGGGATTGCACCAGGAAACCTCTGACTTACTGTGAAAAGATGAGCGGGTGAGAGGTGCTACTTTCTCACATCCGAGGTGAGAATGAATGCAGCATGCGGAGCTGCAAAGGTCAGCTGCTCCCTTCAGAGCCCTCAGAGCATGGAGACTAAACAGTTCTCATGATGATATGACATTTTAAAACTTCTGTTATTATCTCTCAAGAAATAAAACACATACATTTATTTTTCTGGGTTGTTTGAAGGTAGAGTCAGTGATTCTGGAGGAAGCTTGTTGTCATAATCACTTTTTGTCTAAATCAGTGAATGTCTCCTCAGAATCTACTACCGGTCCGCGCTATGTGTGCGCTGAAAGAATATCTGGTGTTAAAACACAGCCTAGGGTCTGTACACTGGTATGTAAACAATATGTAAACAGAGCCTAGGCTCAGGGCTGTACGCTTATTTTTTTAGGTGGTAGCACTGGTGCTAGCAAGCAAAAAAAATCAGTAGCACAAAAATAAATTCAGTAGCACACAAAGTATGATCGAAAACTTGCATAACCTTAACCCATGCATTTCGCTCTAATTACCTTTTAGCCTGTCATCTTGGTCTCATTTGAAATTCTCAATTAATATCATATCCTAGTGTGTGCAGTAATAATTGTAGAAAAATTAATAGGGGTGCACTGATTGCAATTTAGACAAAAAAATCTAACCTGCCAATTGTAATTTTTTGCTGATTCAGAATTATTTCTCCCCATAAAATTAATATCTATATATTTTCTGTATATATACATATCATTATTATATTCATAATATTTTTTTTTTGTTAAATGTCCTTCTGTTAATTAAAACCAAACTTTAAAACATTAAACATAGCCTATTAAATAAATAAGTAGGCCTATGCATATTGGTAACATTTGGAATAAGTTAAATAGGTTGTTGTGAATGTGTTGGGAGTAGTTCTTCAGTGGCTTATCAGTTATTTCAAACTGTGTTTAAAAAGACTACTGTTGACTGCTCTCTGCAGCTGAAGCAGTTGATTTTCAAGCTAGTGCACTGCAGGGCTGTGAAGCGCTAACTTCTTGTTCTTACCGGCTTAAAAATAAAAGTCAACTCACGTTTGGCTAGTAACAGGCTTTTAATGTGAAGGCGCACAGGAAATGTTCTGTTTGCAAACGCGCTAACTTAACTGTGTGCCGTCTCTTTCCGGTTATTACCGTTGGTGAAGTGTATTAATCGCCGCACAAGCACAGGTCCCGAGCACACATCTTTCACCAGCCAAAGCGGAGGGTGGACTCAATAAATTACTTGCCAAAGACTACATTTACCCGAATTTGGAGAGTGTTAATGTAGAGCCCTCTAAGCAGTGTTGTGCAGCACTCCTCTGTGTCTCAGACGGACAGCATCTGCTCATTAGCAAGCTGTCGCACTCGTGCGAGTGGAATGGTATTCATCATCGCACGTGATCAATTTCAGTAGCAAATGCGATCAAAACTGTCGCACTGTACAGCCCTGCCTAGGCTGCATATTTACACTGGGTTTATTTTCAGTGCACACACACAGTACGTACTGGTAGCAGATTGCGAGGATATATTAAAAGGGCTGACTCCTTAAATGTTTTCCCTGTCTTGATATTAAATCTTTGTTTTATAAAGCTGGATTTTGCTCAAAGCAGATGATGAGGACTAGCTTATTCTGGTGAGAACTTTCTGGTGAGGTTGGTGAAAGTCATCTCTGTCACTGCAGGCTGGCCCCACTGTTGGGTCGGAGACAGATATTCTGGTGGAGTTGACCTCATCTACACCTCTGCTCTGTAGGTATCTAGCAGCTCTGTGTGAAGCTCCAGGGCGAAACCACACTGGACCCAATGTGTAGCATGTGACTCCTGTTAGCTTTCTTTTGAAATAAAAGGTAGCTATCTAAAATGTATTTGGCTCAGAGCTCAGTAAACAGCGTCTGATATGAACGTTCACCGGACCATGAGGAGACAACACCTTCTTATTAAACATAAAGTTCAGATGACTAAGCCTTAAACAGGAGGAAGTGCGTGCGCCTGCCACCGTGACTGCATCACCATAGACATTTAGATATAACTTTGAAATTAGTTGGACGTCTGGTGCAAATGTCACAAGACAAAGACAAGAGCTGTGTTGTATTTGAATGTATTTAAATACAATACGTCTTCAAACAAAGGTACCAGCAAGGTTTACAAGCGAATGTGAAATATTAGAAACATCTGCCAGCTCATTTCAAATGACGCAGCAACTGTCTGTGGGGATTTATGGTCGCAATAATGTGTTTTGTACTAAATATTTTACTGGTCTGGATTGTGTGGGCCTTTGCCGATGTAACCTGATCGTGTACTCAGGATGTTATCAATCAGTGGAATAATATGAGTCTTCAAGGTTAGGGTCTGACAGAGGCCTGGATTGTACCTGCTGTAGTGATCGTATCTTTACATGTTTTGCATCAATTGAATGACAAGAATCTCAATTTAACGATTTACTATGTCACATATTTGAGTACCCACCTAAACACAGCAGCTTTGTTCACAGCTAGTTGTGGATTACTCGATTAAATATTTTGGGAAAAAATCGATAGCTATTAGCTGCAATTAGAGTTGGGCAACTGGTCATATTAATAACAGTCACACTCACCCATGACGGCGATCTGGTAGAGCTGCCTGTACTTCTGTCCGTCCTGCGTCCCGGGAACAAAGTCCCCCAGCCCAATGGTGCACAGCGAGATGAAGCAGAAGTAGATCCCGTCCAGGAAGGACCAGGTCACCTCCACCGCGCTGAAGACGGCAGCAGGGGCCATGAAGAAGAACAAGACCAACAGAACCAGTAACACTATGAAGTGGACCATGGTGGCCCGCCGAGGCTCCAGGCCCGAGCGCTGCAGCAGCCCCACGGGAGCAAACACCAGCGGGTACATGAGCCTCTGGACGCAGGCCGTCAGCACCAGCATGGTGAAAGGCACTCCGATCAGAGCGTACACGATGGAGAAAGCTTTGCCAGTGTCAGACAGAGGAGTGGTGTGACCATAACCTGCAAGGAGAAGACAAAAATGTTAAGAGACAAAGAAGCACAATAAGGAAAACAAATGATAAAGTGGTGAGACACTAGAGAGAGGGCAGGACCAAGTCAAGACAATTATTTCCTGGATTTTTATTCATTAAAAGATCTCCTATTATACTACTTTTCTGGTCTTAATTTCTTGTTAAAAACTGCTATAGAGCAACCTGACACGAATCACATCACAAAAAACTATGTAGATTTTCGGGAAACGCTTCCTCTTATCTGGGCGATTCAGCATGCTCTGTCAACACTGTGCTTCGGCCATCTCCGCCCACTCCCCCCTCCTGCAAACCCCACTCCGTTGCGATTGGTTACCTTCCTTCCGGAACACTTTCAGCAGCACGCGGGCGGATTTGAAAGCAGGAAGGTGGGGGCATGGCCGGAGCGCGCTACCACGTTGCAGCATTACCATACATGGGAAAATCCGGGAACGTGACGACACAATGGCATGAAATTTTAACCGATTTGAACAAGTGAATTCTCGACCGGCTGCCCAAGTGTTTAGTGCTCTGCACAGCCACCCCAGACGGTCAGCAGGGAATACGTCTAAATGCATGTATGTAATTATTTGATACGCTAGTATGGTTAAACATGACTATAAAATCATTATAACAACGTTTATAGGTCATAAAAGTCGAAAAAGTATAATAGGTCCTCTTTAAGATATATTATAATTTCTAAAGTCTTGAACTGTGCACATCCTGACAGACAATACTCATCCTTTAGTTCCTCAGTTTGAGTCTCTGAAGTTCATTAAGGTGGCTTCAGCATCCACAAATTTAGAAAACAGACATTTATTTTTGGTATAGGATTAATACAGATTAACCATTTTCAATTGCAGAACTTCAAGAAGGTAGGATTATCTGGAGGAACAAAGACATTCTTTTTTGAAGAGACACTTTCACCTCCATTGCATTGGAGGGAAAAATCACATGGACCTTCATCTATAAACAAAACTAGTAGCAGGCAGGGATGTAAGTGTATGTAATGTGTTTGAGTCATTTAAGCTTCTTAATGTGGGTAAACAGGAACAGTGTCAGTTTCAGACAAGTAGATGATTGTAGCTGTATTCAAATCAACCCATAGCTACTGAATCATGATGACTGGACAGTAAGAGGACATTAGGTGAAACACTTCCTCAAAATAATCACTCACTGAGTGAGCAGGAGACACTATTGTGCGTGTTAAATAAGTAGTAACAGTAGCACAGGATTGGCTCTTCACATTGGGATGCTGCCAAATGTTTTTCAGTTCAAAAGCAGTGAAAAACAGCCTCTGTGCTGATGGTTGTTTCAGATTATTAATGCCAGGATGAATAAAATAAAAGCCAAGCTGATAGGACAAACTGAATATCTGCCAAGTGGCCTACAGAGAGACATTCTCCACCAGGCGGCCATATCTCGACTCTCTCCTCTGTAACAACAAATGGCCATGAAAACTTAATGAAAACAATACAGAGGCAGCAAAGAAAAATTACATTGATCCATACAGTGCTGAGTGACCATAGTGAGTCGAACTTGCGCAGTGAAGATCATAGAACATAATTTGTTGTGTAAAATATTTAACTGCAGTAAAGGAATTTAAATGTTTTATCAGTAGCAGAAAATAATAGTTCACCAGTTGTGTCAGATCATGATAATTGATATTTGCTGGCACTTCAACCAAGTAAAACTAATTTTAAAACAAATAGTTATAACCGAATGAAAAGAAACTGGATCCTGGATATACTGTCTAACTATCAACATTTGCAGTAAAAGAGAAGGGCCTTTGACACGCATAATTACATATTGACTATTATGAAGCTCTGCTTATTACTGGCTGCATTTGGCTGATGTGTTTAAATGGTGGTTTCAGTGGTTAAATGTTGGTCATTTGAGCGGGAGAAGAGAAAATCTGCATGCGATGAGTACAAGGCTTGTTTTGTCAATGTGGGCCTGCAGGTTATTTTCATCACAAGAGGCAAACACAAACACATTTAGCGGGATCTGAAATCACATGTTTAAAGTGTTTGAATGTTAAAACATGGGATTGGTAAAGGACGATTTATGCTTCATGTCTTTGTTGACAGAAAGCAAAGTGATCCTATATGAACCTGGTAATACCATCACTGCATCTGTGGACTTTAGGACTCTGTACAGATAGCACAGTCGCTCCTGGGGCTGGCTTTAGGGAACAAGATCATGTTCAAAAGCATACTGATATATTCCAACCTGAGTATACATACCTGTCCCAAAAACACCACGACTTTACTTTGATTACTGAAAGCCTGCAGGGTATGTTACACATTTCAAATGGGAACTTTAAGGGGTTTAACACACTGCAGAATTCAGACAAGTCATCTGTCAAAACAAGCACAACTTCAGCTCAACTACAGCTAAACTGGGTGTACAATGAGGTCACTGTGAAGTCCAACATAAGTGATTCAGGGGAGAAGCACAATGTTATTCATAGTCATTTTGCGCCTCTTAGTAGTCGTTAAGTGTCTAATTTTAATTATTTTGTGCTAAATCCAATTCCTCTTAGTCCCCAAACACATCATTGCTGAGATCTGAGGATGCAGTGACCTCACTAGTCCAACAGGACAGAAACCAAACGGTGAACAAACTCAGTTTTGCCAAAACATAAATATTTGTCAACTGTAAAACTTCCAAAATCTGATTTAGCAATTTAATAGTTGCCCTTTAACTTAACGTACCTTAGGCAGTTGGGATCAAACAGTAACTCTAAGCAATTAGGGATTATCACATGGCATGCAAATGGCATTGTGTTAGTCTGTGCTTTCACTTCTGGTTATACCTCCAGATACAAGTTTATAAACTGATAAACTGATAGTTTATATAAAACCTGTGAAATCATCTGACTGTGTCGTTTGTCTTGTTGACAGGGACTGGCAACCTTTGAGGGAACAAACATGTGCAATAGTGTGAAATTAAGGCATTCATCACGTAGGGCAAACAGACTCTGCTGAACACTAGAGTCACTTATGTTCTGCTTCATGCATGAATTGGCCCTTCCTCCTCTGGCCCATGTGAGTGTTTGGTCGATGGCAGCAGGTCTAAAACTGTAAGAAGCATGAAATGAAAACCTCCAGGCAGGGGTTTCTCTGTGACATTAATATGAGGATGATTCTGCAGTAGTTTGGTACCAAGTCCTGGTTACTTTGACACAGGCAGATAACTTTGACATTTTTTTACAGGAGCATGTCAAGTGACAAGCTTCATAAGCAAATTGCAAGGCGTGTCTCTTCTGTTTCTAAATGATGTCAATAATACATTGTTAATAGTCTGATCTTTCTGTATTATGTCTAGTAATAAATATATGAACATGATTTCAGAAACGTTAAAGCTTAAATCCTTTTTAGGGAAATCATCAATCTTAAACTTAATTTTTCTCTCCTTTTTAGAACCCAAATTATAGGCCAACAATACGCTCTTACATTTTTCTGAATTCTTAAGTCTACTGTTTTGGTGGCCATGAACAACCTGCACTTACAGACTGAACCATGTGTCAGGGCAACTACTAAAACAGGCTTACATTAGGGATGTTTGTGCACTGTCAATGTATTTGAATGAATGTGTCCTGCTATAAGTATACAGTATATTGAAAACTTAAAAAAAAAATTAAACACTCAGTTTTGCTACAAACATCCTGTTTGAAAATGGAAAACTTCTAAATGAGGACACAGGATATGAGTTCATTGTGTCTTGAAAGAAAGAAATGTAGCTATGCATTCAATTTTTATCATAAAATCAACTGAATAAACAGAGCAGCTTGGAAACTGTGAGGAAAATGTGAATTAGTGCCACTCAACCACCAACAGCTCTGTGGCTGCACTGATGTTGCACTGGGCACTCTTCCAGAAATTAATCCATGTAATTAAATGTAAGGGTGGGGAGTTGCTTTAAGGTTTATCTGATCTCTGGATAAAAAAATATGAGTAGTTATGTCATCAATTAGGCATGGAGAATATCTGGAAAAACAAACTTGCACCATTACGTGAGATAGGATGAAACTAACACAACAGACCGAAACACACAACTCTTCCTACTCATATGACCGTATGAGCCTCATGCCTTTTAGTCCAATGTCTCCAGAGCAGGGGCCTCATTTATAACGGTGTGCGTAGAAACCTTCCCAAAACATTGCGTTCGCACAAAGCCAAGAATGTGCTGCGCCAAAAAAAAGTTGAGATTTATAAAACTGTGCGGCGCACTGTTGCACGCAATCTTCCCTTTATAATTATCCACCTGCGGTGAATTGTGCGCAGACGATCTCCGCCCGTGTCATCCCACTTCACCTCCCAGTTTCATCCCACAATCTACCATACATGGCGAATGCTAAATAGCTCCTGAATATGATGACGCTCTTAATAAGCACGACATTTTGACTGACATGGGGAAAAAAGGGAGGTAACCGGCCACAAAGAAAGCGACTGGGAAGGAAGAAAGCCCGTGCCATGCGTCGCTGTAACTGCCACTAAAACACAAACACACACGCGCGCGCTGATCACATATCATGATTGGCACAGTCGTTATAGTCTTTGTTAAGATGTTTTGCCCAACTTTGTACTGTATGAAATATCACGTATTAGCGAAACTGTAGGACTAGCCTATATGTAGGACTATATAAAATGTGTTGTGAGAAGTGAAATAATGCATTAGCCTATAGTATATTCCAAAGCATTGTTTCCCTTCCATAGATCAACACATTTCCAACAACGTCAGATTATAGGCTAGTTTAAACTTCGAGGGTTAGTTGTTATGGGAAAGAGATGCATAAAATAATTTGCTAAATTCATAACATGATTTTATCTAACGAAATATATAGTTTTAATTAATATGGTTGGCCTTAACTTTGTACAAAACTACTTTTTACACACAGCCTAAAATATAGACTATTTGCTCTCCCGCTGGCCACTCAGGGACACACCTCCCGACGTAGGCTATATGATATTATTATAGAGTAGAACTATAAGATTCAATTTCAAAATATAATCAAAATATGTATAGACCTACTTGATAAGTAAATCAACCTACATCATTACTGCATGCCATAGACAACAGTAGCCTATATTCGCAACAATAGGTACGCACATAATTGATGAAATATATTGGGTGCCAAGGATATGTGTGTTTTTCCGATGACAGAGCTTTATTTCGTGGTGTTGCCATTGAGTGTCGCTGATTCCCCGAGTCAGCAAAACCTTGCGTGAGCTCTACGCATGGTCAAAAGTTTGCGTGGGAATACGCACACTTCTACGCAAAGAATTCTTTTATAAATACCACCGTTTTGCCACCGCACATTTGACCGCACATTTCTGCCGTCTACGCAAGGTTTTTGTGCGTAGAAAGCTTTATAAATGAGGCCCCAGGTGTCTATCTCAAGTCAAAATGAATATCATGTGGATGGCTCAGCTACTCAATATCAAATGTTATTTAATAAAATAAAACATAGGTTATCTATCAATGACAATAGGGTGAGTCATTTTTGAAGACTTGTCCATTGCACTATGCACTGTATAAATGATATCAACTGCACTGCAACTTCAAATGGAACTCCTGAAGTTATGTATTGCATTTTGAAAACATAGGTGGCTTAAATGGTAAATGGCCTGCAGCTCATTCACCCATTCATGTACTGATAAATTCTGTTACCGGGATGAGTGTTGTCTCGCTATTGAAAGTCTCTCCCAGGGACACTTTAACATGTGGCAGGAGGCGGGGATCGAACTACCAACACTGTGACATTCTATGGACATTCATTCTACCTGGGACTTGAAACAGATTAAAAAATATTAGTCAAAACCAAAGTAGCAGAGACTGAGATGTCCTCACTTTTGGTTTTTCAGGTGGATAAAAACAAACAAACGCTGAAACATACATTTCCCGTGGTGCATAGATAACATCTTTCATGTCACTCTTACTGTCTGATAAACAACTACATCCGCATTCCGCAACCAGGCTGTGTAGTGCACCTCATGATGAGTTAACTTGTCTTCATGAGGTAAGGGTTAGAGTAGGGGAGTTTGCTTATGGGCAGTTCAAATTTGACATATTTTAAGATTAAAGCTCCCATATTATACACTTTTCGGTTCTATTATACACCATATTATATGGTCTTAATGGTCACTAATACGTTTTTCTTTAATTGTTTGCTGAAAAAAACTTTCAGAAAATTTATTCTACTATGCTGAAGTTCAGCTAATCTCACAATGGCCTATTTTTTAAAAAGAGCTGCAGCTCCCCTCGTAAATATACAATCTTTGCGCTGCCCCCGCCCCCTGTCCGGAAGCGAAGCCAGATACGCCTCGCCCTCTGTCTGTCAGGGCCGTGGACCAATAAGAAATAGGGGTGTGGGCTGCACAGTGGAAGCTTCTGGCTTTCCAGTTTGTGAGGTCAGAAAAGGGGAAAATTCTGACTGGAGTATATTGGGTGGGGGAGGGGTGGTGGTTTCAGAAAGGGGGATTGTGAGAAAAGGAGAGTGTTATTTTTTTAAATATTTTGGCAGTCTCTAGGCACACTGTGGACCCATGGATATGTTAGAACACATTTAAAAAGTGCATTTAGCATAATATGTGACCTTTAAAAAAAATAATACTTTATCACAGGGGTGTTGCTAGACATACAACTCTACTGTCTAGGACACAGGCCCCCCAGAACATTTCGGAATGCCTGCTATGTGTATGAAATATGCAGATATTGGGGTGAATTAAAGGTGTGTAGATATTTTTTTACTGGGGCACAGCAGATCAGTAAAAGGGGTCTAGCAACGCCCATGCTTTGTCACCTTGGGAGAACATGTTTGTAGTCTCAGCATCACTGCATGACATATTTATCTCTGCAGTGTGCAAACTTCACAGCAACCTTACATCAAACATTTCAAACCGAAAAACGTCTTAAACCCAACTTTACAAAACTGACTGATGCTCTGATCTTGTGCAGTCAAAAACGAACAAAGAAGCGCCTCCAGCAACAGGTGTGTGTGTGTGTGTCAGTGTGTGTCTACGTGGCCCGAATGATGCCACAAAAACCACTGATGTATCAAACAGCTCGGTTTCGCCCTGTACTTCCTGTATCATCCAGGTCAGGTTAGGACACCTGTTACAGTAAAGTGGGAGTGTTTAGAACAAAAGCACACAGACAAGTGAATCAGACCCTGCAGTAAATATCAGTTAACTTTAAATCATCTCTGCCCTAATTAAAAAGGGTTTACTTTTAATTAAAAGAACAAATAAACCTGGATATTCCCTCTTTATAGGATAAATTATAGACTAGACAGTCTTCCATATTTGACTGTGTATTTAGACATTTCTAAGTATTGAGAAAACATGTTTTTGCTTGTTATCACTGGTAGCCCATCTTTTTCTGTTTAGATCTCGATCGTCTAGAAGTGAAAGTTACACAGCTGAAACTTCCATGACAGGTGGCAAAATAACACCACATAATTGCCATACTTTGACTTTAGTAGTGACGTAAAAAGTAGAAAAAAAACTCCAACCCTGGAGGCGTGTTTGTTTTGTTCATAGCATTTGGCATCCTATCACTGTGATGTGATATTTGACTCTAACTGTGACATCTGTATGTTATTTTTAAGGTTATTTTTCACGGGGTTAGTTGAGACGACCTCTGAACGTCACCAGCCCAGGTGAATTTATCTCGCTAAGAAAACATACTTTTTCTTTTCGTTTTCACTCACCGACAGTAGTGACCAGAGTGTTGGCGAAGAACATGGAGGATGCCAGGTCCCAGTTTGAAGTGGTGGAGGCGTTTATGAGAACGGAGACACCGTACTTGTTTGCCGTGAGCACTTTGACCAGAAATAGCTCGAGGGACGCGGGGCTGACGCAGCTTTGGTTCAGAAACTCTTGCTTCAGGGCTTCCATGTCAATTCTCAGCTTGTCCTCCACCGGCCGCTCAATACTGGAGAATATAAGCGCTCCGAACATCAGATAAAATACATAGAAGAGTATGAAGCCTGTAAGCAGCAGCCACGACTTGCTTACAGAATGCATCATGGCTTTGTTTTTACTCCCGGATTAGCATCAGTTACCGGGGTTTCCCTCTTCTCTTTCTGACCGGGCCCGGGCCGCCGCCTGCTGCTCTCGTTTCTTTTCCTCTCTGTGTGGGAACTTTTTTTTCTTTTTTTTTTAGGGGGGTTGTCCTAATTGAACTTGAACCCCTCCTTGTCAACTGAGGCATCCTCCCACTGTAGACACAGGAGGGTGTGTTCAGCAGCCGGGTCCTGGAAGTGCATCCTGGATCCGGGAAAAGAAAAGCAGATTTATTTATTTTTTATCTCTCAAACTTTCAGCAGGATTTATAGGCTACAGACAGTATCACAAGAACACACTTAAACACATGTCGCAATTGAAAAACACCAAATGTAAGCCTATAACAACCATTGTCCTAATTGACTTTCTGTTCTATAACTCCACTTCCTTTATGAAAATAGAAAATGTTGCTCTTTTGTTTTGTGAATTTACATTTGTGGATTTAGAACTTGCCAATAATTAAAAGTACATTTATAAGGAAAAAAAGAAATTTCATCTTTGTCACTGTAATCAATACAGCCAAATATAATATTTAGAGTTTAAGAGTGAATCTGTGGTTCCCACCCTTTTTATGTCACTCAAGAACACATATTTTAACTTTGTTTATTGCATGTTTATTTCTGTACCAGTCTTTTTGCAGTCATGAAACCAAGCAAAACTTAAATTAAGTTTGAGTCATTAAAAAAAATCACCTCTGTTTCAAGACAGTTTCAGATTAATCTCTTCAATCCTACGAATCCTAATGAAAAATAATACCTTTCTGCTCAAGAGGGAATTTCACAAAATGAAGATGTTTAAATAAAGTTAATTGATAACAAGATTAAGGGTCACAGCTGTCATGGATTATGGAAGATTTTATTGGACTTTATTATCTGATGTGTTTTGTTTTTTTGTTTCTGTTATGGGCAACCCTGGCTGGAACGAGTCGCTCTGTTGTTTGTGGTGTTGATTTTAAAAGCCATCTGATTGATGCTGCGGTCATGTTACTCTGTTTCCCATAGGCCTTTTACCACGCAGTACAAAGCTCTGTTATCGGTGCAGCGGGCAGGCAGCTCTGACTCAGCAAATAAAAAATGCCTAAATCTCTCTGGACTACAGAGCTGCTTCTCTCATCTCATTGTAGAGACATGTCGCCTTTTCAAAATATGATGTGATGACTTTAGACTTTGATATGGTGGAATTAACCAATAACAAACTGTTCTAACTTGCAACTAAACATAGTAACAGACACTAAAAATGTCCTTTATTTAGATAATCTCTAAACTTGTGCCATGTGTATATATTCATCTTAATCCATACTATCTAAATATATCATAAATGTATTGGTGTCAGTAACACTAAGCTCAGTTGAACTATACTTTAGCCAAGTTCAATATCCATGTTAACACACATCCTCACACAATACATAACATGTTGTTTTCTTGAAGAAGTCCCCTGTAAATATGATTATCCGTTTGTTTGCCTCTGTGTATTGATAGTCGGGGGTGTGGTGGTTGAGTTGCCTCCAAGCTCAAATGTAGGCTTGTGGCCAGGAGGTTTCTACCAGTTCACCAGCTATTTTTTACTTTTTCACAACACATTTGAACCAAATATGGTGCTTAAGCTGTTTATTTTAAATCCCCAAAAGTATTTGATGATGAGTCTGACTCTCATGAAACCATCTATGTAAAATGTCCAAATACTCCTGGATGGGATTGTTTACATTATCTGCATTCCACAATATAGAAAGAAGACATATAAGATTTCCAAATGTCCCAGTTAGAAGCAAAAGTCTCACATGGCTTATGTGTTGGTTATAGCTCTTCTTGCTAGTGAGTTGGTGGATACCTCACATTAAAACAAACCCATCTCATTGTTTTGAAGGCCATGAATAAGCGGTCAGCCATCACACAGTTTCATTTTATTACATCATTTAACAAGGCGACAACTCCTCCTTCCTTTCTTCTCAATGGATCAGAAAATATTAAACTTTTTTCTTTCTCAAGATTTTGTAGTTTGCACAAATGCAGACACACACACACACACACACACACACACACGCATTCTCACACATAGACACACACGATTGTTTCTGAATCATCACAAATGATTGAGTTGACGAGTGAAATATACAACGTAGATCGAAATGAACTCAAGGTGATAATATGTAACAGTGTGTGTAATTAAAATTAAACAATTATTCAAATTAAAAATGTACAGTGCATCATTGACATGGTCATAATGTGAACGATAATCTCATGTAAATCTTGCTTTGATAGGCAGATAGATTCAAGTTTGCCCGTGAAGTGGACTCAACTGTGAGTGAACTGAAAGGGCGGTCACGAAGCAAGAGAGGGAACAGACAGAGATACACGTCACATGCCAAAGTGTTTGTTTGTGAGTCCACTTCAGTGTGTCTGAGGAACAGGAGGCGGTGTTTACTCCTGTAAACATTGGCACTTTCATTGGTGTTCCTGTTGGCACTAACTGGAAGACAAACTTGTTTCTTAGAGGAACCAAAATAATTTTTTCAAAGATTCAATTATGTCAATGGCTTTTCTGGAGTAAATGCAGAATTGAAGCACATGCATCAGTTTGCAGTATGTAAATAAAAAATGTAAGAATTCTCACATCTGAATCCATATTCGCAAGTAAACAATTAGGCTTTACTTTGCTCTCCAGTGTGATCACATGGTTTCCTGTAACTTTTATCATTAAATAACAAGATAAAGGGGTAAATGTGCATGAATCCAGTGGACATTGAGACCTGCAGGTGTCCATATAGCCTTGAACACGGCAGGTTTCTGTTTTAGGGAGGAAAACTAAACAGAGGGAAGATGTGACATCACGTCTGAATGATTTCCAGCTGTTAGAAGGTCAAACTATCATGTTAATGGAGCATTATGTCGCATTCATATCGTATGCTATTCATGTAACTTTGTAAATATAAATTAAAATGTATTTAACTTGGCTTTAACTCATTCAAAACATCCTCCTTTACTGCGACTTATTCAATGCTAATGTGGCTAAAAGACAAACTATTTCTAATAATCATGATAAATAAGTTGTAACAGGAATGCTTTGCTCTTATTGCTCTCTTTACCTCGACATCAGTCCTGCAAACCTTTCTGACAGAGCTGCTTTACAAGAAAAGTCTCATTTGTTGGTTACACAACATTTGAGATAAGAAACGTATCTATGGAAACGTGTATTTTGCAAATAGGCAAAATAAGAGAGAAGCACAAGAAAGGGGCAAATATATATCCACAAAATAGTCCAAGGTTTGCTAGTTTTAACAGCCTAGCTGGCTTTTCATGATTAAATTAAGTCATAATATCCTCTGTCAACACAGACAAGCTAGTTGCAGAAATTATGTGACATTAATTCCTGTGTTTGCTGTGTAATGTTTATGTTTGTCTGAGCTCAATAACATTATATTCCCACAATGAGACAATTTCTGCCCACACATCAGCTCTGACACAGAGAATAATCTCTATTTAAGTACAATTTAAATCTTCAGGGTTGATATGTTGAAATCATGATAAAATCGACTTTTCCTCCAACATGCTGACAAGTGCCTTACAGGTCATACATTAAAAATAGGAAGTTGGTGTTTGTGGTTATGGTGAAGAAGGTGGCCCATGTGTAATGGAAACACTCCATCATCCGTACACATCAACAGGATCTGAAGGAGATCACTTCTGAGACACCGCTGAAGTGAGTCGCTCAGTTCTCACTTGGTGTTCGTCTTGTCACCGGCTCAAATGAACAGGGAGTGTGCAAAGAGTCAAACGGTCAATCAGTATTTAACTAGCAGACGGAACACGTGATGTCAATCCAGAATCTTTAGAAACCTGTTGTTGGTTCTGCTCTCCAGGTAAAACTTGCAGTTCGCCACAGTCCAACCACAGCTGAACCTCAACAGTTACTCCATGATGTTTCTGTTGTAGTCGTATGACAGCCGTCGCTTAGCGCCAGCATTCTGAGCGTGCTGATTGGCTGAGGGGAGGCCAGGGGAGAGACGGCGGTTGGATGTCCGGGGAGCGGGTCGGCATTCCTGGTAAAGGGGAACACAAAGATGGAGAAGTGGAATTAGACAGTAACACAAACCAGTGGTTTACCCCTCATGTACGTTTTTTTAACATGATTGTAGATGGAAGGTTTAATTGTGTGGATGGTTGGTTGAACAAAAGAAAAAGTTTTTTTTATTTTAGACACTTTATTGATCAAATAATAAAATACTTGAATTGATAAAGAAATTCTAAGAATGAAATAACGCTAATCAAATCAAGTCTTAGTTACACCCCTTTAGTTATGTAATATAATAGATTACCTTGCAATACATTTTCATTTATTGTTAAGATGGCCTACAGACTCCCTCGAGTGTGTTCAGCTCCTTCGGAACGTTAACTTGTCTGCTAGTCTGCTAGAGAGCTCGATGGATATGCTTAAGATAAAGTTGTGGTTTCTGGCTGTATAGGGCTTAACATGCATCCAATTAATAACGTGAGTAATATAAAGTATGTCATTGTAAATAAAAGACGTTATTAAACAACAAAAAAATGGGTAACAAAATTACATAGTCACTGAATAATGAAAGAGAGTAAAAAAAAAGATTACTCGTTAAAATAATTAAACAAGGAATCCTGTACCAACACAGTGTAGTATTTGCCACTATCCTCTTCTGGAGGAGTTAACCGCTCATTTGTATATTGTGCACGTGGTGTGGCTCAACTGTGTTTTGCATATGACAGCGATCACTTAATTTGAATGAAGCAGCAGTTTTCAAGGCCATCAGTCAAACAGCACTATCAGTTCATTTAACATGCTGTGAAGGCGTCAATTTAACACCACTTAAACTTCACAAATTGAAAGTCAAAACAAAACAGAGTCTGAGACAGACTTTACTGTAACATTAGATCTTTTTATAGTGTTTTCTAGCTGAATGAGGAACGCTGCTGTGAATACTAGACATATACTTTGTTTTTTTTGCCATTCCCATGTTGACACCAGTCTACTCACAGTGTGTGGCTGCTCCAGGTGTAACATCTTCAGCAGAAGGTCACGAGACACGCCATTCGCTCGCTTGTATCTCTGACAAATCATTTTGTTCAAGTCGTGGAAACTGTCCAACAGCCTGCAGGGTCACACGAGGACAGGAAGCCAAGATTCAATGGAGGGACAAAGTGAAACAGATGTTGGTTTGTCTTCAATTTTTGGCTCTTTTTCTTAAAATTCCACACTATAGACTTTGTCAAACAAACGATTATATTTTCTAAACCAACTTCTAGTAAAAAGGTAAAAGCCTGGCAGAAATACAGTGGATGGTCTTTGTTTTGGGGGGTTTTCTGGAGGATGTTTGCATCATTTGATGGTGTAAATTATGTCTGAGCTCTTTAACAATTACTTTCTGATAGTAAATAACACGTCAGTATTTCATGTACAACTCGCAATATGCATCAATGATGTTAAAATGTTACAATCCATGTTCTACCCGCAACTTGCAGTTCACCCCATTAACCACTTGGTGGCCACAGTTTGCTGCATTTAAAAAAAAAAAGTGATGTGTTACCGTCACGTCAGATCTGCCGTAAAAATTAGTGTGCGACTGTAAAAAGAGAATCTTCTGTGTAATGTTAAGTCTAAAGCTTATAACAAGTAGTTCATTTTCTGGTTCTTCTCTTGGCTCTGATATCGTGTTTAGGAATTCGATCAATTAAATGTGTCCACACAACCAGTTAACACTGCAGCGGATCAATTGATACACAGTAAATCACAAAGGTTTGGTTGTGTTTACAGACACACAATGGGCTCAGTGAGATGGTTTACTTACCCCTGGTCCTGGCTGGCTCTGCCCCTGAGGAGCTGGGTCAGTGTGGGGACAGTATCGAGGTCAGTTGAGGGCGAACCGGGTAGTGAGGGGAAGGCTTCAGCAAAGACAAACGCCTGCAAAACACAGACAACAGAGCTACAACATCAGAGTCAGATGATTTTAAATGGCTGTGTTTTTTCCTCCTGAGCATTTAAGCATTTAAACAAGTAAAACATTCCACCCACAAGATGTGAAGCATCCATAATTCAAAAAGATTCCTTTGCAAGCCCTCTTCAGTTCATCACACAAGAAGTTAATACATGGTTTTCTCAAAGGCCGCTTTGTGGCACTTGAACCATATGGAGCAACTCATTTGAAAACACTTCCTCTCTCCTTCACTGCAGCTTTGGGCAGAGCTCGTTTATCATCTGCATCTTTTCACTGCGGCTAATGTCCTATGGGAGATTCTTCTTGCAGAGTAGACATCTTTTTTTACTCAATTTAAAAAAAAAATCAAGCACTGAGGGAGTCATTTTAACTTAGTCATCCAAACCCTCAGGGTTGTGTCTGGATGTGTTTTTCTATTGTAACGGTGCAGGGAAATGAAAAGAAAAAGGGACAACATGGGCCATCTGCTCATAATTACTTCTGTCAAGGAGGTTGGGGGCTATTTGTTTTAAAATATAAAATAAATGACAAATACAATTTTGTGAAAAGTGAGACCACGAGGCTAAAAACAATTTGCGTGATTGATTTACTCTGGGGGCTGGGTATAGCTGACAGCTTGTCTGTGTCAACACATTTAGCCCTCTGCTGGAAGTTAAGTGGGGAGAAGACAGTGTTTTCACAGGAGCTCAAATTAAAGATAGTAACTCATCCAGTTAGTGGATACTTAAATTAAAATTTGCTTACAGTACCCGAACTACAAGGGTTTAAAGTCTGAGCAATAATTTTTTCCTAATTAAATATTACACTGTATTAAATGTGAAATGGCACCACTGTTGTGTCTGACATGCACCTTAAGCAATGTTTTACTTTGTAACACTTTTTACTTTGACCAGTTTCAGGAGCAATCTGACTCCAACATTATCTGCTCTGGAGTTCTGCAGTTACTATTTGGGATCGAAATACTTTCTGTCTGGCTCTAATTATAATCAGTATTGCAAACAATCCCGTCAAATTTATAATTTAAAAAACAGTGTAGACTGAGAATAAGCCTGGGTAAGGCTTTATCTGAAAACAAGGCCAGTGAAAGCCCATATTTATGAGCTATGTGCTACCAAATATGAAGGTTAATATCTGCATTTCAAAATTATGTCTGAACCAAAGGCTGACCCAGATTGTGGTAAGGAATAGCATTTTAGATTAATATTTTTTTGCATGTGTCTCTTGGGCCTTTGTGTGTGTAACAACCAATATAGCGACAGTGTAAATGGAATTTTCCGATATTGTGACTTCGACATAAAAGTTACTTAAGTATTAATGGTGAAGGAAAAACTAAGGATGTTTAGTCACACACTCCATAATGATATGAAATGAAAAGCTGATGTATAAGTAGATGATCTCACATCTTATTTTCTAATTTACTGTATGTTTTTTCAAGTGTAATGATTTCAAAGTAGGTTTACATATCTGGTGAAGCCTTTTAAAGCTCCAAAGGGAGTTGCAGAAATTGAAACAGAAAAAAAGATCTGAGGGCAAATGTTGTACTTAATAGTGTCATGAAAGCACACAAGTACAAGTACAACCATACCAATCGGTCTCTGCTCTCATCCAAAGCACTGGTCGGCCACCACTGTCCCGGGGCGTCTGGAGCTTCGTCTGTCGAGTCCTGAGGAAAGGCCGTCCAGCTGTCGTCTGATTGGTGGAACGAGCTGTCAGTCCAGCCTGGTGTCCAGTGGGTTGACTCCCCACTGATGGTGTGGTTCTCAAGTGCTGTTTTCACAGACACACACACACACACACACACACACACACACACACACACACACACACACACACACACACACACACACACACACACACACACACACACACACACACACACACACACACACACACACACACACAGTGTGACATAATTGTAGAAGTCCCTGTTAGTGTTGTAGTGTGTTGAATAGTCTAGTTGAATAGAAGATTAATTGAATTATTATGATTATCACATACAGGGTCAGTTTACCCAAATGACCAGTGACACTTATCCCTAGTGGTATTTGGCCAGGTTGTTTTTCAAATCCAAATCCTGTGTTTTATTCCCCAGCAGGTCAACTGGTTATACAACAGTACAAATAGCAATACAATATCAAATGACACACATAGGACAATAAAAATAAGTAAAAAACAGTAAATTAAAAGTTAAATTACTGACAAATATGAACCAATCTTGGGGAGGAAGCAATGATTTAACCTTCTAATGTTGATCATTATTATGTTATCATTACATTAATCTTGTTGTTGCAGGGAAACAAGTGTGTGAGAGTTTTCGTTTGTCAGTTGCGATGAGTGTTTCCTGTCATCATTGAAATGTTTCTTGCTGTATCTCACTCCACCATTTCCCTGCAAGGAACCATTTCAGTAAAAATGTGTCTCACTTTGATGCCTGCTGCCTTTCTACAATTACCCTACATTGCTCAGATGTTGCATGATATGACCATCAGAAACTAAAGCCATCTTAGTATCTGTGTGTGTGTGTGTGTGTGTGTGTGTGTGTGTGTCTTTATCATTCACCCGTTGCCCCATAACCTGAGGCTAAAAGGAGCTTAGAGTCCTAGGCCCTGTTTGCCTCCTCCTCCCTCCCCCCTTGACCCAACTCTGAATGATTAAATACCATGTAGCGAGAAAGAGGGATCGGTTAGGAATCCAGGTCACGACAGACTACAGTCTCATTTCCATTGCAGGGCCAAGCGGTGCTTACCATTCCAAGAAACGCCCCTCTTTCTTTACCACAAAATGTTTTATGGACTTTACCTTTTGTATAGTATTTCAGGAAGTTAAAAGCAAATCATTTAAATTTTTCTAACAGCTAAACCTTTTGCAAACTGTGCTGACTATTATCATAATTAAAGCAATGGCTGCTTTTTTTGCATTTGAAAATGATCCGGAAAACTGTACAGATAGAGTACAGTTAAATCAAAGTTAAAAAAGCAATCCTTTGGGAGAAAATGATTAAAAACTTGACAAAACACACAAAAAGGCTTTTTTTTGTCAACTTATACAGCTAATTAACCCCCACTAATTACTCTTATGAAATATGTTAAAATAATCACACAAATGTTTTTCAGGTGGATAAACTGGGAAGAAATGAATAATGAGTCAACCTCGGCTTATCTACATTTGGCAGGAACTGGACTTAGGAGGTGATTAGCTAAAGAGAAGCATTATGAGGGAACAACAGGCCTGAGTAATGACGTCTGTTATCTGTCATAGGTACAAAGACTCAGATGTGTCATTAGTATGTTACTGTGTTGTTTGATTCATATTCAGATTATCATTTTAGTCAGCTGACATTTTTGTCGTAACGTCGTAACGTCACTATTTACTAATATTTTTTTTATTTAGTATGTTTGCTTTAAATAATCATATCAGTGTGTTTGCAATGTTTTATTTTAATCAATTTCAATTCATATAGATGCACCTTTAATTTACTGATCAGAAAGTATAAGGTTTTGGCTATAAAATATAGTTTTCTCAACTTCGTTTCTGAGATATGATGTTTTTTTTCTTCATTTTACTAATAACACTACAATACCTGTGAGCCTCAGTTGACGTTGATATGTGCTTTGGTGCTAAACAGAAGAGCACCTTCTGATAATGAACTATAAGAGTTCTGAGCTCGTTGAAATGCACCTTGGGGGTTGTAGTTAACTTCTCTTTTTATGTCCACAGGCTTGTACCTTCAACTTTGTATCAAAGAAGCAAATATTTTTAAACAGTCGACTCATATGTTTTGTTGTTGATTTAAATGGTAAAGTTCTATGCAGATTGTTGTCAATACGTTGCTTTAAATGTAGGACACACAACAGTGTGTATGTTTGGAATTTTTACTTCCAAAAGCAGAGAAATAACTCAAGGAGACTTGACTCGAAACTTACTTTGGATGTGTCTGCACTATCGTTTGTCAGTGTATCAAGTGCAATTTGATACTGTTAAAATGAAACCCGCCATTACAAAATACATTAAATATTTTTTAACGAATGGCATGGTGTTGTTTGTAACAAATGGGATAAAACTTTGCAAAACCACCTGTACAGCCAGAGTGCATTCCTGACAGTAAGCAAAAGGTTAAAAATGCACTAATACTCTGAGTGTTTTCCAGAAAGTGTTGATATCTGTGCGTCACAACATCTGAAGGCTACATTCCTGTTATCTTCAATAGACTCTGCTCTATTTCTGAATCCTTTTAAAATGTCAGCCTTGTCGACTTCACCCAAAAGGTCTGGGGCAAACAATACGACTACATTCACTAAAGACAGATACTGAAAGAGAAAGAAAGACAGGGAAGTGGTACAGGCCAGACGGGACACACACACACACACACACACAGAGGACAACAAAGTGAAAAGCATAAGACTCACCAGCAGCAGCACTCTCTCTGCTCCCACAAGACACTGAGGCAGACATGGTGGACCCCTCTCCCTCCGCCTGCATGAAAACACCAAACTCATCTTCCTGGTCTTCAGTGGCCACGGTGGAGCCCCTCTGCTCCTCCAGCTCTCTCTTCCCTATCCGGCCTCCGTTTGCGTCTCTCCCAAACCCTTCCACTTCCTTAACATTCTCATTCTCTTTCTCCGCCTCCAGACAGGGCTGGCCTGTTGCCATGGATCCCAGGGGGGGCAATGAGGGGGCAGGATTAGCCAGGGACGGCGGCGCACTAGTGGTGGGGGGCTCAGAATAGGGGACGTTAATAACATTAGTGTTGGTTTCTACATTTGCCTCAACGTGGGTGAAGCTGGTTTGTTCACAGGTGTCCCCAGCATATTTCTCCTGTAACCTACACTTGTAGTTTACGGCACAGTCTCTTTCCACATACTCCTGTGTGGTTCTATCATTCAGTATGCCCTCAGTGTGACGTCCTTTGCCGCTTCCGTCCAGCTCTTTGGGGGTGAACTTCCTCCTCTGAATATTCCCTGCTTCCTCTGAATTTACTCTCTCTATATTATGTGCCTCCTCTTCCCTATTTTCACACACCGACTCTTCTCTAAGCTCTGTTTTACTAAAGTAGCAACAGTTTTCTGTTATGATCCTCCCGTCTGTCTCAAAGAAGGGAGTATCACTGTGTTGGAGCGGTGAAGATAAAGCTTCTCTCTCCTCCACATTTTTAAAGAAAAACGTCTTGTTCTCGTCAGCCACACAGTTCGGATTCTCAAATCTGCTGTCCTCCACTTCTTCTTTACCATTGATGCCAGACTCTGCAACCCATTGTTGATGATTCAAGTCAAGGTGATCATCTTTGCAAGTGTCATGCTCATCATTGCAAGTGCTGCCCCCTACAGCAGCGGAGGATTCAGAGGAAGCTGCAGGGCAGGTGGACACGCGGAAGCCCTCATAGTAGAATTCAGCAGGAGTCTGATTGATGCTCCCATCCTCGCGCTCCGTCTCTTTCTCTGCCCCTTGATCTGCTCCCACATGATCGGAAAATCCATTTCCATTAGCTGCTGTTTCTCCACATGGTTTTCTGTAATCAATATCACTGTTAAGTTGTGATGTAAAGTCATCAGTCACCTGCCCGGACAAATCCTTGCCTCCTGTTCGGGTTTCCATGACCACAGAGTTTGTATCATCCCCTTTCTCAGAACGGTCGTCCTTGCTGTGAGAAGGTTGCTTTGTCGGTTGCTTGTTGCTCTCGTCTCCTCTAATCTCTTCTCCATGGGATTCTGTGTGAAAGTGCTTGGATTCTAGGTCAGGGTTAGGTAGAGCCAAAACAGAGTTGGACGACTCTAACGCCTTCTCCTCATTCTTTTGCCTCTCCTTCCTCATTCCCTTCACCTCACTGTCTGGCCACTTCGAGACGCCTCTTCTTAGACTTTCGTCTTCTTGGCTTGCCCCCATCTGTGCTTTCTCTCCACACCGCATGCAAGTTTTGGGAGAAGCATTGTGGCAGCATTTAGGACTTCTGCACGCACCCTCTCCCTTCTCCTGCTTGGCTTTCCTGTTGTCCTGCTGTCCTGGGCTGGGAAACCGTTCACTCTCGAGGCCTCCTCCTTCTCTTCCGCCTTTGTCTGGCTCTTCCTGCCTTTCTTCCAGAGGGGTTTCTCCAGCAGGATCCTCCCTGCCGCTACTCTGCCTCCTCTCTCTACTAACCCCCGCTTTCTCCCGGCCTGCTGTAGAGTTACAGGACTTCCTCCATCTCCGGCCAGAACGCACTCTAACCCGATTTGCTCCGGTCTGCGGTGGTGGCGGATTGAGCCCATTGTCCCTCCTACCGCCTGGGGTGTCACTGCCTCTTCCACCTCCTGTCTTCCCTCTCAGCCAACCCCCAACCACACTGGAGTTTGTCGAACCAGAACCGGGCTTCGCTGTGGAGTACAAACAGCTCCCTTTCTCAGTCCGGAGAAAGAGGCATTGAGTCTGTGTCTTTCCGCTGCCCTCCGAGGTCTTCAGCGTAGCAACCGTTACCAATGCTCCGATGCCAGCCTGCCCATGCCCAGCATCCAGTCCTAAGGGAAGCCCGTACCCCATGCTGCGCCCCCATTCCTCGCTCAGGTACACGTCTGCAGGCCTGGTGCAAGGAGCTGACCCCCCGCGGTTTAAAGGGGGAGCTGTGGGGGCTTGTCCTCCTCCAAGAAAACCACCGGGCTTCCGGCGGTTCTTGGAGCACAGGGCCCAGGCGCGGAGGCCCCGGATCAGCGGCAGGTCCCCCAGGCCCAGCTCCAGGCGGCTGGGGAAAGGCAGAGACTTCTGAAGCATCTCCCGCGTGGAGCCCGACACGTTCAGGCACGGATAGTTGTTGTTGTTGTTCTGCTGGAGCATGGTGCTCGTTGAAGTTGGCCTCATCTATGTTTTATAGGCTTGTCCTTGATTTATCCTTTATTAAAATGCAGCTTGCCAGGTGGGAGGGAACACTGGCACTATCAAGAGTCTATTCTTGATTCAGAGTGTCAGCTCGAAGGTAGAAAGATCACAGTTCGGAAAAAATACTCTAAGCGTTATAAAATAGCTGAAATACTTTCAAGACTTTGACAAAAGACAACATTTTCTTGAGCTTGAAAAAGAGAGAGTTGACTCTCTTGCTAGTTTTGTATCTTTACAGTTTATTCTGAAGACATCTGAGATATTGGAGAATCAGTTTTTTCCAAAAGTGAGCTTGAGTTGTGCTTCTGCTTCCCTTATTTGTCCCCTTGAGATTCTCCTGACGAGAAAAACAAACGCCCAGGTCTGACATCCAGCTGTCAAAGCTGATGATACGAGACGGTAATGGGAAGTTTATTTTCCTTGAGGCTGACGCTCAGTGATGCCGTCTCCAGTGCTTCTCTTCCCTCACTGTCTGCACCGAGGACTGACTCAGCTGTAACAAAACAACCTAGAGGAGAGTGGGACAAAAGTTTTCTGTTGGATATAGGCTAATAAAATAGTGAGAATCATGTCAAGATGCTCCCACAAGATGAGACACAATTATTATGTTGAGAGAAATTAGAACAGATGCAAGGCAGATCTGATAAAAATTTAATTGAAAACTTAAATGTTTATTTTGCACAAAGAGAACTGATTAGAGTTCACTTTTATTTAGCTCACAGTGGATTACAACTATCCTGTTTGTGGGGGCGTGAGTCTGTCAAAGGTCATACGTTTGAATCCAAGTGGCTTCTTCTCATTCCACTCCTACACAAACAGGCCTTATTTTTTACATAAAAATGTACATTCACACCACGTCCATCGTGGGGCCGAATAGAGTAGTTGCATCAGCCAGAGAATTATCAAATGGACTAAAATGAAACATAAATCCATTAATAGATTCCTCGTGCCAACTCAGCATAAATCAATTGTATCATATAGTGGCTCAATTAACCCCCTCACAAGCAGGACAAATGGGGTTTGGGCCACGCATGACACACTGACCGTATTAATATTAGCAGTCTGTGTATCAGTATGATGAAGATGAAGCATGTCAAACCACACTGAACCAGCGAAACCAGTATCCCCATCCAGCATGCACTGAAATGGCTGCTTGAGGAAAATGTTGTATTGTTTCTCACCTCATTCGATGCCCCGGTGTCTCCGGCCCAGGCTTTGAATTCAGTATCCTTTACTTAACGTGCCTTTTTTCCCCCTTGTTGTTTACTGGTGAAGCCTATTCAACCCTCCATCGGGCTCGGGAGCATCCTTCAGTGGGATCAGCGCCACCACATCCAGTCGGCCTGCACCACTGCAGCTACAGCGCTACAAATCAGTCAAACATCCATCACTTCAGCCCTATCCCCTAAATTAGATCCAAAACATGAAGCTCTTTTTCTCTCTATCTCTCTCTTTACTCGTTCGGCCATTGCGCATCATGTCATCCACCACGGCTTGGCATCGTGCGTACTAGCCGCATCTTACCGCAGTAGTCTCCGGTGCGCTCAGAGAGCAGGATGACGGAGAGCTAATTTGACTTGCAGCCCACTCGCCAATAGGAGGGGTGATTCGTGCCACATAGAAGCGGGGGGAGGCGAGGGGAGCGGAAGAGTATGCAGGGTTGGTAATGCCACATTCTGGGACAAATAATTATTGTAAAATATTTTTTTTTATATTTTTAATTTTTATATCGTTTTTATAAAGGCCTTTGCTCGGGTCGGATTTCTCTGGAACTTGGACCAAACAATTAACTGCAGGTAGACCGGAAATGCTTGCATTTCCTGAAGGGAACAAAATCAAAGTTTACTTTACTTTAGCATCTCATATTTCCATGATTAATTTCCACATTTGTATTGTTGCTGAAGATTATTATGGTGCAATAACTGTCTATCTACAGTAAATTTCTTGTTTCATCACATCAGTGCAGATAAATATTAAATAGTAAACATATATAGTAAACAAAACATTATATGAAACCATCTGCAAAGGTTAAACTGTTTGATTAAAAACATAATAAATTGTGATTGAGGCTACTGCAGTACCCTCAGCACCCGCTGTGTAGAGATGCTGCCAATGTGTAGGCTCACAATAAGAACCAATGGGCGTGGGTATTTCGGCATGCAGGTGGATATGAGATGCTGAGATACTGAAATGATGATAGAAGACACTGCTGCCTATTTGTACAAAGTCTGAAATGTTGTGCATTAAAAAAATAGTTCTCTGTATGAAGGTCTGCTCCAGTAAAAGTGCAGCTGGTGACGCTGCAGTCTCTAGTTCCTCACCTCCCTCCTCCCTGTGGCACGGTTCACCCCTCATACAGCAGTACTCTCCCCTCACATACATTCACCCCTTTAGCCTACGTCGCACAGCATCATCACAGCAGTAGACAAGTAGATTGATAAGACACACATACATACAAACACACACACACACGCTCAATGGGAAGACGTCATACACCGGTGTGCGTAGTTTATCACGTTCTCCTCCTAAGTCCCTCCTCCTCAGGAATTTGTGCAAAAAGACTGATCCATGTTTTTTTGTGTCTGTAAGCCGTTTTTCGCACTATCCTTCTTCTTGTTGAGAGGTTAAGCCTTACTTCAAAGCTGAGAATAATATTTTGCTGGGCTTTTGCCTCACCAGTTAGTTAATACCTTCAGTATACTGTGAAAAATGTGAGGTAACAGTGAATGTTCCTGCATTTTCTAAGCGATGATGTGAGAATGAGCCAATGGAGAATACTAACTAGACCCAATGCATTTCACTCAACTGGGAGGCACCAAAATGCTACACAATTTTATCTTAAGCATTATCTCTTGTTTATTTTACATTGGTAATAATGATCAGATAATGAGATTCCAGTTGACTTATATAGTCAAAATTAAATGTGATAGTAAGTTCAAAAAGGAATAGTGTCAAAATGAGGAGATACTCTGTTAACTTTGTTACTGAATCTTGAGTTGCTGCAATTAAAATTCTGACCTACTATTTCATAATTCTGATATTGTAAATGGGTGCCCATAGCTCTATGTGTTTACATTAAGAGGAATTTGAATTTTCAGTGGGTTTATTTCGGCTCTCACCCAATTTCAGATGCCCCCTGTTACCTTGCAGAAAATAACTAGTAGATGATTTTGAATGATTCCTGCTGACAGGTTTTGAGTGGGTGTACTGTAGATTGAACAACCTCATGAAAAAATGTCAAGTCCAAACAGTTTTAAAATTAATTACACCATTGTGGAGGTCAAAACACCAGCAGGAAATAATCTTTTGTGTGAATATTCTTTTATTAATGTTACATCTTAACCAACACCCTCTCCAATGAAGCTTTGGCAAAAACACTTGGCACTGAAACCCTTATAATCTAAAAGAAATGTGAGGACTTGATTAAACCAGTAAGGTTAAAATCTCTATACACATAGATACTACTCAGTGCTTGTTACCTTGACATGTCACTGCTCTCTGGTCGCCCTCCAGTTCAATTCATGCTTTTAATAGAGGGCACACTCTTTGAAAAATAAGTGGTAAAGGCAGTTAATAAAAACACTTTTATTAATCTGACATAACCCTTTGCACACCCAACATTGTTTTGTAATATCCTTAAAATTATAATAAACAGAAGAATGTCAGATTATTCAACATTTTAATCAGAAGGGGAAAAAATGCCTTTGCCCTCTTGTTCTTCTTCCCCTCTGTTCTGTCTTCTGAGGATACATTTTATTTGAACATGGCTTTGGTATAAGATTAAGGCTCACCACTCATTAGCCAGTCTGTCATTGTAGCAGCCTTATAGAATCATAATTTGAGTGTCAGGAACTTAAAATTCCTCTTACTGGTTTTGTTAAAGCACCCAACAACCCCCTTAAATTTACCCCCAGCTTGTTGTTGATGTTTTAAAATGTATTGATTTTTTTGAATTTCAAATCTGCATCAGTTAGGAGGTGTATCTTGAAGCTAATGAGCCTTAGTTAGAAAACAAATCGTGGAGTCTTTTTCAGGCAGTGTACTATAAAACATCAATATAAAATATATTAGCAGCACGGTGGGCTACATGTTTGAGAGCAACCTGGACCCAGACGGTCCCAGGTTTGATCCCCACAGCAGAACAAGAGTCCAGTGTGTCCTGCTCACTCACTGTGACTGTCTTTAGGTAACAGCACTAGCTACAGTATATGCCTAAAATATAAAACTATGGCAGAAAATGAGAATAGCCTATAATCTCAAAAAGCTCACTCTTTTCTTTCAAGACAAACAAAAAAGGTTATCAGGTCAAAAAATATCATTTTTACTGCCGACTCTGTTGAATATGAAAATAATTACATTTGGGATTTAAGGGATCCTGCTTCAAAATAGCGATTATATAGTTGTATTTACATAAATATTACTCTGGCCTGTCCTGTAGAAGTTCAAAATGTAATTATTTTGAACATAATTATAAAATCATGGGTAAATCCATGACACTGCTGTGAGTAAATCACTCAATCCAGCACACTGTGAACACACAAAGAACAATAAATAATGAAGCAAATCTGACATGTTTACATTCAGAGCAAAACCTTTAAAACCCAAACAAAATCTGATAAATAATTAGAACTAACTAACAAAACTCAACGGTAACAAAAAATAGTCACATTTAAAATGAAATAAAATAAAATGCCGATTGATGAAATGTCATTGCTTTTCATCACATTCATACCTCACCTATTAAAATATAAAATAATGACATTTACCTAATCGAGGTGCACTACGTTGCAGGCTTAGCTTACAAGAACACTGCAACCTCACCAAAGAAAAACAACAAAGTCAAAAAGACATTTAAGATATTATTACAGCATCCTCAGTAGTCAAAGTCCAACGCACGGTGAGTTTTTGTCGTGGTTGTCGAAGATTCACCTGTTCGCGTTTCAGCGGTGACCATTTGTCGGGTGATTTTGGTGGTCTTGGTGACCATGGTAACAGTTCCCTCCTCGGCAGAAGAGACTTGGTGCTCTTCAGACATTTCCTCTGTTGTAAAGTCGAGCCCTGAAGTGTGGAGGCAGAAAGACCCTGAGACGTCGACCTCACCTCCCACCTCCCCCTTCCGCTGGGCCTGAGGAGACCCTTCTGGGGTTATCTGGAGGAAGCCTTAGGCAGGAGGAGAGGAAACCAGCAAAGGGCAAGATGAGGAAAGGAAACAAGGAGAGGAGAGGAGAGGTGGGGAATCAAGTGGGAAAGGAAACTTAGTCTTATTTAGCAGAGACAAAAAAAATAGATAATATATTAATAATTTGTCAAATAAACAGAAACAAAACACATCACAGGAAATAACAAGGAGACAGTAGACAAGTTTCCTTCATCCTTACCTGTGGAGTGTGGCTTCAGGCTGAACTTCGGGACTTTGAACCAGGGCAAAGACTCTCTTTCTTCAACTTTGCCCCAAGTCTGGACCTTTGTTGAGCTGAACTCCATGGAGTAACCGGCAGGGGACTCTGAGCTGTCCCTGTCCAGCATTTCAGTTCTGGCATGAGATGACACCACATCCGTCGAGGCCTCCTCGCTAAAACCAGCAAAGCCCATTTTGCCTGATTTCACTTTGAGCTCTTTGTCACCCCCGAATTCTTCTGATGATGGCTCCTTTCCCAGTTTCACACACATTTCTGTGTCCTCCTCCCCTACAGCCGTCTTGCCATATGGAGAGGTGAACTCAACTTTTGGGAGTTTGATTTTACCACCGAATGTCCCTTTACTGTCCCTGTGACTAGCATATTTCTCACCATTAAAACTTGAACTTGAACCTTTGATATCAAACGATTCTGATTTTCCAGTTGAAAATGACACTTCAGGCATTTTCATTTTAGCTCCCTCGGACATCTCCTCTCCCTCCCGATCTTTCTCCGTGCTCATAGCAGCTGATTTATCTTTAGACTTCCCAAAGCTTGGCTTCATTTTGATTTTGGGCATCTTCACTTTGACGTCCTTTGTTTTCACCTCAGTTGTTGTTTCCACTTCTAGGAGGCCTTGTGAAGCATCTGTCTCAGGAGGAGTGACCAAAACAAATACAGCCTTCTTTACCTTGGGCATTTTCGGGCCCTCATACTGAATTTCTGGTCCGTAGATATTCACCCTTCCTTCGGTAGAGGAGATGGAGGGTAAGGGCACACCAAACTTAGGGATTTTGATTTTCTTGCCTTTTTCTGTTTCATCATTATTTTCATCCTGTGAAGTACCAACATCAAATTCTATGTCTGGAATCCTAGGAGGTTTGATTTCTGCTTTGTTGGCTGAGCCTTGTACACTTGGTAATGTTACCTCTGGCACAGAGATGTTAATACGTCCTTTGTCCTCTTTATGTCCATTGTGAGTTTCAACTTTGACTTCATACTCCAATCTTTCTTTACCCTTGCATTTGTGTTTGACTTTACCACCTAACTCCTCTTCGCCACAGTTTTTGCATATTTTCACTTCTGCTGTAACGTCTTTGCCAGTTTTCTTTTTTGGCATTCCAATCTTGAATTTTGTTCCTTTGACTTTGGGCCCCTTTACTTTGCCGCTTGTTCCTGCCGTGTTGAGATCCAAGTCAGGTAGTTCAATTTTTTTCTTGTCACCTCTGCCTTCTCCTCTATGAAGTCCTATATCAAGCTTGAGGTCTCCTTTAGGACCTTTGATATCTATTGTTGGCATCTTGAGTTTCAGACCTTTATGTCCTCCGTCAACATGCAAATCAGCATTCCCATGAGCCTCTGTGTCTTGATTAGGAGTAGTAAGGGTAGGATCGATGTCAAGACCTGGTGATGCAACTTGGAGAACTTTTATTTTCCCTCCTGCCTCAATGGTTGGTAAGTTCCTCTCCGCTTCAACCGTTCCTTTGGGCAGAGAGATATCAACATCTTGTCCATCAATCTTTCCTTTTGGTAGAGACATATCAATTGAGGGCATGCTGATGTGAGGCATGTGGAATTTTCCACCTTTTCCCTTGAGATCCACATCAGGACCTTCAATCTTTCCTTTGGGTAGAGAGATATCAACATTTGGCATTTTCATGTGGGGCATTTTGAACTTTCCATCAGAGCCTCCCTCCATTTTAACATCTGGACCTTCGATTTTTCCTTTTGGAAGCGAAATACCAACTGAGGGCATGCTCATGTGTGGCATGTGGAATTTTCCACAATGACCTTTTATCTCCACATCAGGACTTTCAGCCTTTCCTTTGGGCAGAGAGATATCAAAATCTGGCATTTTCATGTGAGGCATTTTGAACTTTCCACCAGAGCCTCCTTCTATTTCAACATCTGGACCTTCCATTTTTGCTTTGGGCAGAGAGATGTCTACATCCGGACCTTCAATCCTTCCTTTTGGTAGAGAGATATCAACATCTGGACCTTCAATCTTTCCTTTGGGTAGTGAGATACCAACTGAGGGCATGCTCATGTGTGGCATCTTGAATTTTCCACCTTTACCCTTGAGATCCACATCGGGACCTTCAATAGTTCCTTTGGGCAGAGAGATATCCACTTCTGGACCTTCAACCTTTCCTTTGGGTAGAGAGATATCAACATTTGGCATTTTCATGTGAGGCATCTTGAACTTTCCTCCAGAGCCTCCCTCCATTTCAACATCTGGACCCTCCATCTTTCCCTTGGGAAGCGAAATATCAACTGAGGGCATGCTCATGTGTGGCATCTTGAATTTTCCACCTTTTCCCTTGAGATCCATATCGGGACCCTCAATAGTTCCTTTGGGCAGAGAAATATCAAAATCTGGCATCTTCATGTGAGGCATTTTGAACTTTCCACCAGTGCCTCCTTCTATTTCAACATCTGGACCTTCAATCTTTCCTTTTGGTAGAGAAATATCAACATCTGGACCTTCGATCTTTCCTTTAGGTAGTGAGATACCAACTGAGGGCATGCTCAAGTGTGGCATCTTGAATTTTCCACCTTTACCCTTGAGATCCACATCAGGACCTTCAATAGTTCCTTTGGGCAGAGAGATGTCCACATTGGGACCTTCGATTTTTCCTTTTGGAAGAGAGAAATCTAAATTTGGCATTTTTATTTGGGGCATTTTGAACTTTCCACCAGAGCCTCCTTCTATTTCAACATCTGGACCTTCCATTTTTGCTTTGGGCAGAGAGATGTCTACATCCGGACCTTCAATCTTTCCTTTTGGTAGAGAGATATCAACATCTGGACCTTCAATCTTTCCTTTGGGTAGTGAGATACCAACTGAGGGCATGCTCATGTGTGGCATCTTGAATTTTCCACCTTTACCCTTGAGATCCACATTGGGACCTTCAATAGTTCCTTTGGGCAGAGAGATATCCACTTCTGGACCTTCAACCTTTCCTTTGGGTAGAGAGATATCAACATTTGGCATTTTCATGTGAGGCATCTTGAACTTTCCTCCAGAGCCTCCTTCCATTTCAACATCTGGACCCTCCATCTTTCCCTTGGGAAGCGAAATATCAACTGAGGGCATGCTCATGTGTGGAATCTTGAATTTTCCACCTTTTCCCTTGAGATCCATATCGGGACCCTCAATAGTTCCTTTGGGCAGAGAAATATCAAAATCTGGCATCTTCATGTGAGGCATTTTGAACTTTCCACCAGAGCCTCCTTCTATTTCAACATCTGGACCTTCAATCTTTCCTTTTAGTAGAGAAATATCAACATCTGGACCTTCAATCTTTCCTTTTGGTAGAGAAATATCAACATCTGGACCTTCGATCTTTCCTTTAGGTAGTGAGATACCAACTGAGGGCATGCTCAAGTGTGGCATCTTGAATTTTCCACCTTTACCCTTGAGATCCACATCAGGACCTTCAATAGTTCCTTTGGGCAGAGAGATGTTCACATTGGGACCTTCGATTTTTCCTTTTGGAAGAGAGATATCTAAATTTGGCATTTTTATTTGGGGCATTTTGAACTTTCCACCAGAGCCTCCTTCTATTTCAACATCTGGACCTTCCATTTTTGCTTTGGGCAGAGAGATGTCTACATCCGGACCTTCAATCTTTCCTTTTGGTAGAGAGATATCAACATCTGGACCTTCAATCTTTCCTTTGGGTAGTGAGATACCAACTGAGGGCATGCTCATGTGTGGCATCTTGAATTTTCCACCTTTACCCTTGAGATCCACATCGGGACCTTCAATAGTTCCTTTGGGCAGAGAGATATCCACTTCTGGACCTTCAACCTTTCCTTTGGGTAGAGAGATATCAACATTTGGCATTTTCATGTGAGGCATCTTGAACTTTCCTCCAGAGCCTCCCTCCATTTCAACATCTGGACCCTCCATCTTTCCCTTGGGAAGCGAAATATCAACTGAGGGCATGCTCATGTGTGGCATCTTGAATTTTCCACCTTTTCCCTTGAGATCCATATCGGGACCCTCAATAGTTCCTTTGGGCAGAGAAATATCAAAATCTGGCATCTTCATGTGAGGCATTTTGAACTTTCCACCAGAGCCTCCTTCTATTTCAACATCTGGACCTTCAATCTTTCCTTTTGGTAGAGAAATATCAACATCTGGACCTTCAATCTTTCCTTTTGGTAGAGAAATATCAACATCTGGACCTTCGATCTTTCCTTTAGGTAGTGAGATACCAACTGAGGGCATGCTCAAGTGTGGCATCTTGAATTTTCCAACTTTACCCTTGAGATCCACATCAGGACCTTCAATAGTTCCTTTGGGCAGAGAGATGTTCACATTGGGACCTTCGATTTTTCCTTTTGGAAGAGAGATATCTAAATTTGGCATTTTTATTTGGGGCATTTTGAACTTTCCACCAGAGCCTCCTTCTATTTCAACATCTGGACCTTCCATTTTTGCTTTGGGTAGAGAGATGTCTACATCCGGACCTTCAATCTTTCCTCTTGGTAGAGAGATATCAACATCTGGACCTTCAATCTTTCCTTTGGGTAATGAGATACCAACTGAGGGCATGCTCATGTGTGGCATCTTGAATTTTCCACCTTTACCCTTGAGATCTACATCGGGACCTTCAATAGTTCCTTTGGGCAGAGAGATATCCACTTCTGGACCTTCAACCTTTCCTTTGGGTAGAGAGATACCAACATTTGGCATTTTCATGTGAGGCATTTTTAACTTTCCTCCAGAGCCTCCCTCCATTTCAACATCTGGACCCTCCATCTTTCCCTTGGGAAGCGAAATATCAACTGAGGGTATGCTAATGTGTGGCATCTTGAATTTTCCACCTTTTCCCTTAAGATCCATATCGGGACCCGCAATAGTTCCTTTGGGCAAAGAAATTTCGAAATCTGGCATTTTCATGTGAGGCATTTTGAACTTTCCACCAGAGCCGCCTTCTATTTCAACATCTGGACCTTCCATTTTTGCTTTGGGCAGAGAGATATCTACATCTGGACCTTCGATCTTTCCTTTGGGTAGTGAGATACCAGCTGAGGGCATGCTCATGTGTGGCATCTTGAATTTCCCACCTTTACCCTTGAGATCCACCTCGGGACCTTCAATAGTTCCTTTGGGCAAAGAGATGTCCACATTGGGACCTTCGATTTTTCCTTTTGGAAGAGAGATATCCAAATTTGGCATTTTCATGTGGGGCATTTTGAATTTTCCACTAGATCCTCGCTCTATTTCAACATCTGGACCTTCCATCTTTCCCTTGGGAAGCGATAAATCAATTGAGGGCATGCTGATGTGAGGCATGTGGAATTTTCCACCCTTTCCCTTGAGATCCACATCAGGACCTTCAATCTTTCCTTTGGGCAGAGAGATATCTACATCCGGACCTTCAATCTTTCCTTTGGGCAGAGAGATATCAAAATCTGGCATTTTCCATTGAGGCATTTTGAACTTCCCTCCTGCACCACCCTCCATTTCAACATCTGGACCCTCGATTTTTCCTTTTGGAAGTGAAATATCAACTGAGGGCATGCTCACGTGTGGCATTTTGAATTTTCCACCTTCACCTTTTAGCTCCACTTCAGGCCCTTCAATCTTTGGAGTCTTTGCTTTTGGCAGGGATAAATCCAGGTCAGGCATACTGAATTGAGGCATTTTGAACTTCCCTCCTGCACCTCCCTCCATTTCAACATCTGGACCTTCGATTTTTCCCTTGGGAAGCGAAATATCAACTGAGGGCATGCTGATGTGTGGCATGTGGAATTTTCCACCTTTTAACTTGAGATCCATATCGGGACCTTCAATCTTTCCTTTGGGCAAAGACATATCAAAATCTGGCATTTTCATGTCGGGCATTTTGAACTTTCCACCAGAGCCTCCTTCTATTTCAACATCTGGACCTTCCATTTTTGCTTTGGGCAGAGAGATATCTACATCCGGACCTTCAATCTTTCCTTTTGGTAGAGAGATATCAACATCTGGACCTTTGATCTTTCCTTTGGGTAGTGAGATACCAACTGAGGGCATGCTCATGTGTGGCATCTTGAATTTCCCACCTTTACCCTTGAGATCCACATCAGGACCTTCAATAGTTCCTTTGGGCAGAGAAACATCAAAATCTGGCATTCTCATGTGAGGCATTTTGAATTTTCCACCAGAGCCTCCTTCTATTTCAACATCTGGACCTTCCATTTTTGCTTTGGGCAGAGAGATGTCTACATCCAGACCTTCGATCTTTCCTTTTGGTAGAGAGATATCAACATCTGGACCTTTGATCTTTCCTTTGGGTAGTGAGATACCAACTGAGGGCATGCTCATGTGTGGCATCTTGAATTTCCCACCTTTACCCTTGAGATCCACATCGGTAGACTCAATAGTTCCTTTGGGCAAAGAGATGTCCACATTGGGACCTTCGATTTTTCCTTTTGGAAGAGAGATATCCAAATTTGGCATTTTCATATGGGGCATTTTGAACTTTCCACTAGATCCTCCCTCTATTTCAACATCTGGACCTTCCATCTTTCCCTTGGGAAGCGATAAATCAATTGAGGGCATGCTGATGTGAGGCATGTGGAATTTTCCACCCTTTCCCTTGAGATCCACATCAGGACCTTCAATCTTTCCTTTGGTTAGAGAGATATCTACATCCGGACCTTCGATCTTTCCTTTGGGCAGAGAAATATCAAAACCTGGCATTTTCCATTGAGGCATTTTTAACTTCCCTCCTGGACCACCCTCCATTTCAACATCTGGACCCTCGATTTTTCCTTTTGGAATTGATATATCAACTGAGGGCATGCTCACGTGTGGCATTTTAAATTTTCCACTTTCACCTTTTAGCTCCACTTCAGGCCCTTCAATCTTTGGAGTCTTTGCTTTTGGCAGGGATAAATCCAGGTCAGGCATACTGAATTGAGGAATTTTGAACTTCCCTCCTGCACCTCCCTCCATTTCAACATCTGGACCTTCGATTTTTCCCTTGGGAAGCGAAATATCAACTGAGGGCATGCTCATGTGTGGCATCTTGAATTTTCCACCTTTTCCCTTGAGATCCACATCAGGACCTTCAATATTTCCTTTGGGCAGAGACATATCAAAATCTGGCATTTTCATATGGGGCATTTTGACCTTTACACCAGAGCCTCCCTCCATTTCAGCATCTGGACCTTTCATTTTTGCTTTGGGTAGAGAGATATCTACATCCGGACCTTCAATTTTTCCTTTAGGTAGTGAGATACCAACTGAGGGCATGCTCATGTGTGGCATCTTGAATTTTCCACCTTTACCCTTGAGATCTACATCGGGACCTTCAATAGTTCCTTTGGGCAGAGAGATATCCACTTCTGGACCTTCAACCTTTCCTTTGGGTAGAGAGATATCAACATTTGGCATTTTCATGTGAGGCATTTTGAACTTTACTCCAGAGCCTCCCTCCATTTCAACATCGGGACCCTCCATCTTTCCCTTGGGAAGCGAAATATCAACTGAGGGCATGCTCATGTGTGGCATCTTGAATTTTCCACCTTTTCCCTTGAGATCCATATCAGGACCCTCAATAGTTCCTTTGGGCAGAGAAATATCAAAATCTGGCATTTTCACGTGAGGCATTTTGAACTTTCCACCAGAGCCTCCTTCTATTTCAACATCTGGACCTTCCATTTTTGCTTTGGGCAGAGAGATATCTACATCTGGACCTTTGATCTTTCCTTTTGGTAGAGAGATATCAACATCTGGACCTTCAATCTTTCCTTTGGGTAGTGAGATACCAACTGAGGGCATGCTCATGTGTGGCATCTTGAATTTTCCACCTTTTCCCTTGAGATCCACATCCGGACCTTCAATGGTTCCTTTGGGCAGAGAGATGTCCACATCGGGACCTTCGATTTTTCCTTTTGGAAGTGATATATCACCTTTTAGCTCCACTTCTGGACCTTCAACCTTTCCTCTTGGTAGAGAGATATCAAAATCTGGCATTTTCCAATGAGGTAATTTGAATTTTCCTCCAGAGCCTCCCTCCATTTCAACATCTGGACCTTCAGTTTTTCCTTTGGGTAGGGAGATATCAACATCTGGACCTTCAATTTTTCCTTTTGGAAGCGATATATCAACTGAGGGCATGCTGATATGTGGCATGTGGAATTTTCCACCTTTTCCCTTGAGATCGGGACCTTCAATCTTTCCTTTTGGCAAAGATATGTCAATATCTGGTCGTTCAATCTTTCCTTCTGGTAGAGAGATATCCAAATTTGGCATTTTCATGTGGGGCATTTTGAACTTTCCACCAGAGCCTCCTTCCATTTCAACATCTGGACCATCGATTTTTCCTTTGGGTAGTGAGATACCAACTGAGGGCATGCTCATGTGTGGCATCTTGAATTTTCCACCTTTTCCCTTTAGCTCCACTTCAGGCCCTTCAAACTTTGGGGACTTTCCTTTTGGCAGGGATAAATCCAGGTCAGGCATACTGATTTGAGGCATTTTAAACTTCCCTTCCTCTGCATCAACTCCGATGTGACCTCCTTCAATGTTACCTGTTTTTCCTTTGGGAAGGGACAAGTCAATGCTGGGCATTTTAATGTCTGGCATCTTGAATTTTCCCCCGTCTCCATCAACTTTTGCATCATGTTTTATTTTCGGCAGGGACACATCTAGGTCTATTTTAGGGATAGAAACATCAATTGTTGGCATTTTCGGGATTTTTAGGCTTCCATCATATCCTCTGATATCAGCCTCTGAGACATCAACTTCTGCTTTGGGGAGAAGTACCTCAGTCTCTGGTGTTTTAGCTGCTGGTAGTGACAGCTCGACAGAGGGCACCTTGACCTTGCTCTTAGCATCAACGTAACCACTTGGCTTACTTAAATCTTTTTCTTTGGAGCCAAATCCTGGCATGGAGAACTTTGGTAGTTTGAGATTGATGTCAGGGGCATGAAAGCCACCCTTCCCTTCCATATCTGCTTCTAGTTTAGCATCAACATCTCCTTCTGGGAGTTCACCTTTTGTTGATGATAATTTAAACTTGGGGAACTTCACTTTGTATTTTGTTTTATCGCCTGGCCTCTCAACGTTCATTTCCGGTTTAGGAATGTCAATTTTTCCCTTTTTCACTTTAACATCCACATCAGGACAAGACACAGAAACATCTGCTTCCTTTCTGTAGAACCCAAAAGAAGGCATTTTGATTTTAGGTTTTTTAACCTTGACTTTTCCATCCCTATCAAACTCTACTGATGGGGCCCTTATCTCTCCTTCCACGTGTTGTGGGCTGATGGAAATGTCTCCCTTGGGGCCTTTTCCTGATATGTCCAGATTAGCACCTTTGGACTTTCCACCAAACCTTGGAAGAGAGAAACTGGGGCCTTTAATGGAAACATCAGGTAGATCAAAGCTGCCCCCTGAAGAAGGCCTTCCTCCCTCTGCTTTCAGGAGCTCAATTTCGACATCATCACCTTTAGGTTTGGTACGGCCAAAGTCTAGATCCACCTTCGGAGCTGAGATATCAACAGTTGGTAGTTTGACAGTGGGGAGTTTAAGAGATGCACCTGGACCTTCTACACCACCTGTTTCGATGTCAGCACCCTTAACTTTCAACTTGGCTGGTTTAATATCTCCTTTGAAACCTGGTATCTCCAAATCTCCTGATGCTTCAGGACTGTTGGTGTCCACTTTGAGGCTTTTTTCTTTAAGACCAGATGGGAGGCTTAGGTCAAGGTCAAATTTGGGGATATTTATGTCAATAGTTGGAATGTGGAGTCCTCCGCCCTTTTTACCAGATACGTCAACTTTTGGCACTTGAAACTTTTCGTTTCCAGATGGTCCTTCAATATTGACGTCTCCCTCCACTTTTCCCACTGGAACTGAAATGTCAACAGCTGGCATTGCGATCTTTCCACTCGTTATCTCTGGTCCTGCCACTTTGACATTGCCTTCTGGCAGGTTCATCTTTGGAAGTGAAACTTTGGGCATTTTAAATTTGCCTCCCTTCACCTCAGGACCCTCAATATTGAGGTCAGCTTCAGCGTTTCCTCCAGGTAGTGAAATATCAAAACTCGGCATGTCGATCTTCTTGCCTTTAAGCTCAGGACCTTCAATATCAACACCAACTTCCTTGCCTTTTATTTTAGGAAGCGAGAGATCAATAGAGGGCGTGTGAAACTTGCTTCCTTTGCCAACATGTCCTTCAATTTCAACTTTTCCTCCTGCTTTTCCTTTTGGGAGTGACATGTCCATGTCTGGCATTTCTATTTTCCCTCTCTTGATTTCTGGGCCTTTCAATTTAACATCACCCTCGGGGAGATTTACTTTTGGCAATGAGACATCAAATTTAGGCATTTTAAATTTGCCACCTTTTACATTAGGGCCCTCAACATTAAGGTCACCTTCAAGTTTTCCTTCTGGAAGGGAAATGTCACCTTTAAGTTCCGGGGCGTCAATATCAACATCAATTCCCTTTGCTTTGATTTTAGGAAGAGATATATCAATTGAAGGCATATGGAACTTGCCTCCTTTACCAGCATGTCCTTCAATTTCAACTTTTCCTCCTGCTTTTCCTTTGGGGAGTGACATGTCAATGTCTGGCATTTTTATCTCCCCTCCCTTGATTTCTGGGCCTTTTACTTTAACATCACCCTCGGGGAGATTTACTTTTGGCAATGAGACATCAAATTTAGGCATTTTAAATTTGCCACCTTTTACATTAGGGCCCTCAACATTAAGGTCACCTTCAAGTTTTCCTTCTGGAAGGGAAATGTCACCTTTAAGTTCCGGGGCGTCAATATCAACATCAACTCCCTTTGCTTTAATTTTAGGAAGCGAGAGATCAATAGAGGGCATGTGAAACTGGCCTCCTTTACCACCGTGCCCCTCAATGTCAAAATCTCCCTTTACCTTTCCTTTGGGGAGGGTAATATCAAATGTGGGCATTTCCACATTTCCCTCTGGCAGGTTCATCTTTGGGAGTGAAACATCAAATTTAGGCATCTTGAATTTGCCTCCTTTTATATCCGGACCCTCAATACTGAGGTCCGTGTCAGCCTTTCCTTTTGGGAGTGAAAGGTCAACCTCTGGCAAGTTAACCTTTCCCCCTTTAACATCTGGACCCTTGAGGCTGACATCTACCTCTGGAGACGTAATGATAGGTTCAGGCAGGTCAATATCAACATCAACTCCCTTTGTTTTGATTTTAGGAAGAGAGATATCAAGCGAGGGCATATGGAACTTGCCTCCTTTAACACTCTGCCCCTCAATGTCAACGTCTCCCTTAACCTTTCCTTTGGCGAGCTTAACATCAACTGTTGGCAATTCCACATTTCCCTCTGGCAGGTTCATCTTTGGAAGTGAAATATTGAACTTAGGCATTTTGAATTTGCCTCCTTTCACATCTGGACCCTCAATATTGAGGTCAGCGTCAGCCTTTCCTTTTGGGAGTGAAAGGTCGATGTCTGGGATGTTGATTTTTCCTCCCTTAAGTTCAGGACCTTCTATGTTTGCCTCTGGCCCCTTTGCTTTCATTTTAGGAAGAGAAATATCAAGTGAGGGCACGTGGAACTTTCCTCCCTTACCAGCAGGTCCTTCAATTTCAATCTCTCCTCCTGCTTTTCTTTGTGGTAGTGAAATATCAATGTCTGGCATCTCAATTCTCCTGCCTTTGAAATGTCCTCCTTTAACATCTGGACCCTCAAGGCTGATATCAACCTCAGGAGATTTTATTTTAGGTGCTGAAACATCAAGTGTTGGTATATTAAACTTCCCTCCTTGAACTTCAGGGCCTTCAAGATCAACATTGGCTTCCTTTGATTTGATTTTCGGAAAAGTGATATCAAATGAAGGCATGTTAAACTTTCCTCCTTTACCCCCATGTCCTTCAATGTCAACATCTTCCTGTATTTTTCCTTTTGGAAGTGGAATATCAGCAGTTGGAATTCCCATTTTTCCTTTGATCTCTGGTCCTTCTACTTTTACATCACCCTCTGGCAAGTTCATATTCGGAAGTGAAATGTCAAATTTACCAGTCCCCCCTGCAGGACTACGAACATGTATGTCCCCTTTGACTTTTCCCTTAGGAAATGGTATTTCAATATTCCCATCTTTTCCAGTGTGAATGTCAATGTCAATGTCTCCCTGTGCCTGTCCTTTAGGAAGTGAGAGGTCAATTTTGGGCATGTCAAACTTCCCACCTTTAACTTTCGGTCCTTTGATATTCAAATCTCCTTCAGGGAATTTAACTGAAGGCATGGCGACGTCGACAGATGCCAGGCTGAATTTGCCTCCTTTTCCTTCACCTTCGACTTTGATATCACCCTTTAATGTTCCTTTAGGTGGTGAGATGTCAATAGTTGCTTTTTTTATTTCCCCACCTTTGATTTCTGGTGCTTTTATGTTGATGTCACCTCGTTTTGATTTTATTTTAGGGAGAGAAACATCAATTGAGGGCAATTGAAAATGCCCTCCTTTACTCTTAGTTTTTTTGCCACCCTCTACTTTTCCTTTTGGAAGAGAGATATCAACCGAGGGTCCCTCAAGGCCAATATTTCCTTCAGGCATCTTCATGTTTGGTTGTGATACATTAAATGTAGGCATCTTAAACTTGCCTCCTTTGGACCCTGTTGGACCTTCAACATCTATACCCTCTGTTTTTCCTTTTGGAAGAGAGATATCAACTTTGGGCAGGTTTATTTTCCCACCTTTAATCTCACTTCCTTTTAGGTCTAAATCTGCATCTGGTACATTGATATTTAACTCAGGACCTCCAATGTCAATGTCCACTCCCTGTGATTTGATCTTTGGTAGTGAGACATCTAAAGATGGCATCTGGAACTTTGGCCCTTTGTCTTTGTGACCTTCCAACTTTATCTGCCCCTCTGGTGATTTCATTGTAGGAAGAGAGATGTCAAACGACGGCATGTTAAACTTCGATCCTTCTTTCACTTCAGGTCCTTCAATATCAACCTCTCCCTCCTTGGTTTTTATCTTTGGGAGAGAGATGTCAAAACTTGGCATTTTAAACTTTTGCCCGCTACCAACACTTCCCTCAAGCTCCATATCGCCCTCCACATTTGCCTTGGGAACTAAGAAATCAACATCTGGAAGTTCAGGGCCTTTTATCTTAATGTCTCCCTTGGGTAGCTTTATTTTTGGGAGAGAAATGTCTATAGATTGGTCGAATTTGCCTCCTTTTGCTTCACCGCCATCCATGCTCAATTGTCCTTCAGGTGACTTAATCTTTGGAAGAGATATTTCATATGAAGGCATTTTAAACTTGCCACCTTTTCCATCAATGTCAACTTCATCATTGGATTTATCTTTTGGGAGAGAAATATCTACTGATGGCATCTCAATTTTCCCTCCTATAATATCAGGACCTTCTAAGTCAACCTCAACCCCAGATGTTCCCATTGGAGGGAGTCTGACATCGAGTGAGGGCATTTTGAACTTCCCTCCTTTTGCAGATGGACTGTCTATTTCAATGTTGCCCTCCATCTTTCCTTTTGGCAATGATATATCAAAAGAGGGCATCTTGATCTGACCTCCGCCATCAATCTTCGGTTCCTCTACATGACCTTCTGGATGTTTAAGCTTTGGTAAAGAGACATCAAAGGTAGGCATTTTGAATTTTCCTCCCTTCCCAGCATGCCCTTCAATGTCACCTTCCATTTTGCCTTTGGGCAGAGAAATGTCAACTGTGGGCATTTCGAATTTACCACCTTTTATTTCAGGGCCTTCCACCTCACGAATATTCATTTTAGGGGGGGAGATGTCAAATGTTGGTGACTGAAATGGTCCTCTTCCTTCAATATCAATCATTGTGGCTTTGCCTTTAGGAAGGGTCAGGTCTAGTTTGGGTAACTTAAAGCCCCCTTCCAAATCGTGTCCTTTGATATTTACTTCTCCTTCAGGTGACTTCATTTTTGGAAGAGATATGTCAAAATCTGGCATTTTGAACGTCCCATCTCCTCCAACATAATAGTCCATATCCACATCCCCACCTTCTGTTTTTACCTTTGGTAGAGAAATGTCAACAGAGGGTAGACTACATTTCCCTGCACCTTTTGGACCTTCGATATCCACATTGGATGATGAGAAATCAACCTTTGGTATGGAGATTTTGGGTGGCTTAAAAGAGCCCTCAACCTCGTCAGGAATTCTGCATCCGGTGTCCAATTCCAAATCAACGTCAGGCACAGAGATGTCAATGGCAGGCATTTTAATTGCTGTTTTCCCAGCTCCTTCAAACTCTGGGAGTGAGACGTCGATCTCAGACTTTCCCTTCACTTTTGGTAAGGAAATATCAACTGTAGGCATTTGAATAGATCCAGCTTTTCCTGAGAGATCAACTTCCATCTTTGGTTTGGTGATATTTGCTTCAGGGAGACCGATCTTATCAACTCCTTTGATTTCTACCTTTGGAGGTATAACGTCTGTGTGAGGTACTTTGATCTCTTTGGTTTTTAATTTGATGTCCCCATCTATCTCATCTGAATGACGTGAGAGTCTAACTTTAGGCAGTTTTAACTTTGGCATTCTTAGCTTTGCATCGCCTTTGCCCAGGTTTACGTCAACTTTTCCCGCTGCTGCCTCTGCATCAACCCCTCCTTTGATGTCTATTTTAGGACCTTCGATATCTGCCTTTCCCTTCCCAGCTTTTCCTGAAGGGAGTGAAAGCTCCATGTCAGGCGTGTTAATCTTAACCCCTCCCTTGTGTACATCCACTTTTTTATTACCAGACAAACTGAACTCCACTGATGGCGGCTGGATGTTCACATTAGGGGGCTTCAGCTCCACAGATCCAGTTTCCAAAGCTGAGGCTGACTTTGTGTGCTTGGTCTTAGGAAAGTTGATTCCGAACTTGTGTCCTTTTTCTTTGGTCTTCGCTTTAGCTGCAGGTATCTCAGGTTGAGAGATATTCACCTTTCCTTCGAGACGTCCTGTTTCTACTTTTCCTCCTGTCTCTGCTCCGGCATATCCCTTTGCTTTCATTCGGGGAAACCTGCAAGGATTGTATGAGGAGAAGATATTAAAATACATTTTAATATGGCCAAAAAATCAAGAAAATATTTAAAAAATAAAACAATTCGATAATCATTTGATGTCAGTAATAGTATTGTCTTTTACTCTTCTTTAGAACTACACAAAGGGTTATAAGTATCAGAGCAGCCCAATTCCTCCAATTTTATTGACATGTAAGCAGCTCAATCCAGTGAATTGGTACAGGTGTCCCAACTTTAGCTGATGACTTTAAAACCCTCTGTCTGGATATAAGCAGTGTTAGAGCAGACTGTGTTTACTACACCATCTGAAGCATTATTTGGACTTTTTTTGACAGCATGAAGTAGTACATTGATATTATTGTTAGATTAGATAGATTATTTTAATTGCAGAGTACATTGAGACACAAACTACTTACATTGCAATAAAAAACGGAAATTCGGAGGTGTTTTAAAACAGTCCAGCAGGTAATTGTGACCATATCAACATGGAAAGATTCAAGATTCAAGAAAAGCAAACACTGAAAGACTAAAAACAAAGCCAACCTGATCTTTTTCTTGGCTTTCCCTACAGCTGCTGCATCTCCGTCTCCTTCTGCGTCTATATTTGCGCTCCCTCTCTGACTCTGTTTAAATTTGGGGAGAGAAAACTCCACGTCCACGTCGCTCACATCCAGCCTAGGGGGCGTTCCCTCTACGACCAGCTCCTCTTTGCGCTTCTCTTTCAGCCTCTTCAGACCAAATCGACCGCCTCTCTTCTTCTTGACCTTGAAAGTCTTACTGCCCTTCACACTCTGAAATAAACACAAACACACACAAATTACAATAAAGATCTGTCAACCACATATTAAGTCCTGCAGTTTGAGTATGAGGCTCGGATTGGATCAAGTATGCAACAAAACCCCAATAAAAGTTGTTTGGCTTGTAAAGAGGTATTTTCAACTATACAATGCAAATTTATAAAAGTCCACAGAATTTATTTGAGGGACTGCATGTCACATTTAAATACAGAATATGATGGATTACCATTTTAGCCATCTTGGCTTTGGGACCTTTGACCTCCACACTGGGCACTCGAGGCCGCACGCTGACCTCTGCTCCAGGGATGGTCCTCTTTAACTGGAAGCAGACCTTATATGGTTCTGCACACTGAAGGATCTTCAAAGCATCTTCATACTTCACGTTGTCAAAGTAGACCTTGGCACTCAGCAGCTGGTCACCTTCGCATGGAAAACGGTATGAATTAACATGTCCAGTGTTAAAACCCGTCACATTAACACCTCCTTGTTTAAATTTCCCTTTTTTTGAGTCAGATGTTAATTTTGCATCCTCTACTTTAATGAGGTGATACCAAATATACAGTATACCATGATAGTGTTGTGGCGTCCTGCATCCAATAGTGAGCAAAGTAGCCAAAAACTGTACTGAGGAACAACCATTTATAAAAACAAGCACTTGAGGAGTAACTAAACCAGTGGTTTAACTTCCTACCTTGCTGCAGTGAAGTATAGGTGTACTCCAGGACCCTGTGACCTCACTGTGTGTTTAAAGGTGCAATTTTCAACCATAAGGTAGCAAAACACTTATAACCAGCCTGGTATTAAGGTATTAAGTAGAAGTAATGGAAACAAAAGCAGTCATTTGAATAATCACTTTAGGAGGAGTATTTGTGGAAAAAGCGTGTGTTTTGGAATTTGGTGTTTTAAATTACTATATACAAAGCATACTTTGGTGTTTTATTGTTACCTCTTTACTTAAAATGTCATCAAACATATATTTTTTCATTTTACAAAACAAAACAAAACAGTTACAAAGAGGAAGATCTCTTTTGCCGTTCTCTTGTCAAACTCATGTATAGTGTCTAGTAAAATATCAGTTGACTGTATAGGCTAAACTGAAACTGAAGGATTGGTTGCTAGTGCAAGTAAAATGCCAGTGTCCCCTTGAGACGGAAAGAAGAACTACGACAGTACATAATATGATTAACTTATTCCATTTTACTGCCCAACAGTGGTCATAGCGAGGAACTACATCAAGGCAAAAGCTCCAGTCAGAGAAGATAACATGGCAATACTTTTAGCGTACTTTCATCATAAATCAAACAGTTCAAATTCTTCAGTTGGGGTATCTGAAGCAGAAATGATCATGAAATGTCCATTTGCTCTCTAGTGGTAACAGCTATGACAACTCCCCCTCTATGGGAAAAATACAAAATCTTAATTCTCATTTTTGCAAGTTAAACAAAAAGCAAAGGGATCCAGGGAGGTTTTGAAACTGCAAGCCCACATTTATCAGTGGAAATAAAACAAATATTTATTCATAATATTACAATTATTCATACAACAGTACTCCGATAGAGGAAAATAAAAAAACAAAAGTGGCACTATTAATCATTGTATTCGGTACGGGTCATGATAAGTAACATTTTCAGGTTTTACAAAATTGACCTAGTGGTTGGAGATGAATTACTTGGTGTAACTACTTTGGATCTGGGATATGATAAAGCTATAAACGTTGTTTTATTATCAATTTTAGAATTTGACCCTTCATAAAAATATAATTCTTATATATTTTATTTAAGGCTTGATAGTGGTCCTGCATATCAAAAAATACTTTATTGACGAAGAAAGCATCAGTACTGGTTCAGAAACCCAGGACACACACTCAGCATGATTCAGATTTTGCAATAAACATAGTTTTTATTTTATTTGGATTATATTCGTTTTAAAGCATTGAGTATGTTTGCTAAAAGCTCTCCCTGAATGCGTCAGTTGAGCCTGCAGGTACCTTCCTGTAGACTGAGATGTTTAGCAGCCGGTGAGTCTTTGAGGACGTCTTTAACAAAGATCCCTCGCTGTCCTCCGCCGGTCACACTGTAGCCGCTCGCTCCAGCCCCCGCTTCCGTCTCCACCAAAATCTCCACCAAGCTGGAGCCTTCCTCCCCACTCTGAAACACACACAAAAACACACAAACCTTAGTATCAGAGAGAACAAAATAATACAAAGATGCTAGCAAAATTTTGTTTTGGGCTCTGAAGATTTGTCTTCATCTAAGACTGACTTACAACAATGGCCGTAGTTGTAGCAGTTATACTTTACATACATAATTTTCCACATGCTGAAAAAAAGTGAAATGTTACAATCTGATCAGGATAACTTGAAAACACTGTTATGTGTTTCTTTTAATTGTGTGGAAGAAACCCTATAGACTTAATTTGTCTGAATTATAAAGTGATGAATTTAAAACATAGTAGAATACACGTTAGAGATTCTGTCGATGCCAGAGTCCACAAAATAGAAAGTGTTATCACTCAAGGACATGCACCAGAGATGAAACTAAATGCTCTTCCTTGTACTATAGGTAAGGTGAAACTTGCGCTTCAACACTGTTTTATATGTTTTGTTTTACTTCCTTGCTGGAGTGCAGAATTTACTAAACAGTTATTTGTCACTTCACACTTTACTTCTAAAGCCAATTTATCCATTTAGGTGTCATGGAAGAAAGGTCACTTTTTCCTTGGGTTACATCCACTTCTCCAGTGAGCGTCCACAGAAAATAACTTGTAGACGACTTATAAAGGACAACATGAATTATTAACCATTGGAGTGAGTTTATATGCATCGTCATCCGTCCCCGTCTCTGTCTCAAACTTCCGTAACTAATGTTAATGGAAGTTAAAGGTGTAGTCAGCAATTCTGGAGAATGCTTGTTTTCAAAATTCCTTTTTGTCCAAATCAGTGTATATCCCCTCACGATCCACAACCTGTCCTCAATGTGTGTGCACTGAAAAAAGATCAAGTGTTAATACATAGCCTTAGCTCTGTAAATAGGCATGTTGCTAGCTACGGTGGGCACCCTTTGTTTACATACCAGTTTAAATAACCTAGGCAAGATAACACAATTCACAGTACGGCAGGTATTATTGAGATTGAGATATTCACTGATTTTGACAAAAATAGTTTTGGGCAACAATCGCTGACTCCACCTTTAAAACAGAGGGTAAATTATGATCAATGAATTCCTATTTCAACCTGGGAAGTCACATTAACCATTCAGTTCTTAAGACTTACTGTCTGTTCGTCTGTTGGATCTGAGTCCATCTCTGGTTGGGCCAGTTGGCAGGTCGACTCTCTAAGATGACTTCTCTTCTGACTCAACACCTGCTTCAGCTCTGCATGGAGCTTCTCCTTCTGGACCTGCAGACAACACAGAGGGCACAGGGTCCGTGTGTGTGAGAGGATCGGTATAATGTAGGGGGATGTCAAAAGAATAACTCAAAATCAACCAAGCAATTTTAGAAAAGTGTTGTTTAAATGACATTACCAATATTTCTTTGGGGGCATTTACCTAAAATCTGATAGTGTTAATCCACTACAATTTCTTAATTATGTACTGGTCAATTTTAGAAGATCGCAATTATTAAAATTATGATGGTGAAATTGACTATGGTTATATATGGTATTATAGTTTGAAGTCATTGCTTTTATACTAAAGTAGACAACAGATCAAAAAAACAAATAGGTTTTTTCCTGTTATTACTTATGATAATAAATGTCATTATCTTAATGTGTTAAAACATCCACAATGTTTAATGAAGCCACAGAAAGAGTTAAAACATTCAGACAACCATGTAATCAATAATATCAAACTATTATGGTGATGTAGTAATATAAACATTTCTATAAATATTAGTAGCTGCTATAGTTATGTGTGCAGCTATGATTTTTCCTCTGTGGAAAAGAAACCTTCATCTTCTGTTGTTAGCTAATATGACATTTTTGTCTGAAACCAGCAGCAGCCTCAGTGTCTCGCGACAAGCAGCAGCACAAAAACTCTTAAAGTGCTAACGTGCTGCGTTTTCAGTCCATGAATGTGGGTCAGATTGTGTTTACCGCGACCCTGTTCCCGACACCTGCGGCACCTGTGGTTTCAGATCTGACATATTCAGAAGTGTTTTGTTGTCAACGTTGCGTCCGGCACCTGCTGCGGCGTGAAAAAGAAAACCATGACTGGCATCTGTGCTGAGCTGGGGGAAATGAAAGGTTGTTTATGTGGCGGACAATGACCTCAGCAGATTGGGCTCGGACTATTGTGATCCGGTTTGAATGGGCCTGGTGGCTGCTGGGGTCAGTCACAATGCTGCATTCCCCTTTTCCCAAGTATATCCGATGAGAAATGGAGTTCATACATTTAAAAAAAACATTTTCTCTGTTTGGGGGTCCTCTGTTCAAAGTCAGAAGGAGTAATCCAAATATGCGTCCAATGACAGTGGCAGCGTCCATTTTAATCTCAGTTAATATGAACAACAGTTTTCCTTGAAAAGGTTGCTTTGAATTTTTAAATCTCATCTTGTTGTGTCCTGGATGAGACACTGATGTATCATACCACCTTTATCAACATACTCTTACATCCCTGGAGATGCATTTATGTATTAATGGATTCATTCATTAACGGATGTGTGTGTGTGTGTGTGTGTCAATGTTTGTGCATCCCGGCAGTGTGTCTCACCACTCTCTCTGGGCTCTCCTGTTCGTCTGTGGAGCCGCTGTGGTGAGGGTTGCGTTGTGGGGCGGAGGGGGATCTGTTAGAGGGGGGTGACCGCCTCTTGTCTTTTACCTGCTCACACAGCAAAAGATAATGTTAAGCCACGTTGAAATGTTCATGCAGATTCAGAAGCAGGTTTCCAGGTGGTTTTACCCCTGAACTAACTCAGCTCCGTAGCAGCTTTGTACTGCAGCTTCTGGGACATTGGTATGAGAAAGCCAGCTGCTTAAGCTACTTACTGTAACAGAAGAAAACTGACTCCTAGGTTTAAATTAGAGATGGGACAGATCCAATCCACCATCAATATCGGGTGTCAATATGATTCATTTATCGTATATCGAACTGATTTCAGCAGTCCAAGGACAGATCCATAGTATTCCATAGTCTGATTAGGTAAATACAGGTGTAGTTCAAATATATGTCTATATACTGTATATAATATGTTACAGTGTGCATGTGAGCCTCAGTGAAATATAAGCTGTGGGTTTGCTGCCCACTGAGGTATTCTGTATGCTGACCATGCGTCGCTACTACCAATCCACTTAACTGGAGGATATGGTCATGACACCCATCTAATAAAATCAGTTGCAGTAAAAAAAAACTACAACATGACTTTTTATCTCTGAGGAAATTTAACTTTATTTCAGCTCCTGTGTAAGTTCTTGATCACTTGTTTCAGGAGAGCTTGGGGGTAAAAATGTAATATTTCACTTCTGATAACTTAACTGGATTATTGTTGTTTTACCCTTTACCTCCTTTCTGTAGGAAACATGCCGTGTCCCAGCCTCCCATATCTCCTTCCTCTACTTGTATCATAAACTCTCACATAGTCAATCTTGTTAAAAACATCCTGTCTTAGCACTTCACCTGTTCTCACCAGGCTGCTGTGACCTCTGGCACTTACATCTACACATTATCAGTGCAGAATCCATTAATGTACTATTATAATTATTAATTTTATGTTTCAAAAAGATAGATACTTGCCACTTACAGCTACTTAAAAAAAAAACGTCACTCAAAGCTGTTGAAAACAATTATTTTGTATCCTGTGTATGAGGTTAAGTATCAAAGTGTTGTGTAACTAGTATAATGTTATAATGCACTAACTATGATCAAAGAACCCTAATGTCCTCAGTAAAGTAAATTCTTGTGCAGCAACGAACAATAACGTCTGTCTAAGCTCAATTTATTCGTCACATAAGAGAATCGCTCCAATTAGTCAAAGTTTACCTTCAGAGATGAAGTGCAGCGTGTTGCTGAGTACCATGGGACTTTTAACCCATTGATGACTATGGCAATCTAGGATGCATGTCCTTAAAGGCCTACTTCACCGGTGGGAATATGAAGGTGTATTGAATTCTGAGATCCCATGTAGTATAAATGTGCAAAAAAAAAAAAAAAAATCGGTTCATCCTAGCCTGAGAAAAGGCAGAAAGAGTGTTTTTTTTAACCCTATATTAATCTTACTGTGACATCACAGTAAGATAAATATAGGGTTAAAAAAAAAATTACTTTGTAAATATTACTGTGATGTCACAGTAGGAGAAATCACAGTAATATTTACAAAGTAAGGTTTTTTTTTTAACCCTATATTTATCTTACTGTGATGTCACAGTAAGATTAATATAGGGTTAAAAAAACACTCTTTCTGCCTTTTCTCAGGCTAGGATGAACCAATTTAATTTTTTTTTGCACATTTATACTACATAGGATCTCAGAATTCAATACACCTTCATATTCAAACCGGTGAAGTAGGCCTTTAATGCCTGAGGGTTTTCGGAAAAAATAGTACGAATTGTCAACGTCTACCAAAACCTTAATATCTAAGCCTGTGTAGCGCATAGAAACATGAAATAAAATACATTTAAAAGTTAAGGTTCACAGGTTGTATTTAAACATGCTCCCTTAGCGCTTACAAACCAACAATTTTTTCTAAAAATCGTCAAAATTAGATGGGGGAGAAAAAAAAGAATAAATAATATAAAATATTTAAAAATAATGTGCTAAATGAGGTTATAATCCTGCTTATTTTTAGCATGTATAGTAGTGACTGAGTGTGCAGTGGAGGGATAAAGATAGACAGATATAGAAAGGAGGAGATAGCTTTATTTTATTATTTAGTTCAGTTATCACTGGCACCATAAATCCGACTTCCCAGTACAACTGGAACGCAGACTCCCTCTGTCGGGAGCCGATCAGCTGGTCCAAACGGCTGTATGCCACGGAGATGAAAACGAAACTGAAATTTAACTATCGCCTGGCTGGGCTGAATTTGAGTTGGAGCAGCAAAATATAGCCTAAATTCATAAACATTGTTAATAAATAGATGCAATGTGTTGTGTGATTTTCGTCAGTAGCCTATTGTAGACCTAGATTCTGGCTCCGAACGCCACTAACTGTTCTGTAATACACTATCGCCAACACAGCCGGCTTATTTTTTTAATTAGGCCTATTCATTTTAATTTTAATTTTTATTTAATTTAATTTTTTATTGACTGATTTTCGGCAAACCACACAACTTTTGGGTGGTCACGTGGTCTTAAAAAAATGAACAAACCTCACCTCATGTGTATTTGAACCAATGACGGTGCATTCTATGCTGCTCATGCCACGAAAATTAGATAAAGTAACAATGCTGCGCTAGGCAGTATCAGACAGGAGATACAATGTAGCGTCACGCAGCAGCCGTCATCAATGGGTTAAAAGGGATTGAGACTAATAAAACATCCATGTTTATCATCTCTACGGCCTGCTCATGTAGGCGCCAAGGCTCTCACAAAATAATAACAGCAGTAGCGTGGAAGCTTTGTGTATTTGCATGAGCTACTTACGGCTGGATCTCTGGTCTGGCTGAGAGCATGGCTGTCCTCGCGGTCTCTGTCAGAGTCTGCAACAGAGAAAATACAACTCTAGGTTATTCTGGTGTTTGCAATAACTTGGTGCTTATCTTTTTTAATTAAGAGGAGACTGCAGGGAAAGTTAATTAATTTTTAAGTGTTTCATAATATTGCACATAGAAGTCTTCACCAGCACTAACTTTTCCAAACATTAATTCAACTGCCCGATAACCTCAAATGGTCTGAAATAAGACAAAAATTAAGTACATATTAAAATGAATAGATAATTGTTCTGCTCCAACTTTATCTTATTATGAGTTAAAGGTACCAGTCTTTGTTTAATATTTTTCTTTTTACAAATAGTGTTCATATTCATATAAACTTGAGGAAATAATCTACAGTATCTAACTACTGCTTCAGGCTAAGTTGGGCAAATGCATTTTAAGCGTCTGCTCTAGTCACATAGCTGTCTGTTTTACAGTAAGCTTCTTGGACGGCTGTCTTAAGATTCTTTCCATAGTCTTGGTTGAACCTCTGCTCGGCTACCCAAGCCCTAACCATTCCAACCAAGTGGAATGGAGTTTCTTTTAGGAAACTAATAATGATCCTTTTACAACAGCCAAACAACAAATATTTTTCCCAAAACAGCATTAGTAACAACTGTATAAAATGAGCCTGAATATTAAAAAACTAATTTACTCTGATTTAACTGATGCAACACTTAAAGTGAAGTGGACTAGACCAAGATGTCGCAGACCAGATACCATGACACTCTTCCTGACGTTTTGATGTCTACTTAGACACCTAAGGATTCCAGGGTGGCAACTGTTTTTCAAACACATTTGATATCTATCGTCCAGTCACCACAGAGTGCTGCCAGCGGGAAACTAATAAAGCTGGGTGTTTGTAGTACCAACTGTAAAACAAATATAATTCACTTTAGCTTGCAGAAATAGTTCTGCTGTATTAAAGTTTTGGTTATTGCTTTTCTAAAAAAGGTGCAGACTCAAGCCTCAGGACTCCAGGCAAATGGCTGACGCATGCTGCAAAGAAAAAGTCCCTGAAATCTGACTTGACTGTTCGGTGAATTAGTTATGTCATACCAGAAAAAAAATAAACATGGACAAACAGGGTTAAAAACTAATGTGGTCTCTGGGATCTAAGGCTTCAACTAACTAACAAACAAACTCATGAGCACATAAGCACATTGTTTTAAATTGTTTTACTCTACATATGTTGACCATTGTGTCTTTACATGTGTGAGAATGTTAGATGTGTGATTATATTTTGAGCACCGTTTCAGGCAGTGCACAATTTCCTTGTACTGTATGTACCATGGGATGACAATAAAGGAATCTTTAACTTTATTTTTATCTTGATAACACACGTCATACATTCAACCAATAGCAAGCCATGGCTGACAACGTGCCATTACTTTAACCAATCACGAGCCAAGGCTGACTGCATCCTAATTAAATATTCTGTACATCTAATAAAGATACAAACTTTAATATAATTCTATAAATGGCTCTTACACTGAGCACAGAGTTGTGTTGTGTGAACTAATTAACTGATCTAAAAGTAAATTTTGAAGTCAACAGTATATCTATAAAACAGCAGCACCTGGGCAGCAGTCTAGTCTGTTAGAATAACCGTGTATTTTTAAGACTTTAATATTCAAAGAATGTGTAGTAGCCCATCCCCTGGTCAGTTTACCATCACCTTTCTGCTAGTTCAGGACTCACACTCGACTCTGTCTCTGTGGCCCCCGGCAAACTCATTCCTAACAATCCTGCTTTCATGTGATCACTTTTTTAACTGCCGCTTTGGTTAGGTATGTGTGTGTTTGTGTGTGTGTGTGTGTGTGTGTGTGTGTGTGTGTGTGTGTGTGTGTGTGTGTGTGTGTGTGTGTGTGTGTGTGTGTATATATTTGTGGTCGCACAAGGGAGAAAGCCCATCCGTGTGTTTGAATTATTGTGCGTGTGTGTGTGTGTGTGTTTTTGGACGTGTAGAGTGTCAGCGTGGATGTCGTGCCTGTTTGGGTGGGTTGGAGGTATCTGGTATCTAGCAGGTCACGGGGACACATAACATACATTCACAGCGCTGCCCACCCCTCACTGTATCCGTCACACAGGAGCAGCGACAGGCATTAATGGAATAGGACACATTTTGGAAAGATAGACCCTTCACTCATGAAGTGATATACCTGTACATTTTAAGTGATGAGAACGCAGACATGAAAAGCATCCCTGAGACCCTGGTAGATCATACAGTCTATGGTAGATCACCAGCAAGCTAAAAGTACTTTTTTTGACGTTATTGACTGTACATATAAATGCATCATCTACTTTTGGAAACTGACGATCTGCAGAACAGGTTGATGATTTTACTCTTTTGTTTCATTATAAAATCCAACATCTACAAATGAAAGATTGTATGAATGAAAGATAATTTTGCTGTATAAAGATTCTGGTGCATTTTTAAAAACATGCAGGTAATTCAGCTAATTTTTGAACAAAAAATCTTACATAGTTTAGACATTCCAACATATGTTGGTCACAGACTCAACAAACAGAGATGTTCATCATTCCTTGTTGAGGTTCAGGCTTTTCTCGCTATTATTTTTGTGTCGGGTGACTGACAATGTATCAGAAGCAACAACAGGTGCACCCACTACGCTGTTGTACTAATGGCATGAAAGTGGCAGAGCACAAAGAGCAGAGACCACACAACAGTGACAGCTATGTCACTTGTAAATGTTGTTTGTATAAGTAATCTTCTAAGTTTTAAGTTTGCAGGAAAAAAAAAAAGTTTTCTGAGCTGGGTTTAGAAGCTGTTGCCAAACCTTTAGAGAGAAAACGGTTTATTTCAGTTCAAGTACATCGATCAGCCACAGTCAGACTTGTGAAGGTTTGCAACGGGCAGCAGCTTTAAACTGCAGCTCAGGGTGACAGACAGACTGCAGCAGGTGGAGGAGGTGGCACTCCCAGGACAGAGCAGAGGAATGGAGGGATGGCAGAGGAGGACGAGGTGAAGATTTGAAATGCCTCGCGGCCCGGTCTTATTATAGATCAGACCCACACATCTGCATGCCTCCACACGCCTGATGAATGCCCCGGTCTGCATGGACCCATACCATTCTGCATAAGAGTTTAGGGAAGTGTGAGAAAATCCCCAAAATTCGTAACAAACTGGGAACTCTCTGTCTTACAAGGCCAGAGATGTAGGCAGGAAAATTAAAGCTAGTTAAAAAATATCAGATTCGTCTATTCAGGACAGTTTGTATTAAATCTTTCTTTTAGTATGTTTCGACATTACATTTTTGACCTTTTATTTATAATATGTTAACTTATGGTACACAAAATAGCCAAAAATCTCAAAATTGATCAGTGGTTTGAAAAAATTATGTTTTTGCCTGCAGTGTCTCATCTTAAATGTCCTCTTTATATATGTTTCAAAATTAAAACATTTTAAAACGTTGAATTAACATTAAAACACACCCTAGAAGTAATTCAGGGTTGCTGTTTGTTGAAAGTGAAATAACATAGTTCGACCATATAATTAGCAGATAATGCAACATTTGGATTCATCACTCTCTGTCTTAGTAGTAATTGTGAACTTATTTTTCTACTGTTGCTCTCAATGACAATTTAATAATGAATGAGACATACACCGAGTTGGAATAAGAGTTTTATCAAACATTAAGGTATTGGAGACTCAAATTAAATTCCAGACGAATTGATATCATTTGATTTAGTCTTCAGACTGTTGTACAAATCAGCCTTTACAACATAGCTGCACCATGAAAATAGTCTCAGGGTCTTGTGAAAATCAGATTTCATCTCAAAGGAAAAATAAATGAAAGAATAACTGGTAAACAAGTTAATTCTTTGGTTGTAAAATTGTTTGTATTTTTGCAGTGGCACAGACCGACATCAAAGATACACAGGCTCAGTCTGACAGTCACATCCCACAGGCTGTGAAGGCACTGATGAACACACAAGCCTCAAACTTGATCAAAGTGCTTTTCACCGATGCACCAAAGTAACAACCGAGTCTAAATGAAAAAAGCTGTGAAAAAAATATCCAGGAGGCAAAATCAAAATCAAAAGAGCTCACACAAGTGAACGGATGTTTGCTTTTTGTCTGCAATGCTGCACACACACACAGATTAAATGTCACATTGTCTTCTGGAGATAATATTCAGTAATTAAAATGAATAATCATATTTCCAAATGAATCACAAGGTATTTAAACTCCTATGAATGCACTGGGCCAGAGGCAAAGCAAACCCTGCTAATATGATCCAAGGCAGATACCATGAAGCTCAAGATTCGTCATGAGCTCTGGCTGCCTGGCTGCTCTCACGACGGGCTCTGAATTTTAAAGATCAGAGGAAAACAAACCAGAGAGATAAAGAGCTTGTTGGCGCTGTCAGCCACTCTGCAGTTTGTCTAACAGCCACTGGATTAAGTTGTCTCCAGAAGGTTTGATAAGGTGGCGGCTGGGTTTGTTAGTGAGGTCATAGTGAGTGGAGAAGAAGGCTTAAACACAGGTCCGACAGCCTCTTTCAACTTCAGCTCAGAGTCTGTGCAGAAAGGCTTAAGTCACAACTAAATCAGTGAGGCCTTATTTACTTTCTGTGTCAGTTTGACATGTCTTCAATCTTGGATTTTTTGGAAGTGTGCCGGAACCTATTCACACCAAGAAGCTGCAGCATTTAATTTTTAATGCTGGTAATAATACCGAACCTGTGCCGCTAACATTTTTTCCGGAGCATCACATGCTCAAACACCAGCAAATTAAATTGTGAAGTGTTACAAGAAATGGATAAAATCTTCAGGATTTTCACCTCTTTTGTTAAAGCGGCCTGAATTCATATGTTTCATCATTTCATGGTAATTTTAAAACAATGTGAAAATTATTCACAACATGCACTTTTGTATCAATGTAAAAAGTGTTGCTTGTGATGAACCCAACAGAGAATTGTCATCTGAATCTGCAGCTCCCCCTACTTTTATGGAGCTTTTTTTTAAGCGAGTTCCAGCTCATTGTTTATTTGTATGGCCGCAACCCTATGTGTTGACTATACAACAGGCAGCAGCTTTCTGCAGAAAATTTGTACAAAACTCACTGTATTCTACCTGTTTAGCAGCAAACAGACACACTTAGAGTGAAGCAATATGGTTAAATGTATGTTAAAATGGACGAGACTTACTTTTTAATTGGTAAAAGAATGTTGGGAAGATGGTAAGGAATGTTGTTACAGTTAATAAAAAGGCAAATGTTAATTGCAAGAGCTGTGATTCCAAACTCCAAACTGCTGCATTAAAAGCTCATGTACTACATCATCTACCTGCCATCGGTGTATGAATAGGTGAATGTGGTAAGAAATGTACAGTGGCTACAAAGCGCTATATAAGTCAAGTCCATTTACCATTTACTATTTTACCTCTACACCTTCACTCCCCACCTAACTCAAATGTTCTATTTTAAATGGTGAGATTTCTCCAGTATGGACATAATTTAAAAGGTATGTATTTGTAAGGTCACACATTGATTGTAGCCGCAAAACAACATTACACTACTTCGTCATCAATCAAACAACTCCCAGGAGTCATATGAGACAGGAAATCCTAAACGTGGTTAACTTTAAGAGTGTGAGCCAATGTCCTATTTTTTTACGAGGACATTCTCTTTGGAAGCATGACAGATAGCAGCGACCCCTCAAACCGGTCCAGACATCTCTCACGGAATGTGATTGTGTGATGAGAGCTAAATAGTTTGTGTTGTTGTCCTGCTCTGACTTACAGCAGCGGCCTTGTGAAACTGAGCCTGCTGCTATAATCTTGCTCGAAGCCCATTAAAGAAAGACAAGTTAATAATGTTACAGCTGGTGTCAGGAATGGGAGGACCCGAGTGTCAGGTGTCCATGCGAAGAAAACAACCACCAATATGTCCTTTAATGGTGGAGTCAGTGATTTGGAGAATGCTTGTTGTGAAAATATTTTTGTCAAAATCAGCGAATATCTTCGATCCGTAAACTGTCCGTACTATGTGTTCAATTAAAATAAATCCAGTGTAATGCACAGCCTAGTCTCTGTAAACGGCATGCTGCTAGCTACCGTGGGCCCCCTTTGTTTACATACCCTTTGTTTACATAACAGTTTACAGAGCCTAGGCTGTGTATTAAACCCAGCTTTTTTTCAACACACACACACACACACACACACAAACACACACACACACACACACATTATGGACAGGTAGCAGAACGTGGGGAGATATTCACAGATTTTGACAACACATTATATTGACCGCAAGCATTCTCCAAAATTGATGACTCCACCTTTAAAAAGCTGATAACATTTCTTTGACATAACACACTGCAACAGTGATGGATGCAGCACATGAGAGACAGCCGAGGATGTGGGTTCGTTTTATCAGCGGAGGCCAGATATCGACAGAAATAGGATTTTTCTTCTCACGTACAGACTTACATAAGCCTATACGTACACAGAGGAAATACGGCAACACTTTTTCACAATTGGTGGCAGCCTGAGCACATAACACAAACCTCATCGGATCTAATTTTAGGACAATCACAAGACCAGAGGAGGGAAGCAGTTTCTATTCGAGGCAGAACACCAACTGTAAATACAGCAACCAACAACATTGCTGGTTCAAAAAAACGTGAGAATGTAGACATCAGATTCAATACACACACACACACACACACACACACACACACACACACACACACACACACACACACACACACACACACACACACACACACACACACACACAAACACACATAATTCCCCTTCTAATGTATTTTTTCTATGGGAATCAGGAACAAACCATTCAGGCTTGGTTGTTGCTGCAGTCTTAATCATTAAGACTTCATGATAGTCAGAACTAGAGTGCAGCATAGTGCCATTTTCAGGAAAAGATAAGACCACAGCACAGCAACACTGAGGATCCACACTGGAGAAAAGTTAGGATTGAGATTTCCTGCTCTGCAGGAATAGTCGTTTTTCATTCACAAAAGCCAAAAATAACATATTGTTGACTGAGGGGAGGAAAAGTTTTGAACAAAAAACACGGGATAAGTAATGAATCCAGATAAAGTGATTTGAAGTTTACAGATAAGTGAATGCCAAGTGAAATTACAAGTTTTAATGAATGTCAAGCTTCAGCATGTACTTGTTAATAACTAAATATTGACTATTAAAACACTGATTAGCTGTGTCTGTCAAAGGTAATATGCTGCACCTGCACTGCACCACGTCTTATACAGTCATTCCTTGTGAATTGTGTTGGGTAATGGTATTTATGAGGTGGATTTAAGCACATTATGATAATATGTGGTGTTATTCCCAAAATTCAGTATAGATAGAGGAGAACAGCATGTGAAGCTGTGTGGCTATGAAACCATTTTAGGTAAAAGCATCCACCCAACAGAATAATTTTCAAAGCCCTTCAAGATTCGGGAGATAGCCCACAGCATGTCTCCTCACCATCGGGACATCAGATGGACAAAACAAGACACACCCACTGGCACAGGAAATGCCTCTGTGTAAACAGGAAACAGAGATACTTCTGACAGATACGCTTGGCACAAGGGGACACCCATGGCTCAAGTGATTTAAAACTAATCGCCACAGACTTAGCTATATTTTTGTCAGTTTCAGAATGGAAATATTCAAAAAGTACCTCAAACATTGATTGACATGTTCTCTTGAGTTTTTTGTTTACATGACGTTTCCTTCCTTAAAAAAAGATTCCTCTGGGCTTTCTGTGTACACTGGGGGAAGTTCACCCCAAGTGCGTACGTCAAGCGGTGTTTCCTCATGAGGTCTCCCTCCTAAACTGCCCAATCAACTCTTGACCTTACTTCCTGGTCTAAAATTAACCCCACCCACAACGCTGACGACCACCACCCGAAGTCTGTCGCCAGGAAACTGCTATGGTCATCCATCATTTCATTTTTGACGTATTTTACGCTCAGCTCATAGAGAAACAAACACAAAAGATACTTGCTATTTTTCTTCCCCTACATGTTCCAGGGCAACATGCCCTAGAAACAACAGATCATGATGTAGAGAATCCATAATAACAATATGTCCTCACACCTAGACTTTATTTGTAGCATCATTCTCAGACAGTCCGTACCGACAGGATTAGAGGAGGGTTCAGTTACAATATTGACCTCCATTTTAACAAGTCCAGTCGGAGTTAAGAGGGGTTTGGCAGCTTTCACTATGATGCAAGTACGTCAACAACTTCAACTCCCATATGGACAAATATAATAAAGCATGATCTAATAGGATGACAGCGAACAAAGAACAAAGAAAAAGCCTCAGAAAACACTCAACTCTGCAGCCAAGATTTAAAACACATAGGGGAGAACGGGGGAATCTGAGGCATCGGGTAATGTGAGCCCCCCCCTGTATCCAGGCAACGGAAAACATTTTTGGTCATGTGAGATATATGTTTTCAAGCCCCTCTCATTTCCCCATGGCCCTGAAAGAGAGGACCTCATGGTGCTGTGGTAAGCATGTTTTTTTCACCAAAATAGGTATTTTGCATGTAAAAGTAAATTTTCTTGCTGTCAACTTAATCAACTGTTGTGACAAAGCAAATGTATTCACGTAGAAAAACTTCTATCATAAGTGTTGATGAACTACCAACATATAAAAACCATTTGATGATATTAGCTAAAGATTAGCCTGAAATGCTAAGAGAGGTAGTTTTTCTCAAATTGTGGTGGTGGGGGAAAGTGAGCCAAATCCTGTGGGGGAAAGTGAGGCACTGTCTCACTTTCCCCCACCATGAGGCACAAGTTAAGTTTAGTCTTAAACATATTTTAATGTAATATTACATAACATATGTTTCATTTTAATGTCATATACATAGTAGAAAAGCCATCATGCCAAGGAAATACACCAGGAAGACGACCTGGGGCAACCACACGGAAAGAGCACCTTCTCATCTTTCTCTGTAACCTTCAGGGCTGGAATGTAGAGTAGGCCTAGTTGTAGTAGTTGAGTATGACAGGCTGATGTTATAATCCAGTTGGATCTTCTCCTGTGTTCGGAGTCCCAGGCTGTTCTCGCTGGTTCTGATTTTCCTATGCTTCTGTAACAGTGTAAATAATTACTTGGCTTGAATGTTAAATTCCTGTCAAACTTGGGACTGCAACAAAAGGTTTTTTTGTGTATTTTATTTTGAAAGTCTATAGCGGAAGTTGGTTTCGCACTTAATGCTGGGCATTTTGCTTTGCGCTCAGAAGGAAAATGCTCTTAACACTGTTGGTGAGTTGCTGCTCTGTTCGCTCGGACATTAAGTTAATAATAAGTGAAAACTACGGTTCATATAATGTGTAAATTATCAGCATTTGTTGTATAACATGCTTGACTAACAAGGCATCTTTAAAATCAATAGTTTTGTTGTTTTGTGACGAATTGTTGTCGTAGTGTTTGAAAATGTTTTGGGCTAGCAGCCAACATGTGTGATGTATGTATTAGCTAGTTACACGAGGTGCACGTGAACTGTATGCTCATGCCAAGCCCCTTTTTGTATTTGTAGTGCGAGCAAGAAGACTGTCCATGACTTTTCAATTAATGCACACTGGTTGTGTTGCGATTCCATGTTGTTGCAGGTATGTTTATTTGTGTTGTTTTAAATGCAATGTTGTTATGTGTAATTGATATTTGGGTGCTCTTTTAGATAGGATATTTTATGTTTTTATATTTTATTTACAAGTATGTTTTTAGGACCAAAAATACCACTATACGATCAATGTTAGAAGGAAAATGCTCTTAACACTGTTGTGCGAGCAAGAAGACTTCCATGACTTTTCAATTAATGCACACTGGTTGTGTTGCCATTCCATGTTGTTGCAGAATAAAAACCAGTGCAGTACTCCACCCAACCTGTCCTGAGGTCCTGTCATTCGAACAGCAGAAGAGTTATAACATAGGTCACACTTCGACCCTCAGGACACAAGCTGGCTCTAAAGGCCAGGACACACCAGTCCGACTACCCGAAAATGGAGACTGCCGATTCAGGGAGCTCCAGTCTTCCCGTCGCGGCCGAAAAAGTGCAAAGAACACACCAAACCGACTGCTGACTTTCCGTACGCTCTGCGCTTGCGCGGGACGTAATGTCTCTATAACAGCAGGCGGCGCTAATCTGTATTGTGGCCCGAAAAAATACGGAAGCCGGAAATTATGGGACGGCTCTCTAGACCATAAACATAGATAGAAATACGTATTTATATTTATGGACCATAAAGAGCACAATTTTTAGCAGAGAGTGTCGAGCATGGTGTCGAGCAGTCAACAAGGGTTGATGCATGTGAGTACTCGCTGAACGAAACAAACAAACACATTAAAACGATGGCTAACTGTTGTTAGCTGTTTGTGCTACCCGCCTCACTTCCGGGCTTCACTGATTCGGTAGCCCTCCACAAATCAAATTGCTCCAACTGAAAGACTGCCCGCCGTCGATTGAACATGTTCAATCGGCTCAAAAGGAGCCCGTCGACATCTATGATGACCGATTTCACGGCACACACCAAACAGATTCGTGTCCCCGCCCCCTCCCGACTCTACGACGGCGATTATCGGGCCGGTGTGTCCTGGCCTTAAGGGTCCTGTGTTCTGACCCCCAGACTGAGATCAGTTTACCCCCAGCTGGTTCACTTTACCCCCTTTATTTTTCTGGTCTGTCTCAGTTTACCCCACAGCTGGGGTAAAGTGAGCCACATGACAACTTTTTTTAAACCAATCATATTTTCACTGCACTTTGTCTTGAAAAAATTCTGCTAATGCCCATTTCTAGGAAACATCCTGAATTAATGGGAAATGTGTAAATTTGAGTGATAAATCATTTTAGCTCGCTTAGGGGGGACAAATGTAAAAAGTGGCTCAGATTACCCCATTCTCCCCTACAGCTAAATTGGGTCGAAGGTTAATTTAGAGAAAAATCAATTATTGTTGTCAAATAAATTCCATGTCATGTATTTAGCTAGAATCAGTACCACATGGCTTTGACTGGAAAATATTTAACTTATTATTGAGTTTCGGCTCACAGATAGAAGAAGCCTGTCCATGTGATCTCTTTCATACTGTTTGACTTTGAACAGTCAGGTGAAAACTATTTATAATCAGCAGGAAATGACAGTAAATCAGACCAAACCATCTATTGTCTACCGCCTATTTTAACTAGTGCGGATAAAGATTTGAAGTAGGGAAATGGGAATATATATATATCTGAGGAAAACACCTGGAAACAACGAGAGATACCCGTAGTGCAATTTAGCAAATTATTTGTCATTAAGATTAGTTTGATATAGGTTGATAAACAGGTAATGTAAGCAGCATTATCTGTTGCTTAACAGGGACCCAGTGCATTATGTAACCCAGTGCCACACACACACATGTGTTGGGGATCCTCCGTCACAGTGCGGGCTCTCTGAACCAACGTTAAGCCAACGTACATACCAGGCTGGTGGGCGAGCTCAGTGGTGGAGCTGGAATTGGGGGGCAAACAGATCCTATGACCATCACACTGCAGCTGTCGCCAGTGTGTAACATTAAGACAGGGGCTATTTGAAATGACCGCGTCCTGCCACCAGTAGCTCTGTCAGCTTTGTAGCATAGAGCCAGTTCAACTTATTTCTTACTGGGACACTCACTAATTACACAAATAGATAGATTTAGAATGCTTCTCCCAGAATGTTTTGGTGCTCGTGGTGTTGTCCAGTGCTGAAGGCCCCACCCGTTTGGCACTCCTGTAGGCTTAAATAACTGCTACGAATAATTTTCAAGTGTTATTTGAGCCAGGTCTCATTACAAAACACTCTTATAAACTTGGAGTCATAGTGACATGCCACACTGCAAATAGTTACCCACGAACCTCAGTGAATACTCAAGTGTTTGTAACCAGCAACTGGCATGTTGGAATAAACACAACGCGGCAGCTGTCTTGCTAAAACTGTCCTTTGCATTTAAACAGCGTGCTATTGTTATGCTCTCCGGAGTCAGCAATGTGGAGTCTGCTGGCTGATACATAAACTGTTCTGCATAGCTCCCAGCAGCCACTGACCAGCCAAACGTGGAAAGCAATGTTTCACAAAAATAAAACATGTTCTCAGGCTAATTTAAAATCTAAATTACAGACAGTGCAACAGAGGCATGGCCGAAGAAGATGCAATAATAATAATAGTGCTGCTATGCTCCAGAAAGTGAGCTATCTGTCCCCTTCAGCCGTGACTTTTAACACATGCTTTCCTCTCTGCACAGAACAACACCAGAGAGAGCCCTCCGGTAACAGCAGATTGCACTGTTATCAGCACTTTAGACTTTATTAAAGCATCCATCCAGCCTACCTTAATTCTCAGCCTCAGTGTGTCTCCTCCAGCGGTTCAAAGGTGACAGACGCGCTCCACCTGCAGCAGCACAGCATATAAATCTCAGCCTCTCACTCTCTTCTTTATCTTTCTACGCCTGACTCGCTCTCTCAAACACTCACTTCCTGACTGTCCCTTAGCTGCTCTCCTTTAATTGTTGTGGTCGTTGGTATTTTTTTAAATATTTACCCCCTCTCTAACTGTCTAAAAGCTTTATGCCCCCTTGTCACCAGCCAGCCTGTTGCTCCCCTCACTGAAACCTCAGGCCTGTCCCGGGACCATGGCATCTTTAGGAGGGACGCATCTAGCCGCCTGATTGGCCGAAAGGGAAAGAGAGATGCCCCCATATTAGGGCAGCAAGAGGTGGGGCTGCCATAAACGAGGGAGGAGAAGAAGATAACAAAGTTTATGACATAGTAGCGGGTCTGTCTGGGAAGTGAGACAACTGAATGTTTCCCATTCTGTCTCATAGTTTTAATGCCCCCAATGTTATTTGGGGAGTTTGTTGCATGATAGTAAGCATCTGAAAAGAGTTAGGCTTATTTATCAATCCAAATTAATTATATTGACATTCAAGTTTGATAAACTTCACATAAATTTGTTTTAGAAGAGGCGGGCTATTTTCTGTTTCTTATGACACAGTAAGTATTTTGAACCATTCACAACAGCCCTGTGCCTGAATGTTCAATCAAAACAATGACTGTTGCCATGGTGATTGTTTGACTCTGCCACACCCACCCAGTCCTGTCAAACAGTACTCTAGACAGTATAAAAGCTGTTTTTTGAACTACGTTTTATCATATCAATGAACATTTATTTTCAACCAGATTTTTGTTTAAGCTTATTAAGACGCCCAACTTTGATGTCATATATTTATTTTTACTATTTTAGACGAGGTTTCCAGAGGCTTTAAGACATCCATCATTATCTGTTTCAAAAGGAGATGTTCAGTTTGACACAAAATTAGAGCCGTGCTAGTAGGTGAGATGGAAAATTATGAAAGCCCTTAACGGTCATTGAACCATACATTTTATACCTCTGTTTTCCCGTGATAACAAGATTATTAACTCGAAAACAAAGTTTGTTTTCTCCAAATCGCAAGATAATGAACATAAAAGTCAACAACCTTTTGTTGTGATTGCAGAGATTACCTTGCGATCACGAACAACTCAAATTAACACATGTGGGAAAACAGAGGAAATAAAATGTATGATTGCATGTCCATTTAGGGCTTCCATAGAAAATATACAGACTGCTTCCCCTGTTTCAAGGAGGAATTTAAAGTGATACAGTAATGAATGGTCTAAAAATAGACTTGGCTACATCAGGAAAATGTAGCTTATGATAAATCATTTTTTAAAACATACACTACAGGACATCAAATAAAAAGCTCATAGGTCAGTATTTCTACTTTGGATAATGGTCCTCATCCACTGCTACCCGGCCGTGTACTGCTGAGTTTGCATGAGCTGCCATAGTGATTGATCTGCCGTTAAGTTCTGATCACTTAATATTCAAGTTGAACTACGGGACAGATTCCAAAAATTTGCTCAGTTTCATGGTGATGAGGGCTCTCCGTATAAACCACTAGCTGGTGCATGTTGTGTTACATTACATACATGGGTCTTCCTTCTTCCAGTAAGCTGTCTGTTTGTGGTTAAGATCTCTATGTCCCAGCTGAGGGGATCCAACTTCAATGCCATGAAGACAAAATAAACCTTAAAAAACATCCCGGGCTCAAATAAAGTCCTGACGCTCTTTAAATGCCTGGGTGAACTTCCCAACAAGTGATGTTGCCGGAAAGTTATTTTTATCCCAAATGACTGCAAATAGGAACAGCAGACCTTGGATCTCATTTTAGAGAAAGTGTGACGACTCCTTCCTGGGAAGCAGCTGCTGTTGTGAGCTGAAAGGTGTGTGTGTGTGTGTGTGTGTGTGTGTTTGCGTGTGTTTGTGTGTGTTTGCTTGTGTTTGTGTGTCTGTATTACAGTGTGTGTGTTTGTGTCTTTTTTGTTTGTTTTCCTCACTGTATTTCTTAAAAATGTGTTGTGAGCCAGCTGGCTGCAAAGCCAAGGTAAATCTGAGAAGGTTAAAATGAATTAGACTGTGCGCACAGCGCCCCCTCGAACTCCCCAGGGACGGATTATGAGACTACAGACCCCTATCGGCAGGGACATGTAAAAATCCAACACAAATAAGAGCTACACACCCAGACCCAGAATCACAATTGACTATCAATGATATGGCCATGAAGAGGTATTTTTGTTTCTCTCTGTAGTTGTTTTGTCATTTTTTGAAGATGCTTGGTTTCTTTTTACAATAACTATAGCATCGTTAACTATCTCTTTTTTTTGTGTCCTTCCTTGTAGATTTTCTGCATCTCTTTGTATCAGTTTTGACCTCTTTTTTAGTTGTTTTGCATCTTTTTGAAGTCACAGTTTGTACCTTAATGGTGGGTTTTCCTCTTTGTTTAGTGGTTGTGCGTCCCTTTGAAATTGCTGTTTGTTTCTTTGCAGATGATTTGACCCCATGTAGTTGTTTTGTGGATGTATTTCTGGTTGTTTTGCCTCTTTTGTAGTCACTCACTGTGTGTCTCTATGCAGTCATTTTGCGTCTGAGCTAAGTGCCGTGCAGTATCTTCCTCAAGGACAACATGAGAGGCTTTATCCTTAGGTGTTAAATCCATATATGCATCCAGGCTCGTATTCACCACCTGCCACCAATAGAAAACTTTCAAGGGTGGCACTAATGTGAACAACCCAAGACTGGCACTACTTCACGCTCACTGGGGTGAAATGAAGTAGACACCCGCTCTCTCCAGTGGAAGTAATTCAGCCGGATAAAAGGAGTTTAAATGACACTGTGAGGAAAGTCTCTGACTCAAATGTATCAAATGTAACTTAAAGGTGGAGTAAGCGATTCTGAATGTTAGTTGTCGAATCACTTTTTGACAAAATCAGTCAATATTTCCTCACAATCCGCTACCTGTTCGTACTCCAGTGTTATAACATGGCCTAGGCTCTGTATATGGGTATGCCACCATAGGTAAGCCTATGTAAACAAAGGGGGCCCAACCGTTTACAGAACTTTTGCTGTGTATTAAGAGTGGATTTTCTTTTCCGAGCACACAGAGAGTTCTTACAGGTTGCATGAAGAGATGTTCACTGATTTTGACAAAAAGTGATTTTGGCAACAAACATTCTCCAGAATCGCTGACTCCACCTTTAAATGGCAAAATTTGCAAACATTTTCAGACAAAATAAGTAATCTGATGTCACATAATGACCATAAAAATATGTGAAAACACTGGTGAACAGATTCTTTTAGCCTCTAGCCAGACCTCAGCGCTTTATTAATGACTGTACATTCATTTTTGGACCACTGCCCCTGCCCACCAGCCCCTAACCCCCCTATGGACCCACCAAAGCACCACCCAGCCCTGCATGGAGCCCACAGCGCTATACAGTTGAGCGATGGATGTGTCTCCTGCCAGCGAGCCGTGCAGAGGTGGGGCAGTGAGGGGGAGATGCTGTCAGCACAGATCAGGCAGCCAGCACTGTGTCAGCTAACATGGTCATTGTTGCTCTCCAGCTCCCACACAAAGCCAGGATTTAGACACGGGGGAGGCCTGGGACTCTTTAACAAGGGCTTGGTGGGCCGGACAGGGGAGAGATGGAGGTTGAGAGAGTGAAATGTATGTGTATGTGGAGATAATATGCTTTTATTTAATAAAAAATCCCAGTTAAATCAAGATTTTTTTCTCACAAGATACATTTTGGAAATACAGGGTTTACTCTCATCATTAGTGACACATACATGTGCTTTTTTTAGTAGAGTGGTAAGGGTGGGGTGATGATGTGGGAGGTAGGGTGGGCACTGCAACTCAGTTGGCATGGGGTACGGGGTTCCACCAGATCACAGCTATGCCCTCGTCAGCGCTTAAATGGGCCAGGAAACTGGAGCAGGCGTGTGTGTGTGTGTGTGTGTGTGTGTGTGTGTGTGTGTGTGTGTGTGTGTGTGTGTGTGTGTGTGTGTGTGTGTGTGTGTGTGTGTGTGTGTGTGTGTGTGTGTGTGTCACACAGTGAAAAACATGCCTGGTCTAGGAGAGGGGGAGGCTGTCTACCACTTCCACAGAGGTTATTAAATTTCAATTTATACCCACAGTGCCAACGGAAATTACTCAGGTCCTATTGGCTAGAAGGTGTCCGTTACAAGTGACATATCACATGATGACATTTTGAATGTACTCAACTGTTTTAGTTAGTCAGTGAGTAAGACATCAGTTGGTCATTTAGGGGAATATTGTGGTAATCAAGATAAATGCAACTCAACACAGTAAAGTGACTACGAGGAACATTGTTTTTGTTGATTCTTGTGGCCAATTTGGACAAAAGCAGTAGTGCCTGCTGTCCTTATAATCTTTGCTAGTGCGGGCTAGCGGCACATGTATTTTATTTGCAAGCGAGTAAAAGAGAAACCGCAGGATGCATCAAGATGATGTATTTATATATGACTATATCAGATTAATAATGGGAATATGACGATGGTAAAGCCAAGTAAACTTTGATTTAACACAGGCTTTTCCTGTCAGCCTACTGAGATGAATCGGACCTGAGTTAAGGCATTAATAATAACTATATAAAAATAACATTCTTTTGGTTTTGGTTTCTGTAACTGGTCATTTATAATCATCAGAGGAAAGATGAGAATGTTTCATAAACATAAAAAAGTTCCTCGTGGTAACTTGTAACAGGACCATTACACTGAAGATAACTGTTTTTAAAGATGAATGCCGATGAATTTGTCAATGTTGCATATGATAAGGCAGACATAAGGCTATATGAGCGGAATATGGGTCTGTTTAGGCTGGATCAGAACAGTGGTTAACTTGGAAATACAAACTGATACACTATTTTTTGACACTAAAAGTGCAAAAAAATTGTTGCGTTATAAATGTAAAAAGGGAGTGGGAGGGAGAAGTTCAAACTGTACACAGTGAAAAGTGGGTGTGAAGGTCGGATTGTCAGTCGAGGAAAAAGTCAGAAAAATGGTCGGACGTAGCTCCTTAGCTCCTTAGAGGTGTGGGGGAGAGGGGTCATCAGCTGGAGCAGATAAACTAAACACTAAAGTTAAGCTGTCTTCAGTGACACAATGCAAAACTTCCTGCCTCCGCTTCACCTCGACCTGCCACTCAACAACCTTTCCGTGAGCTGACACGACCTCTGGGTATTAATAGAGAAGAATGTGAGGAATTCATTTTTTTTTTTGGAAATGCTACCATAGATATGTATTTATCCTTACTGAGTACCTGCGGTGTCAAAATACATTAATGTTGAGGCACTGTTACGAGGAAAAGTTGTATCCGCACTAAACTTGAGGCTACTACATCTAGATTTGTAATGTTTCAAATGTCAGGTTTGTTTTATGGAAGTATATTTCCTTGTTGTGAAAAGGTGAATTAAGAAACAACGTCTGTACATTTATCATTAAAACAGCAGTTATTGCTGATAAAAAGAAAACTTGGATAAATAATAATGATTGAAGGAACTGAAAATAGTCTTACTTTCAACTTGTCTAAACAAGGGGTCCAAACAGTGTTTAATTGTTTAATTTGAAACAAGATTATCAAATTAAAATAGAATCAAATGACTGTATAATGTGAATATTAACGTGATAACAACAAACTGCCACTTTAAGCCTTTATTAGTTCATGTTTTTGGTTTCCAATAGCTGTGCTTAGATTGATTAGCCCCAATTCATTTTTACAAAACAACATTAGTCAAACTTAGTAGGTCCACAGTGTCAAACAGCAACAAGCTGACAAAGAACATCTAAATACTTAACAACAGATATTTTGCTGAAGAAACAATTATATATTTTTTTAAATGACATGAATATAACAAGGTCCCCAGTAGGATTCCCATGTTGCTTTATCTCTGGTGGATGGGTGAAGTTTATTAAAAATATTTGAATTTAATTCAATTAGATGCACCATTTTGATCAAAATCTCATGATATGTGGTGCAGACTTTATTAAATCATCCAATTTTGGTTCTAAGATGTTCTGGCGCAAGAATTAGCAAAGAAGAGATGCAAACAGTGGGTGGAAGTCATGGGACAGAATGACATGAAGCGGAAAAATAGTTTGCGAGTGATTACCTAGCATAGCCACTAATACAAGTCACCAAACCATCCAGTGAGCTATTAGAAACCATATCAAATGTTGACTGTATCACACTCAACATCATATTATTTATCATCCCAAGGAGTTATAATAACCTGTAGGGCAGATTCAGACGTAACAGAGCATACTGTTAGGCCACAGTATCAGCAAATAGACACATACTAAGACAAAGAAAATTACCAAAACAAAGCAGGGTCTGTGTACTGTAACATCAAATAAACAATAGCCTGGATCTCATTTCCACACAATATCTATTGTACTGAGAATTTTTCACACCTTCTGTAAGAGACAGCCTTTGGATTGAACTTGAGTTTCTTGATGATCAAAACTTAAAATCAAATCTGGGGAACAACAAAGACAATTGGATCATATTTGCTACTACTCAAGTATATAGTATAGTATTTTCTTTTAGCAAGAGTTAAGCATTGATCCACATCTGTTTGCTGTTTAACTGCCGTATTTCAATGTGCTTGGATGTATGCATTGTTGTTTTTAAGTCCAAGGCAAATTTCTCACTGGGACGATAAAGTCTATCCTATCATATCTTACATATTTCTCCAAGTCTCCACCAGCTTTCTCCTCGCAGATATAAGCTGAGCAAAAAACCTTGTATCTTAATGCTACACTACATCTATTTCCAATTCTAAAATAAGTTATCACAATAAATAAACTACTTTTTTCCATCACAAAACATTACATGAATGAGCCACAAGTATAATCAACTCAAACAAGGTGTAGTTTGATGCTGTCACATCAAACTATACAACTGAAACCCAGCTTTGACAAATAGAAAAAGTGTTGAATGGTGTGGACATATGAGTACAAATCTGACGACATCGGATCTGATACTAAACTCATGTCAGACTGTTTAATTTTTCAAAGAAAGCTTTGATTTAAATCTGATCCAACTCATAAATGATCAAACCAAAATGAGTACAATTTTTGCTCATATCTAATACTAATCTTACCAAACATACAATGGAAATGGTTTCATCATATAATGAAATGAATCCTCTTTGTATGAACTGAAAATGTTGTTTTATAGAAAGTTTATGTTGCTCCATCGTACATAGTCATTCTTATTATTCATCCTGACCTGCATTGGAGGAAGGCGTCCAGGTGACTCTGAATATTCCACGCAGACACTCACACATGGTCCACAGCAGGAGGCAACACACCGACTGAGCAGCCCACACACGGGCTAGGAGAGCTGGGGGAGGCAGGTGGGTGCCTGGGGGTCAGTTTGACTGTTTTTGGGGCCCGTGGGACACCGAGCTATACACTGTCAGTGCGGATCACACATGGAAAGAAAACAGGAGAGGCAGAGAGGGCGGAGGGGTCCCGGGATGGGAAGAGAGGGGGATGGATAGATGGATGGATGGATAGAAGGTTGGATAGCACACAGAGGAGGGGGGTGACAGAAAGAGAGAAAAACAGAGGAAGAGCTGGACTGTCGAAGCAGTGTGTGTACATATCAACATATGAATTTTCTTTCTTTTCTTTTTTCTTCCGCAAAACCACTATAGAGTGAGAGATGGACATTGTGTGTGTGTATGTGTGAGTGTGTGATTGTGTGTGTTTGTTAGATAGTGTGTGTGTGTGTGTGTGTGTGTGTGTGTGTGTGTGCGTGTGTGTGTGTGTGTGTGTGTGTGTGTGTGTGTGTGTGTGTGTGTGTGTGTGTGTGTGTGTGTGTGTGTGTGTGTGTGTGAGAGAGAGAGAGAGAGGGAAAGGCGACAGCAGCGAGACAGGACAGAATAGGGGAATATGGGTGTATTAGCACTAGTGGACAGTCAGCAGTTTGCCCCAGTCCCCTGTAAAGCCCTGCCCCATTGTCTGTGGTGCTGGAGGCTTTAGCTGCGGCCCAGCATGGCCTTGTTTCTGGGCTTAGAGGGGCTGGACACTGGATACCAGTCAGACACTAACCACCGCCAGCACACCTCCAAAATGGGGCAACACAACCTCTGTTTATGCCTAAATGATTGTGGCTTTTATGTAATGATTACAGTTTGCGTATTTCTATTTTCAATACTTTTCAACTTCCTTCTCCTGTCTGTGGCACTCAGCCCCAAGGCCACTGATTCCAACTAAATATGTAAATCTTTAAAAAGACTCACAAATATATAGTTTCATTGAATGGAACATTGTCTTTCATTTCATAAAACACCTGGGGCATGGAGGGAGGGAATTCATTTGCAATGACAGAAGTGTTAGGGAAATGACATGAGCAACTGAGCAGGAAATGTAAAACATGACTGAAGACATCGAGTGACTGAATTAGTTATTCAATTTATGTTTCTGGTTTTAATACACAGACACAATTTACTTAAATACTAAAAATACTGTAGAACAGCAAACATTGTAACACTCTTTTTTATTTTTATTTTTTTTAAATATTACGCTGCGTTATTTTCATGGTTAGCCAACAAAGCACATACTTAAAGTTGTGCAAGTCTGTCTAAAGGATACAAACTCTGGTCTGCTTAACAGATTTCATCATTTGTGAGCATTTGCTGAAGTGACAGATCATGATTCTTGGTCTGTTTTACACAGGTTAAAACCAAATCAGTACGATTCATCCTCTGAGGACAAAATGTACAATCACGGTCACAACCCAATTGATGTTGAGATGTTTCACTATGGACCAAAGTGTTGGGCTTACAGACACATTTCCTTATCACATGATGCTAACCAGCCTCCAAAAAATATCCATATAGTCTTCTTTGTTTTCGAGGAGTGAATTACTCAAAAACCTTCTCCTCCCTGTCAAAGCACCAAAAAGAGTGCATTTTTTATTCCTACCCCACAGAGACACACATGCACGTACGCACACACACACACACACACACACACACACACACACACACACACACACACACACACACACACACACACACACACACACACAGATGGAGCTTGTGAAGCTGCTTTCTGGTGTGATATGATAAATGAAGTTTCTGTACTCATTAGAAGCTATGTTTGTCTGCCACATGTTTCAGTTAATCCCCATAAAGTGCAGAGAAGTTGGGGGCTGAGTCACCGAGGACGGAGCCAGCGTACGTACACACACACACACACACACACACACACACACACACACACACACACACACACACACACACACACTTCACATGCAGCTAAAGAATCCTGTTGGTTTACAGTAACACAAAGTGACTCAGTAGGATCACACAGCTTTTCTTCTCCCGATGCCCACTCACAGTTCAGACTTTCAAGTTTAAAACTGTTGTGAACACCAAAATTCTCTAACTTTCCCCCCTTTCACGCACATGAAACATTTGTTTTTTTGCCACAAATCTTCATCTTTCTTTAAACACAATCGCTGTTGATAAAAGGGCCACCAGATGCTAAGCAGGAACGCAAACAAATCAAAGCAGATTTATGTACAACAACTGAACGACAATTAGTTGTTGTTTTTTGATACAGTTCCTAATTTAATTTTATTTATATTCCTCCATCGAGTGATCAGAGAGCAGGAAAAACAAAACTGGACATACAAGGTTTTCCGTAACTAAATAATTGTATTCAGTTTGCTTTTCTCTCAGACTAGATTTTGCCAATATGTAGTATTTCACTTGAGCAAGAATATTATTTCCCCACTGTGCCATCATCTACATGTGGGAATTGTGACAGATTTCTTTGCAGAGGCGTTATTCCCTTACAGAGGCCATCATGGGAAAATGGTTTCCTTTTTGATGCCTAGTGTGAGTAGTGCCTTAGTATCTTGTATGAGTTAAAAGCCTTGAATGAGTCACACTGGAGAGGTTGTGAAGCAGGTTGGCATCGGCCCTTCAGAGTCATTAACGGCCAATGAAATAGATCCAATCACACCGGAGAGAATTGAGAAATGATCTAAATTGGTCAATTACATTCAGCAGCACGAGAGAACGTGATCTCAGAAAGACATCAAAGACGGTCAAAGCTGGATTTCAATTGTGATGCTTTTTACCAGCAACTATTGTATTAATATAAATAAATGATTCCTATGTCAATGAGACACACAGAGCAGATTAGATCAATCTTTCTTTAATATTTCTCTTGCAAAGTATTATCGAGTTTATATAAAAATCCTTTTATGATAAGATAAGATGATTTAATGTCATTGTGCACTCAAGGAACGGGCTTAAATAAAAACGGAAAATAAATCATTAAATGCTTTCATTCCATTCAGTTATAGTCACAATCTACACATCATAAACAATGAACATCATCTTTATCTTTAAACAGTATAAGCAAATCTTCCACTGTCATTAAAAGTAAATTGAGTTTGATGCTGCAGTTCTTCTCTTGATTTCTGTAGTGTTTGTCCAATGTTGATCACGCCTGGGGGAGAGAGGGAGGGACAATAATATCAATACTACAACATACAGTCACAAAGTATCCTCACATCATCCATCCATGACATAACAAACATTTATACATAAAGTATGTAGTGGAGCCCCACGTCCCCAGATATCAGGCAGCTACAATCAGAAGCCGCCATGCAAAGGGACGAGGCTCCACCGTTTACTGTCTGCACCCTCGTCAACACATCTGTCTACTGGGAAGACACCGTGGTAATTAAAGTGCAAATTTCGCTCTTGTTCAATTTCCCAACTTGAGTTTTAAACACAGGGTATTTAGACGGTATCCCCTAAATGGTGCTAAATATTGTCATATTCCGTCGTGTATTTTGACAGTTTTTTGCTCTGGATCAGAGTTTAAAATGATGAGAGAAATTCAGACATCAACACAATTTGGCAGAAGAAGCATTGAAAACACTGCAATAACACTGCCTTTGTCTATTGGGAACAAAGGCAAGTACTTTGAAGTCTGTGTGATTTCCCTGCTTCTCATGTTGAGATATTTTCATTTTATTTGTCATTGTATTTAATGGCCTGCCATTTTGGACCCGGCCTCATTTGTGACTAGACACCTGACACTGTTTTGAGTGTCTTAGCTTTGGGTTGCATTGTGCTATTTCAATAAGAGTTGCCTTCACCGATTGCATCTCTACTAACTGTATGTTTCAAACTATTTCATCATGTTTTTTCTCTTTTCTCTCTATAACGGAGCAAATCATATTCCCTCAGTTACACACAGAAAACATTTCAATACAAAGGAAGATCAACTTTATATCAGAAGACACAAACACACACACACACACGCAAGCACGCACCGGGAACGAACACACACACACACGCACGCACGCACGCACGCACGCACGCACGCACACACACACACACACACACACAGTACCTTCTGCTGGTATACTTTGGTTCTTGGAGCTGGAAATTCTGCATGAAGAGAAACACAAACACAGAAGATATAATCTTTCAAACCACATAGCCTTGCAAATCAGGTATGTCTCTTATTTTACTAGGTGGTCTACAGAGTAGCATGCGCACACACACACACACACACACACACACACACACACACACACACACACACACACACACACACACACACACACACACACACTGAAGTCGTCCCCTGGCTACAGAGACTGTTTCCATTACATTAGCTGTGCAGTGATAAGTGCGGGTGTGACTAAACTAAATGTTCACTGTCCCACCAACCGGAGTGAATTGTTATTATGGCTTTGTTTAACTGTGGCAGTAAAATCTCAGTGATGGATTACTTTACCGGTTTAATATTGTTTGTTGAATTTTTCTTCTTCTTCATAGTAGTGTTAGTATTCTTTATTATTATGTTTTGCATCGTTACAGCATAGCCTTAATTTTTCAGATATCCTACTAAGTCAAAATAATAAATAATGTGACAACAGTAAATAATTAACTTGTTGGGATTGTATTGCCATGGATATATATTTTATAATGAACCATCAATTGAAGACAAGGGCTAAAGGGATTTTTTCCAACCTGGCAAATTAAAGGGTGTTCCAACTGGTTATGAATAAACTATAAGACGTATAGCTCTATAAGGTTTGCCTTATTGGGGAGTGTTCGCAAAGTCGCATATCCTCTGTCTAACATCCATCGTAACATAAAATCTTCGCTGTCAGACTATGTAGTGGAGCCCCACGTCCCCAGATATCAGGCAGCTACAATCAGAAGCCGCCATGCAAAGGGACGAGGCTCCACCGTTTACTGTCTGCACCCTCGTCAACACATCTGTCTACTGGGAAGACACCGTGGTAATTAAAGTGCAAATAGCCCACACAGCATAAACTGCTACATGAAAAAATGCATGTGAAAAATAACAATAGATATTAGCTATGAATGAGGATCCGATAGCCCCATCATGTGGCCATTTACTAACCAACTGCACTTAATTCAAAACATTTAGTAATGTTTGTCCTGCAAATGTAATCCAAATCAACCCAACTCCTCCCAAACAAACAAACAAAAAGGCCAGCTCTAATGAACTAATAATGTTTTAATCCATACATTTCTTATTGCTAAATCATGTGTATTCACAAATCATCTTGCGATACTGTCAATACTTGGACATATAAAAACTGAACATTATTATTTTAAATTGCCTTTAACTAACCAGTAGGTTTTACAAACCTTTGTTTGGTTTTCACAGTGAGCCAACAAATGTAAATGGTTTTCTACCAATAACTACATGTAACCTGGGACATCAATATCTCCAGTGGGCAAAAACTCTGGCTATGCACAACTTGTGCACCTGGACACAGTTTAATTGGGAAAGATCTTTCAAGTTCTCCCAGGTCCAGTAAGTCTGGGGTATAAAACTTAAGCCTTAACCTGCAACACGCTCTTGGTGGGTCATTGGATGGGTGGGGCTGGATGGTTAACATGTTTAACATGGAGACAGAAATAACCCCCTGGGTCGGGCTGTGCTGCATTCCGCGGCCCCCCATGACACTAAATAGTTTACATACTGGGGAGGGACATGTTGGAGATGCCTCAGAGGGAGTATGTGGGTCCAGTATAATCTAAGGTATATTTGTGAGGGAAAGCAAATGGCTTCCCAAAATTCCTGTCAGTTTAGGCGATTCTTCTGAAAAATTCTAATACTGTAAATGTATGGGGTAACAGACAAAAAGAAAGACAAGAAACAGAGAGAGAGAGAGAGAGAGAGAGAGAGAGAGACAAAGTGTGACCTCAATGGGATGAACCGTTGTCTTATTATATACAGGACGTCCCAGCCTGGTCTGCAGTCAACAGAGACTAGATGTGTTTGATTCTCTCATTTAGACATACCCATGAACAACTGATCCGGTGCAGAACAGCTGGACAGTGAGTTTTGATTTGAGATAGTTTATTCTCAAACACTTGGGACGGTGATTCAGTTCAAGAAATAGTAATGAATCACAGGTGGTAAAGGCAGAATTTGTGTATTTGGCAAAATTAAAACTGGGCTTATTTAGTTCCAGGAGATACTGACATGTTTTAATTTTTGAGTTTACCCAGCTCAAGTTGTCCACATGTTTTTTCACTGGACTTCATATCCACTTTAATAAACAGTGTCAGAGTAGAATACGTGAGATTAAACCTGCACCAATACTGCATCCAAGTGTTAGAAATGTGTTACTGCACCAAAAACCTCCAAAGACTTTATGGAATAACCTCTGCTGGAAATGCAAAACATTTGTAGAAAAAAAATTAAAATAAAAAATGCAACAGAATGATATTTGTGCAGTATGTTTTTTTTCTTCTAGGTTTAGTCTCTATTTTAATGCTGCCTTCAACTGCACCTTATATATGGTGATGTTTCTAAAATTAGATGTTGTAACAACACGTCGATCTTGTGACTGATTGGTTTAACTGATACAAAGGTGCACAGAGATAACGCCGTACAAATAATAACATAAATATAACATTACACTGAGGTAATTTTTATTGCAATAATTATTCAATCAACTAGAGTTCCCATTTCAAATAACTGGCCTTTATCAGCGCTGTGGTTCACTCTTTAGCACTCAACATTCGAATTGCAATATTTCAAACAAATTCTCACATTCAACTCTGACGAAATGAGTTAAAATTATAGTCGAAAATAATAATAATGATTGTACAGTCCACATTCATTTGTTTTTTTAATATACAAAGTTGCAGCATGTGAGTGAACATGATGTACCAACCTTAAACAGCACGTGGACAGTGAGCAAAGTAGCGGGACATCGAGGACATCGGCCGAGCTTAAATCTGGGAGGAGACAGTTCAAAAACAAAGACTGATCTTCACACAACAGTAACACAATCGAATACATACATTAGTCTGTAATATTATACCTACTGAAACAGGGCGCAGGGTGACTATCAGATGTACAGGTTCAAACCGACCAACAAGTAAAGTGTAGGCCTATAACATTGATTTTCAGCCAGCCAACTTGAGATTACATGTGCGCTGCAGGCACCGTTATGTCCCACACTCAGAGACTCGTTCTAAAATAAACGCTCTGTGTCTAATTATAACCCACAAGAGCTGTAGGCCTAAAGTCATCTGGCAGCCGTATACGTTAATCCGCAATAAATAAACTGGTTGGGGATATTTAAGAAATATGCTAAACTGTTTTAAATCAATGGGCTATTGTGTATCTAAAAACAACAACAAACAAACAAACATTTAAATAAATATTGGAAGTGAAATCTATTTGGTGATATATGTTCCTACTTCCTACATACCTTCTTTCTCCTGAAATAGCCACACGCCTTTGGAGCCTCACTCACAGCTTTGCGCATCGGACAGGCAACATCTCCCCGCAGGACTAAACGTTGCTCGTGCAGTGGCCTATTATCATAAATAGTCTTCAGTATTAAAGCTGACCAACAACTTCTCTTGTCTATCAGCTATATAGGCCTACAGAGCTGTGCCGCCAAGTAACTAGAACCGTTAACGCTCCTCCTACGCGCGGCTGTTGTGCGCACATGGTGGCATGGTATAGTTTAGTAGCCTAATGTGTTAAGACAGAGAATACTGTAGGTCTATTGTATGTGTCTGGTAACAGCCTGACAGCTCCAACAGCAGCACAGCAGGTGGCCAGAGGACAGTGCAGCTGCTTTGACTAGCTACTGTCATAATGAAAATAAGGATAGCAGACTATACAGCATGGGTATTCATAAACTAATCCTACTAGTGTCTCTTCACTTTTAGAGTCTTTTGTAAAATACATTTTTCAGTAAAAGATAAGAATGGCCCGGACTGATAGGCCTACTTGTGGACATAGCCTCAGATTTGAACATTCAAATCTGTAATAAGTGTATAGGTTGTTTTATACACTGTTTAAATATTTAGTAATCCGTATAGTTTCCGAGTTCATAATTTATAAATTGTAAAACCTTTTCTGGAGTTTATTTGTTTATTTAGGATCCTCATTAGATCCTTAGCAGCTATATTCATCCTGAGGTCCTTACAACCATCTTTACATTGGGACAATGCAATAATGAATGTACATCATTACACATTATACAATACATAGCAAACGGGACAAAAAAGAGTGGTGTGGTTGGGATGGGGGAATTTTCAGTTATGACCTCAGTATTTCTAAAATCCTGGCTTTCTTCCTGCAGATTTCAGATCAATTTCACAATGAAAATTGTTCAATCTGAAATGCCGCATGACATAAATATCATACAATCCTTTGTTAGGTTTGGTGAAATCTATAAAAGAGTGAGATAGAAGTGCAGTGTGTCGAAAACAGACACTTCTAAAGTAAAAATTAATAAGTTCAAAAAGTTTGATTCAAATACATTTATTGAAAGTAATTTCTTTGAAAAGAGGAAGGAGATAATGGCATGTTTACATTAACTGCTACCCAGGTTTATAATTATAATCATGCTGCTACTAGTGAACACACTTCTTTGGACAGTTGCTATAACAACCATCTCTGCACTAATTTGTGGTTTCAAACACTCCACACAGTGGAAATTAAATCAGTTCATCCTCATTTACCGCTGCTACAAACTTTCGCTCTATCACATGCACTGCTGACTTAAGAATTCAATTCATTATCTTAAAAGCACTTTCCTGAGAAGGAGTGAGAGTGGAATTTAAAAAACCTGCATCTTACTGTATTTACAGCACAGGCACAACACACTAGCTAAAAGTTCTGTGATTACAAACTTTGTTTTGGTAAGGGGGAATGTTTGTTCAAGAGAAGGTAAGGCAAAATGTCAGGTTTATTTATAGGACACTAATTATAAAAACACAATACAAATAGAACATTCAAAGTGTATGGAGTGAAATCAGTCTCAATATTAATGAATGCACAGAGAAGGATTCACACTTGTATTTTGTGATTTATATATAAATGACTCTCTTCTCACAAATACATTTCAATGCACACACAAATGGATACCGTCATATATAAATGTAAAATAAATCCATCTATAATAAAAAGTTTCACAAACACATTTCCGATCCACTCACAGATGTGTCTTGTTTTAAATATGTCATGATCCTGTCTGGGCCTCTTTGTCTCTGTTTTGTTTTTTGCTTTTTTGCCCTTTCTGCTTGTCTGGCTTATTGCAGGGTTGGAGCAGGTGTGTGGGGAGTCAGTTCAAGCACTCACAGCTGCCAGCAATCACCAATCTACCGCCTTCATATACCCGGCCCGACCTTCCAGATACTGCCAGATTGTAGTTTCAGTTCACGCAGTCAGTAGCTCTATCTCTCATTACCTACCTGTTTGCAGCTCCGTTTGCATTTTTGCCTCGTACTCATTTTTGTTGTTTTTCCTGCCACAGCTCTCCCGGCCTGACTCCAGCCACCAGCTCCAGCCCTCGCCCGCCAGCACTTCCTCCCGGACCCCTCTGCCTGCCTGCTCTAGCCTGCTCACACTCAGCTCCCTGGACTTGCCCCGTTGCTCTCTCCCTGGAGCCCCATGACAGCCAGCTCCCCCCCCCCCCCGGATCACGGTCCTAACCCCCTCAAATCAAATCAAATCAGTTGTATTTGTATAGCCCAAAATCACAAACACATTTGTCTCAGTGGGCTTTACATTTCATACAATATAATATACGATACAATATGATACAATATGACACCCTGCCCTTACACCCTTAGCTCGGCTGAGAAAAAACTCCCAGTAAAAACCCTTTACCGGGAATAGAAAATGTAAGAAATCTCAGGGAGAGTCGACAGAGTAAGGGATCCCTCTCCCAGGACGGACATGCTGCAATAGATGTCATAAGTAGAGAAAGTCACGAAGGAATTTGATCATTGACTAGGTGATTATATGGTAATACTAAGTAAAGTGCGAATAGTGTGGATGCAGGAAGACTTCAGATGCTGCCAGAGGATCCACACCGTCTCGTCTCCACCAGGGAAAACTAAGGTTTCCATCGCCGGGATTACATCCCACGTCTCCAGGTGGCATCCTTAAAGCGGACCTATGATGCTTTTTGACTTTTATGACCTATAAACGTTGTTATGATGATTCATAGTCATGCTTAACCATACTAAATGATCAAATAATGACTTACATGCATTTCGACGTATTCCCTGCTGACCGTCTGGGGTGTCTGTGCAGAGCACTAAACACTATTCTAGCCAGTGGAGAAGTCACGTGTTCAAAGCGGTCTACCCTTTTTAACTTGCAATTTTCATTTTATTTGCTTCTTTTATTAAATCGAGTTTTAATTTTTATTTTATTTTTATTTGCTTCTTTTATTCGCTTTTAAATGTTTTATAATGTGTTTTATGTATTCTAATCTTGCCCCTGTAAAGCACTTTGAGTGGCCTTGTGTCTGAATTGTGCTATATAAATAAACTTGCCTTGCCTTGCCTTGCCTTACCCTTCCGTAACTTTGTGACGTCGCATGTAACTTTGTGAAGTCACCACGCGGATGTTTCCATGTATGGTAATGCTGTCACTTCCCTGTTCGCGTCTGCCTCGCGCCCTTATAGGTCATGTTATAGGTCCATGCTCGCGCTTCCCGCCACTGAAAGTGTTCCGGAAGGAAGGTAACCAATCACAACGGAGTGGGGTTTGCAGGAGGGGGGGGGGGGGGGGAGCGGAGATGGCCGATCACAGGCGGAGGGAGCGGAGATTGCCGAAGCACACACACTCAAGTGTTGACAGGACGTGCTGGATCGCCAAAATAAGAGAAAGAGCTTCCCGAAAATCTACATAGTTTTGTGTGATGTGATTCGTGTCAGGTTGCTCTATAGCAGTGTAAAACAAGAAATTAAGACCAGAAAAGTAGTATAATAGGTCCTCTTTAACCACTGCAACATCTTTCGCGTTGATGGTCCATTCTCAGATGTTACCGGAGGGGGGACCAGATCCACACCGTCTCGTCACGACCAGGGAAAACTGGAAGAGGACAGACAGGCAACCAGTGAGCAAAGCAAAAATGAATTTAAAGATTGAACAAGCAAGCGAGTAGAAAGAGTACTATCCTGATGGACGGTGAATCAGTGCTGATGTGAGGCAATAGCAGGCGGGGAGCATCCGTTCCTAGGACAGCTGATTCCGCACAGAACTCGGAGTCAGTCGAGTAGCATGGAGAGTGCTTTGTAGACAGAGGGAGAGAACCCCCGGGGCAACGCTCAGCCATTCATGGAAGATAAACAGAGGAGAACAAATGTCAGAGAAATGGTATCAGTTATGCAATTAGCATCGGCAGGACAATTTTTCAGTGGGAAAAATGTAACCCTGCTTGTTACTAAAATAAATCTTCTTTAAACTGATACTGTCTCCGCGCCTGTGTCCTCCTGATCCAGCCGTTACAATTCTTCTCATAAGGACTGTTTTCTTCAGTGTCATCATTGTAAATATATTAAATTTCTTCTTAAAAGCAGAAACAAGGTTTTACTCAAAGACATCTTGAAGCTCATATTCACAATCTCACAAATGTATTCATACCCCTTGAACCTTTCCACATATGTTGAAATCACACGTACATTTATTTTATTGTAATAAACCAACACAGCATTGCTTAAAATTGTGATGTGGAATCAAAATGATACATAGTTTAAATTATTTTTTAATAAAAATTATAAATAAAAAAACTGAAGTGTGGCTTGTAAAATAAGTTCAAGTTGTATCAATACTTTTGCAACCCACTGTAGATCATTTGACAACAGTTAGCCAGGCATGTGTGTGTTAACCATAAGCAAACCTTTACCTATTTTCTGTACCTGTGCTTTTGTTTTGCAGTTATCAAGAACTGGATGAGAAAGGACAAAGTGTTTTGACTACTGACTTCAAACTCTTTAAATAAAGCCTCACATATTTTCATTAAACAATGTGTGCATGTCTATTTATGAATTTTAAAATAATTATTTTAATTATAATATAATTGAAGTGTAATAAATGATGAAGCATTTTCAAATAGTAGATACAGTATTATTGAAGAATGATGGATATTGAGTTATCTAGTAAGCTGCTTTCCCTCCCACAGGCAGGGTTCCTTAATGTGCCCTATATATACGTAGAGCAGCTTCTAAGGCATAAGGGTTGAGAAACATTTGCAGGGCTGTACAGTGCGACAGTTTTGATCGCATTTGCTACTGAAATTGATCACGTGCGATGATGAATACGAATCCTATCGCACTCGTGCGACAGGTTGATAATGAGGAGAGGCTGTCTTTGAAACACAGAGGAGAGATGCACAACACTGCTTAGAGGGCTCTACATTAACACTGCGGGTAAATGAGTCTCAGGCAAGTAAGTTATTAAGTCCACCCTCCACTTTGGCTGGTGAAAGATGTGTGCTCGGGATCTGTGCTCGTGCAACGATTCTAGGTATAAAAACTTCACGGCTGCATCTAGACCATATAGGCTTCAACGGCAATTGCCGGAAGGAGACGGCACATTACCGCAGTTAAGTTAGCGCGTGTACAAACAGAACATTTCCTGTGCGCCTTCACATTAAAAGCCTGTTACTAGCCAAACGTGAGTTGACTTTTATTTTGAAGCCGGTAAGAACAGGAAGTTAGCGCTTTTTTCTAGCTTGAAAGTCAACTCCTTCAGCTGCAGAGAACAGTCAACAGTAGCCTAGTTAAACAAAGTTTTAAATAAGCCACTGAAAAGCTACTCCCAACACATTCACAACAACCTATTTAATTTATCCTAAATTGTACCAATGTGTATACTTATTTATTTAATAGGCTATGTTTAATGTTTTAAAGTTTGGTTTTAATTAACAGAAGGACATTATAATAATAATACTGAATCAGCAAAAAATTGCAATTGGCAGGTTAGATTCTTTTTTCTAAATCAGTGCACCCCTATTAATTTTTCTACAATTATTACTGCGCACACACTAGGATATCATATTAATTGTGAATCTCAAATGAGACCAGGATGACATGCTCAAAGGTAATTAGAGCAAAATGCAAGGGTTAAGGTTATGCAAGTTTTCAATCATAGCCTACTTTGTGTGCTACCAAATTTATTTTTGTGCTACTGAATTTTTTTGCTTGCTAGCACCAGTGCTACCACCTAAAAAAATAAGCGTACAGCCCTGATTTGGTTCAAGGCCTTGAAGAAGCGTCCTGCACATTGGAGGCTCCTGAAGCACCTCGTTCCTGACCTGGAGAAAGTATTATTGTACAGGGACATGCACTGGTACAGCAAAAATGTTTTTCATAGTAAAAGTAATTTAGTTTATGCTCCTTCAGCCAAGGTAAGCCATCACAGAATATAAAGAGATTTGAGAGGTATAATACATTTATTATTTACTGCACACCAATGTTACAAACTGTGACATACAATTTCAACAACTGTCGTCTGGCACTCTCCACGGGAACACCTGCAAGTACAATATGTTGTTTGTTAATCGTTTATTGGGCATTTATTGAACATACACTATGAGATTAGCATATATATTCATAAGTACCTGATCTGCATCCAAAGTAAGAAAATTAGACAATCAGTGGACAGTCACTCCTGGACAACACCTTGAAGGCTTCCAAGTTGGAGGTCTGGTACAGTGGGCTGAGCTTCAAGATGTCTTAAAACCTTGTTTCTGCTTTTAAGAAGAAATTGAATATATTTACAATGATGACACTGAAGAAAACAGTCCTTATGAGAAGAATAAATGCAGTGTGCTTGTTCACCCAATAAGCTTATTAAGTGAAACAATCAAATAGAATATACAGAGAGTTCTATGCAGTTTAGGATATCTTTAACTACATTTGCATGAGTAGATTCTTCATCATACCTCTGTTCCTTTTCTTCTCCATGGTTCTTTAACTACTGCATGTGTAGGTCACATCGTCTGTCCTCCAGTGTCCCGGCTAGAGATGAGAGGTTCAGGCTCAATGTCGCATTAGCCCTCAACACTAGCATTCACTCTGGCATAGGCTGTCTGTAATGCTGTAATACAGAGATATTCTGTTAGGGTATAATATAATTTTTAATTCAGTGGCCATATTTTGTGTGATTGTCATCAAGGTAGCTAGCATGACCTGCTAAAAATAAACATTCAGTTGTAGGCTACTATGATAACAACGTTAGCTACGTTAGCTTCAAACACTGGGAATAGGGCTAAATGTTAGCAACACCCACAAGTGAACTACACTGTAGTAGCATAACTAAAGCTAATAAGACAGTAAAATGTAATGTACAGCTAAGCTGGTAAGTAACTTACATGATCGGCAATCAGCACGGGGTCGGTGAAGTCTGAAGTAAAGAAAGGCACCTCCAGCAGGCATCAGCTAGACATAGCCGCTCTGCAAAGCCTGCAGCCTTCTAGCCAAAGTTACTAAACTCTTCTTTGGAGGAATGTACGCTGCAAATGCTGGAATTGTTGGTGACTCGTTTATGATTCACCAAAAACATGGTCCACTGCGGCAACAACTCTACAGCAGTTTTAAAAATAATGCATTGACATTGAGCTCATTCAGTCGTGCCATGTACCGTACCGTCCTGTGTCTCTGGGCATAAGCGGACGCTTGTGGGACTGCGCTCCTGTGATTGGCTGAAAACGAGGAAGACATCCGATTGGCTACAGGTAGTTCCTGGTTGAAAAAAACGCATTTGTGAATCCAGCAGACGTGAGGGGAGTCTCAAAAATCTCACACAAATACAAACCAATTCACACATGAATGCAAGGAAGTTCACAAATTAAAAGCATTTTGTAAATTCAAATGTAACATTTTTTATGTAAATGTAACAACATCCAAACACATTTTTGATGAAAATTGCAAATCTTTTTTAAATTAATATATTTATGGATTTATATAACATTTATTTAAAACAAGACACATTTGTGAGTGGATCGGAAATGTGTTTGTGAAACTTTTTATTATAGATGGATTTATTTTACATTTATATATGACGGTATCCATTTGTGTGTGCATTGACATGTATTTGTGAGAAGAGAGTCATTTATATATAAATCACAAAATACAAGTGTGAATCCTTCTCTGTGCATTCATTAATATTGAGACTGATTTCACTCCATAAAAGTAAGAGAAGCTTATTTATTGTCATTATACGAAAACATAAATGTGGGTGTACTATTTATTATCAATTGTATTGAGTACTCAATACAATTGATAATAAATACATGCTTTCATGTCCTTCAGTCATACTCACGTTGTATGCATCTTACACATATACCAGTATTTGTATCATATATTGTACTAATACACATATTCCCAGCATATGCAGTTACAATGGAATAAAGAGTAAACTCAGTGATACTATTTCACACATTATTGCATATTAAAGCTGTTTGCAGATTTGCTGTCTAGCAAAGTTTAGTTTAGTTTAGTGTAGTAATAACTTTGAGGTAGAAGCTGTTAATAATTATTCTTATTCATTCTGGGGGGCAACAGTTCAACAGGAAAGTGTGGAATGAGTGTTTGGGGAAGTTGTCTGTCTTCTGCAGACAACATCAGGTGAAGATGTCCAAGGCAGGTAGCTGTCGGTTTGTGATGTTCGGTGCTGTCTTTATGATTATCTGCAAAACTTGAGTTTTGTTGAACATCATTAGCAATAAAAACAGACCTAAAACTAAGAGCATATTATTAAACAGGTATAAACAGGCTACCTCATAAATCAGACACTAATATAATGATTCTACAGAAGGTAGTTTAACAGGCTTTCCCTCAGGGAAGAGGGTGGAGCAACCAATCTTTTTATCGTTTGTAATTCTACACCTGTGATTCTCCTGTGTAGCTGTAGCTCTTCATAGTTGTCAAATTAACTTGTTGAAGCAGACAGAGTTTCTTGTCATACAGAACCAAGACCTGGTTTTTATAAACACCAGAAATTGGAAGATGGACAGCGTGGAGCCAAACACAGGTGAAGAAGAGGAGGGGAATACTATGGATTTGCACTTAAGAGAAGACATTTTGGAAATGAAAACACTTATCGATCAGCTCCCCGAAGAAGATTGCACAACCATGGCTACACCAATGGATAGTATTGTCCAAATAACTAGGTAAGTGGTTATGCACATGACCATTTAATTATTAAATTATACAGACGGACTGCTGTAAGCACAAAAATCTGTCTAGTTCAACGGCTTTATCCATGTTAGTTGGCTCTGCAAAGCCAGAGCCGTGTTCCTGTCATCCCTTGTTTTCCCCTTTTTCCTTCCATGTCGGTCATGTCCCCGTCCTGTGTGGGTGTGTCTGTACAGGGGCCTGTTTCAGGTAGCTGGTTTTGAGGCAACCCAGAGTTTGTTCGCTCTGAGTTGGTGGAAACTCTGGGTTTTCCGTTTCAGGTAGCAGGTTCAGCGCAACCGAGAGTCAGTTACTGCGGCAACATACGCCGTGGGTCTAACCTGCTGGATAGGTGGTTAGACCTACCCGAGTTTGTTTTCACTTTACGCTGCAGCTCCGACTGAAGAAAGAGTGTCACTGTTACATGCGTCCCTGTACAGTTTGAAGCAAAATCACTCTATAGAAATCTCCATCGGGATGTTTTTATCATTTCCTGATGATTTTACGTTTGACCGATCATTTATCTGATCAGTAGCCTTGTTCTCAGCCCTCGGTCCGTTCATATAGGCGGCCACCTTACACATCGTGACATGCTCTACATTCAGATTAATAAACCTATTTGTAGCCTATTGAATGTTTTTTAACGTCTGTGCCACTGAACAGATTTATGTCAGGTGGATTCATGTAACGCTGCGGCTGCACGCGATCGTTGTAGTTCACTTGTGCGATCCTAAAGTCACAGACCAGCCTCGTTAAATAGCCTAATATGAATATAAAAATGATATAATAATTTAAACTGTGATCACTTGAGGAAAATGGATCTGGTAATAAATCAATCAGGCTCTTCAATGGAAACTGTCACCTAATGTGTCTTGACGTTAATGTATTTCACTCCCCATTTAAAAGAAGCGACAGTCTGTTCTGTTTACTGCACAGTAGGCTATTAGGCTATAGCTTGCCAACATATTATACAGCAAATATAAAACACTGTCAGCAATGCTGTGCCGCGCCAGCTTTATTACTTTACAGCTGATATACGTAACTTTTTAAAATAGACTATGGCTTCTCATACGGAAGCGAAATGATTATCTTGACAAAAAATGTTTGCTCTGTTTTTTTTTCTGAATTGCCGAGGAGATTAGATCAGAGTTATGAGACAATATCCCGTTAATTCTTCTCCATAGGCTACCATAAGCTCATTCGTTAATATTTCTAACTCTAGTGGGAGGAGCGGAGATTTCTTTTTTTCTTTTTTGAGAAGTGGAGAAGTGGGAGGATCAATCATTTGTTTCTTCTGTTTCCATGGTGAATCATGTTATCAGCGATCCATTGACGATGGCTTTTATGCACACGCTCCACCCAGAGTGAACACGCTCAGAGTTGATAAACCCAACGCTGATCCACTGTTCTGAAACCGAAAACCCAGAGTTGCTTATCAACCCTGCGCTCTGAGTTGACCAACTCAGAGCGCAGGGTTAAACCCAGAGTATGTAAAACCAGCTACCTGAAACAGGCCCCTGGTGTGTCTCTAAGCTGCGCTCTTGGTCTCTGTTTACCTACAAACCTGTTTCCAAAATATTAATCATTCTCAGTCTATCAACCCAGACTCCCCGCCAACTCATCGCCAGACTGTTGTTGAAGCGTTAGAGGTAACCCCCTAAGGCTCAATTTAGTGTGACAGTTTGCTCAAGTTCCAAGTTAAGTTCATGTTTTACCCTTCGCTTTTGAGATCTGCTCAGTGTTCCAGCCTACCATCTACCTGCCTGTTTAGCGTTTGAAATATTACATCAAATGTATAGATATTTGTTGACATGTTAAAAACGTTTATCTTCCAATTTTATTTACTTTATCCTCTCAGAGAAGATATAAATCCACTTATGGATGGAGATGGCCAGGATGCTGGGTCGTATGAACCTCATCCCCTTGGAAAGGCGGCTGCACCAATGTATAGGGATATCTCAATCCCAGAACTTAGGTAAGTGGTCCTACTGAGAAAGAACTGGTAAGGCGAGAGAAGAATGCTGGCAAAACAAATACAAATTCATAATTAATTTATCTACTTAACCTCTCGATGCACTCTCAGTATACTGTATATATTAAACACTAAACTCAAGAATTACATGCAGATCTTACTCAGTCCCATGTCGACCAAAGGGCTTAATCAAAGGGAAATAAATGTATTAATTGAATATGATCTTTTTTCTTTTTTTATGTTGGCCTGTAGTACCTATTTATAAAATATGAAAAATATAAAATGTGTGGACATGTTAAAAATACTTATCTTTTAATTTATATTTACTGTATCCTCTCAGAGAAGAGATGTTTCCACTTATGGGTGGCCAAAATGCTCCCCTGGCTGAATCGAGGGCTGCACCTATGTATAGGGAGGTCCAAATCCGAAAACTAAGGTAAGTGGTCCTACTTGGAAAGAACTGGTAAGTAGAGAGAGGAATGCCGGCAAAAACGTCCTTATTAATTAACTAACTTAACCTCTCGATGCACTCTCAGTAGTATACTATATAACCCTGTAGACCTACTCAAGAATTGCATGTAGATTGACTCCGTCCTATGATGGCCAAATGGCCTGATCAAAGTGAAACTAATTTTATTGATTGAATATTTTATGTGATGAATTTTAATAGATTTTTCATTTATAATGTGAATTTTTATCAGAAATGTGCATAATTTATTCCCTCGGTGGAAGTGTGTATCCCTCATAGAGAAAACTGTGTGGTAAAGCCAATGGATTCACTCTAGCCTTATTTCCAGTGAGAGGTAATAGTGCGGTTTGGTACAGTGAAGAAAACAATTATTTGCATTTCCAATGTCAAAAGCTTTATCTATTTTGGTCACCCTTTGTTTTTCGGGTACCAAGCGGACCCAAGAGGGTGGAACTACAGCGGTCATCCCAATATTCCCAGAGGCCTGTTTAAGGAAGCGGGTTTTGAGGCAACTCAGAGTATGTTCGCTTTGAGTTAGTGGAAACTCTGGGTATTCCGTTTCAGGAAGCAGGTTCAGCCCAACTCAGAGTCCGTTACTGCGGCAACATAGGCTACGCCGCGGGTCTAACCTGCTCACTAGGTGGTTTGACCTACTCTGAGTTTGTGTCACTTTACGCTGCAGCTCCGACTGAAGTGTCACAACTAGGGTTGCTGAAATTTCCCGAAATGGCCCCTTTTCAAATCCCGGGATTTCAGAGCTCCTCACGGGATTTCCCGGGATTTCCCGTTGAAACCATTATTGCCCTTTAATACTACTTTAATGGGACTAAATCAATGCCAATAGATAAATAAATGCAGCAGAACACCGCTATATTACATCACGTTTTATTTCTACTTAAATAACGTGAAGAAAAGCCATTCAAATTAGGCAAAATATTTTCCAGAAGATGCCTATTGAAAACGGTGTTTTTATGAAGAAAATACGAAAAATGTTTCACAGAGGTTCAATATCAAAACATGGCCAAAAAACGGTGTTTGTCGAACAAATGTATTTCAAACAATCTATTTTTATTTCTATGAACGAAATCAGTTTAAATTGAATATTTTCCAAAGGATAGGCAAATAACAAAAAATGCACTGCCGATTGCTCTTAACGTGTGAAATAAGACATGACAGAACTAACAGCCTATTCAAACTGACACGCTAATCAAGACTACTTTCCAGCTTTCCTTTCTTTTATTTTCATGAAGTGTGACTTCAAGAAACATGCTCAGCCTGTTTCTGAGCTTTGTCACGAACTGACACCGAGAACGCTCTTTCTTCCACGGACGTCGGCTGTATGGTGGAAAGTGCAGAGTAGAGCTGCTGCAGGTGTTTGGGTCGCTCTTTGGTTGCCTCGAAGAGCGCAAACTCTTTTGAAATTATTTTGTGGAGGTCATTCCCATACTTCTGGTCTGGCTCGGGACATTGCATGCAGTCATTAGCCTCGTTCGACTTGGAGCCGTCTTGCTCAGACCTGCGCAACTATGAAGCCCGTCTTGCTGAGCGCACAACAAAAATGCTGTGCGCTCAGCAAGCCGAGCGTCATAATTGCGCAGGTCTGACCCCCACTGTCACACTGTCTACTCCCCCAGAATTTTTTGAGCATTAAATGCTTAATTTCCTGCATTCTGGTGAATTTTTATTCACCAATTTGTTCCTTTTCTGCATAGCCTACATTTGTATTCTTGAGCCCCGGCGCTGTGATCGGTGAATGATAACCGGGGCAGTGCACGTCACGTTGTCGAGGGGAAAGCTTCCGCGATATCCGTTAGTTTCAGTTTACAGCCGACAAAGTTACAATCACAACGACCGCATAGACAGCGCATGGACAGCGTTTTAATGAAGCCTCTCATTCTTATTATCATAAGGGCATTGAAGCAAATTATGAAATCTTAACATTACGGCGGCCCTGCTGGTGCGTAAAAGGACAGCGCAGTTGGCAATCTCTCCTCAGCAGTGCAAGCCACAGCAAAAGTCCATCGCACAGCCGATTCCTGCCTCTGATACGTTGACTCGCAACATAATGACTGTTCCACCCGAAAAAATAAAATAAACACAAGTTGGACACAGGCCCTGAAGCTGAATGACCGCTCTGGTAACGGGCAGTCCATTACTGGACGCCGAATACTAGACCCCGAATATAAGACGACCCAACTTTTTTACGACCTTATGAAGTGTTAATATGTTCGCCTTTACTTGATGCATGCGCGCTCACCGGGCGGCCGGCGGGGACACAATTCTTATCAGCGGTAACTTGGCACGATACCGGCACACACCTTGGAGGAGCAGGTGCGCAGGTGAACGTTGCATCCTGTCAGCGCGTCTCTCTCTCTCTTTCTCTCTCCCCCCTGTGGCAGGGCGCTTAGCAGACTGGATTTTTAATGATAACCTAATGCTCATTAGTGCGCGCCCCTCAGCACTCTCACCTACCGAAGTGCGCATGGGAAGGCGGGGCACAACCGTAATCTCGTCCTGGGCACGGTGAAGAAATGCGACAGGCATATGTAATCTAGCCTACATAGTATACTGTATAGCCTATAAACTATATATATTATAGTGTTATGCTCTGTCAAGTTGATGTGAGGGAGCAGGAGATGGGAAAGAGAGGACTTAGGCTATGAGATTGTTTACAGAGCAATCGTGGGAGCACAGGGCAAAGTGTAGGGGGGCGGAGAGGGGGTTCAGGCGGTGGTGAGGGGGGGTGCGGCCGCACCCCCCGCACCCCTACTTCCAACGTCCATGCACCTAACTACTCTCTCTCTCACGGAGCTGTGTCCTCACAGAAAGCGAATGAATGAGAGACGGCAGTTAGTAGACTATGGATCACGATGAGGTAATGTGTTTGTGTTGTTGATGTAAATAATGACTATTTCAGATAATGGTTATCTGATGATGGTGAAGCAAAGCAAACTTTGTGTTAGTACCAACCGCTCATTCATTTAGCAGTCTAGTTTCGCTCTCGTGAAATTGTATACACGTTGCTTGGCAACGTCCTCCCGCCCGCCTATCACTCACTCTCCCTTTTCGCTTTTCTTCATTGCATTCTCTTTTTTTTCTTTGATGGTTCAGCCCCGTTATCAGTCATTTATGACGACAAATAACTGTCTCAAACAAGGCTCCCGCTCCCCTTCCCTCACCTGGAGGGATAGGCTTCTCAAATCGCGTTGCAGCGCCACACTGAAATCTGCAACCAATACGGATATGTGACCATAGAGCCTGCACGAGCGAACCGAAAATCGGACTGGGTGTGCGACCAGACCAAAAGCAGTAATAAAAACTATATAAAAACGTCTTTCTTTGCACTGATGGTCTCGTTTGCTGTTAAAGGTAATTTATGATTATCAGAGGAAACATGAGGTTGTTTAAAAGATATTTAAATGTTACTCGTATCCGCTTTAACCACCACAACATAAGGGTCTACAATTTTGGGGGGAGAAATATATTTACTTATTTGGGGTTTATTCATGGTAGCAGTGAAGCCTTTTAAGCAATGATGGGAATTGGAACGTGTGTGGTCGTTGCATGTGACCACTTGCATTACAATTCCCATCATTGTTTGGTCAAGGTGCAGCATGCAAGAGCAGCATGTTTACAGCAGATGCCAGTTTAAATAATGGAAAGAAATGTTTTTACGGTTCTGTGAACATTCCCTCAGAATCAACCTGAGATGCTCCAGATCGAGCCTCTACGCAGTATTCTCCAGGATAAGTGGGACAGGTTTGCTTCCAAGTTATTCTTGATGAATTTCTTGGTTTATGTCGTATACCTGAGCATCTTCACTACTGTGGCCTTCTACAGGAAGGAAGGAAAGGTACGGAGAAACCACACTGAATCTGAATATCTTCTAGCTTAAAAAGGGAAAAACTGTTAAACAACTTTATCAAGCTAAGCAAAGTCTCCCAACCTTTTGACCTGCAGCCACCGTTTCCCCTTGAAGTGCCCGTTGACTACCTCCACTGCATTGGTGAGGTCATCAGTGTCCTGGGAGCAGTCTGGTTCATCTATAAAGCGGTAAGAACGTAGACACTTTTCCAGTATTTCGCACACAGTCAAACTTTAAAGTCAAAAGTTAAACATTTTCATTCTAATTCCATGTTTCCATATGTCTGACTTCTAAATTAGATAACTATTTTCAAGAGGAACCGCCCAAACTTTAAGGGTCTATACACTGTATACAATGACTTTCTATTGTAAGTATCGCCACAAGATGTTCTTATTCCCAAACCTCTCGAATAATGCCTTTTAATTTCTTATCACTCTACTCTTCTTAATTTGTGTTTGCAGTTTCCTGCAGGCATCACTCCTTCTGATGGCCACAGTGTTGTACTTCTGTGGGAAGAGAGAATACATAGGATTCCTGGTGGTCTCCCTGGCTCTGGCCTGGATCAATGTTCTTTACTACTCAAGAGGCTCTAACCAACTTGGGATCTACAGTGTCATGATTCAAAGAGTAGGAATTAAGTTTTAGTAACTGAAAGTGGATTGACTAGTGATAAATGGGTCGCCTTGTTTAAAGTCTGTTTCTCTTTTCTAGATGATCCTGGGTGATCTACTAAACTTTTTATGTGTCTATAGTGTCTTGCTTTTTGGATTTTCTGCTGGTAAGACTATCGTGCATTGCAAAATGATCAATCATCATTCATTCAACAATCATTTCTGAATACATTTTTTCCAATGTGATATACATTGTTCTGCTCATCCGCAGCTATTGTTGCTCTCATGAAAAACTCCAGCCAAGTTGAGATAAACAACGGCACATTGGCAGAAGGAGGAAGCTTAGGTGTTGAGCAATCTAAGGACAAGAAGCAAAGTTACTATAGCTTCAGTTTTACACTAATGGAAATGTTCAAGTTCACTATTGGAATGGGAAATTTGGAGTTCACTGACCACGTTCACTACAAGGCAGTTTTCCACACCCTGCTCATCTTGTACATAGTTCTCACGTACATCCTGCTGCTCAACATGCTCATAGCCTTAATGGGCAACACGGTCGAAAGAATCTCGCAAGAAAGTGAAAACATCTGGCACATGCAGGTAAGAAAATGTAATATTTCATTAAGAAGCCTTCAGGATACAAGGACCAAATATTCTAAGGATTATGTTGGTCTCATGAATCCAAAATATTTTTTTTAAATGTTCGTAAATGCAGCTGGAAATGCAGCTGGTAAGCAGTAGATCAAACACAGGAAATTAATGTTGTGCTTGCCAGAAATAAGCTAATCCCCTTTACAATAGAGATGTAATAGCACAAGTTATTTTTTGAATTTAAAAGTGTTTCTAGAATGTGCGCTGACAGAGTTCAACATGACAAAATACAAAAATATGTTTATGTGTGTACCACTGTTGCACATCCTCAGAGGGCTTTTACGATCTTGGACATAGAGAGGACTCTGCCGTTGTGCTTGAAGAGTAAGCTATACGAGGAAGTGTCGGGTTTGGAGAAGCTCGAGAATCGTAGATTTATCAGGTAAGCCAACAGTTGAAGTGTAAGATATTTCTTCTTATTGTTTTCCCACAACTTTAACCCATAAATGATGAGAAAAGGTCATAGGAACTAAAATAATCTTGTCACCTTAATTTCCTCACTTGCCCAGTGGGATTTAGGTGAAAGGACCCTATAAGCTTACAATGTGAAGGAAGTAATAGTCAAAAATAGTCATGTCAAATAGTCATGGCATGTAGAGTTTGTCCACGTTATCAAGGAGTCTTCTTCGACTTCAGGGTGGACGAAATGAATTGGAAACCATGGAGATCAGATGCTGGCGTTATCGAGGAGGAAGAACCTGGATTTTGCATCATGAAGCCACAGAACCGCAAGGAAACTCCTGGTAGGACAACAGTCCCATCACACAACTGGTTCTTGCTATTTCTCACTTTTTAAGATGTGACAAAAATGCGATGCTATGTTTTCTTTCAGAGAACACATGGAGCACACTTTTGAAGAGGATTCGTGCCAGACGTCCCCTATAACCGGCTTCCAACATTCCCTAGGTTCGTCAAAATCCTGAATTAAAAGTTATTAAGGAGTTGAACATCTGAGCTTATCACATTATACCTTTTCGGTGTGTGGCATAAAGTCCAGCCCTTTGCTTTACATTTCCATTACAATTCTGTTTAGATGGATGTAAAGCTATTTTTCACAATGGGGTAGGTTTTCACACTCTCAAGACATTACAGGGAAACAAGGTCTCTACATTCCAAGATTTACAAAGGTCCTTTAACCTATTGGGCACATCTTTCTTTTTGTATCTACAGTTGTGTGCAGTAATACAGAGACTGAAGGTAGATATGCACTGTCAGTGAGGGAATAGATCTCATTCCTACCAGGATATTGCAGACCTGTAGCTTTATACTAAAGTTGTGTTTAGTAGTTTTGTTAACGTTTGTTGTTTTGAGTTTTTTATTCTATCTGCAATATAATATTTGAGTTGTTGGGAAACTAAATGCAAGTGATCTCATTATAAAACTTTTTTTTTTACAGTTTATATGTGTTAGGTCTATGTAATGTAACTATTAAGGAGAATTGCCTCTCATCAATAATCTGTTAACGCTGATGATGGCTCTTGTTTCAAGCATAATAAAGATCTACTGAGAATAAGAATACTGTGTCATCTGGTATTTAGTTTCCAACACAAACTGATATTTCAGTTTACCCAACAGACAGGGGCTTGAGGGTGGATGGGGGGGGGGAGTGTTAGTGGGTCAAAGGGGGACATGGGGGAAATGTTTTATATTACCCACTGAGGTCCTGCTACAGCAAGGTACTGGCTGCAAGGTACCAGGTTAATCTGTAACTAAGTGATAGAAATTAAACCATTGAAGTTACCTTTTATCTTGGCAACAGCTGCTACAGCTATTTAGAGAAATTAGCTGTCAATTTGTATTAACTATTTAAAAAAACAGCATACCTTCCAAAACAGAGATATACCGTTACATTAGTCAGCATCTCTCTTCTGTGTTTGGCAAAAAAAGTTTGGACTCAGATTTGACATTGAACCATCTTTAGCATTCAATGCATCTTTTTTGTTATTTTATATCCACTACTGAGGCTCCTGAATATAAACGATTGTGTCCTGACTTCCTGTTAGAGAACTACATAGTTTTTTGTTAGTGCTTATCAGTTCAAGAAACTATGAGTCGGCATTAGCTGGAAAGATTCCCTAAATGCCCTAGGACAACAGCCGTTTCATGAGGAGATGATCAGGCATGTCACGTATTTAACTATCTTTGCCTGCAGCAGAACATAGCTCATTTATGATGACACTTTTTTTATGAATTAATGTGTTGGAGCCATTATGATACTCTTTGTTTTTGATTTATTTGGTGACATGTTGTTTTGTGTTTGACCACTGGGTGGAGCTTTGGCTCCTTAGAAAGCATTAAAGCTCCCATATTATACACTTTTCGGTTCTATTATACACCATATTATATGGTCTTAGTGGTCCCTAATACGTTTTTCTTTAATTGTTTGCTGAAAAAAACTTTCAGATAATTTATTGTACTATGCTGATGTTCAGCTAATCTCACAATGGCCTATTTTTTAAAAAAGAGCAGCAGCTCCCCTCGTAAATATACAATCTTTGAGCTCCCCCCGGCCCCTGTCCGGAAGCGAAGCCAGATACGCCTCGCCCTCTGTCTGTCAGGGCCGTGGACAAATAAGAAATAGGGGTGTGGGCTGCACAGTGGAAGCTTCTGGCTTTCCAGTTTGTGAGGTCAGAAAAGGGGAGAATTCTGACTGGAGTATATTGGGTGGGGGAGGGGTGGTGGTTTCAGAAAGGGGGAGAGTGAGAAAAGGAGAGTGTTATTTTTTAAAATATTTTGGCAGTCTCTAGGCACACCGTGGACCCATGGATATGTTAGAACACATTTAAAAAGTGCATTTAGCATAATATGTGACCTTTAAGTTCATCACCTGGCATGGCCAGGGGCCAATCCGAATAGTCCAATCTCCTAACCTATAAGCCTCCTTTCCTATACCTTAACCCCTAAACGTCATCGGGGTTAAGGAGAGATGAAAGGTGCTTCCTATCGAACATAGGAAAAGACAGCACTGTTTCAAATGAATTCGACTCCACGGGCCAATCCGAATAGTCTTTTTTGAATAGGAAATTTCCTTTCCTATCGAGATGAACCGGAAGTACTCGGGGATAGGTGATCCGAATTCTCCAAATGGAGATACTACTATCTCCTTTCCTTTCGCATAGGTTGGTCTGGAGTAAACTATGCTAAAGGAGGGTTAAAGGATGAATCGAGGCTCCTTTCCTATGCCTTTCCTAAGCATTTTGAGAATTCGGATATGCCTTTTTGAATTGTGTAAATGTTGTTCTTAATAATAAAGAATTTAAAAAAAAATATTATTTCATCATAAAAAAATGTTTTTGTTGAGAATTCGGATCACCTATCTGCCGAGTACTTCCGGGTCATTGGCCCTGGTGTGTGTAATATGGGGAAAGCAAACAGTTTTGTACCGTGTCAACATGTAAACTTGTCAGCATCTGTGAGACGTTGTTTGCTCTGTACTTAACAGCCTGATATTTAACAAACTTACCTTACAAGAATGAAACAACTGGAATATGTGCTATTGGTGAGCATGCAATTGTAATTGGTTGTATTGGACATTGGTTATTGGATACAAAAGGCTCTACAAATGCCTTTATTGTCATTGCACATTAAATTGAATAACTGTTAAATAAAAAAATATAGCTGCTGTAAATAAACTATGGGATAAAATGCATAGTTATTGTACTGTACATCATTTGTATGGTGTTGGGATAAACATTGTTCTTTAATCTGGAGGTGCTGCATTTCGTGGCCCTGTATCGTCTTCCAGAGGGCAGCAGTATGAACAGATGGAGAAGGGTGAGTACTGTCGTTTACAATCCTGCAGGCGCTCCTGTTAATTTGCACACCTTGTCTCTGAAGGCATCTAAGTTTATTTAAGCAGAATAAACAAGCATATACAATAAAGAGGGTGTGCCTAGGCCAGTGTGGACATATAATCTATCCACCTAGTCCTGGGACTTCCTTCTCCCAGCTCGACGTGCCCCTGGAACTACTCCCTATGGCAACGCCAAGTGGGCATCCTTACCAGGTGCCCCAACACCTTCAACCGGCTCCTTTCTACGCAAAGGAGTAGCGGCTCTGCCCCGAGTTCCTCACAAATGTCTGATCTTATCAACCTGTCTCTAAGGGAGATGCCAGCCGCCCTCCTGAGAAATTCCATTTCAGCCGCTTGTAACTGCGATCTCGTCCTTTCGCTCATTACCGAGCCTTCATGACCATAGGTGAGGATAGGGACAAAGATTGTTCTGTAGAGCAGGAGCTTTTCCTTTCAGCTCCACTCTCTTTTCGTCACAACGGTGCAGTTAATTGAATGCAATACCCCCCGCTGCTCCGATTCTTTGGCCAAAGTCATGCTCCATTGTCCCCTCACTCGCGAACAAGACCCGAGGTACTTGAACTCCTTCACCTGGGGGTAAGGACTCATTCCCTACCAAGAGTAGACAATCCATCGGTTTCCTGCTGAGATCCATGGTTTCAGATTTAGAGGTGCTGATCCTTATCCCAACTGCTTCACACTCAGATGTGAACCGATCAAGTGAGAGCTGTGACTACACCTCAATTAATAATAATAATAAATAATAATAATAATAAATAGCCTGTCCATGAATCACAATAACCAAAAGGAAAAATATCTTTCAGAAATATTAAATCTATCACCCACTCTGATATTTTAAGCCTCTCTTGCAGTAAAATGGCTGCCTCATCTGACCCATTGTCAGACAATCCATCTCATTTTATGAACTAGTACAATGAAACTCACTCATCCTGTCTTGACCACTTAGAAACGATTAAATCAAAATTAGTATTGACTCACTCAGATCCCTGGTACACTCCTGAATTCCACCAAATGAAACCTGTGAGCACCAGCTTGAAAGACACTCAGTGCGTTTCCATGGCACAACTAGATTGGAATAAGACATATATCAAACTAGACACTCAAACGGACCGTGTCACTTGTCTGAGTATACATGGCCTTTCAGGAATCGGATAAATGTCCGATGCATGGCTGTCTCCACTATGCTAGGTGGCGCTGCAGCCCTTTCAACAAGTGGTTTTAGAGCCACGTCCGGTTCTCTTCCGGCAATAACCCATGGTGTACTGTAGCCTATAACGCGTAGGCACACAAGCACAGAACGAGAAGTCCGATATGCGATATCCGATCCCTGTATACATGCAGAGAGAATGCCAACAATGAACGAGTTATCTAGGTGTTCTTATCCGACTTCTCTTGTCCGTTATTGTGCCGATTTGTGTGCGAAGTAGATCGGATAAAGGTGTTAACATGCAGTTTAAAAGTCCTGTTGAAGTCTTATTCGTTTAGTTACCCGATTATGAGTCTGCATGTAAACACACTGAGTGAATCTCCAAGCCCACACAGACTACCTTCAGGAATACAGAGACGCTCTCACCACCTACTACTCACACACTCATACACTTCTCAAACCCAGTACCTTCAAATCCTTCACAGTCAACAAGTTCAACACCTTCCTTCTGTTTTTCACAAAAGAAAAAATGCACCATCTTCAAAAGAATAGTCCTTCTGCCCTCTTTTTCCACCTAATTAAATTTTTCTTCAAGTCTTAAATTCACACTTCTAAGTTACAATTTTGAACCATGTTTGGCTTCCAAACCAGTTGTGATGCCACAAAATCAAGCTAGACCTTGAAGTATATCACATTAAACAGTTACTGAATTAAATAAAAGTGAGAGTCTAATCATAGTGTTTTAGGCTCATCACTATTGAAAGTGGTATTCAGATACACAAGATAAATCATTAAATAAACTGCCAAGTTATAGTGATGTTTTTTTTAGAATTTAGTTCCAAATCCATAACTTAATTGGTGTCACTATTCATCATGATCCCCATTAATGTAATTACCTTTTTAGTGAAGCATTTAAACATTTCTTTGAATTAAAATTGACAAAGTCAGTGTTGTTTCACATAATCAGCAGTACAAACAGTCCAAAAAGTAAGAACATATGATTAACTAAACACCTCTTAAAAAGGAAGTGGATCAGAGTGAGATTCTGCGGAATGTAGTATAACAGGCTTTCCTTCAGGGCGGGTCAGAGAGGGTGGAGCCCAGGTTATACATTCTATTCATAGCAAGCTAACAATCCACCTTTCCTCGTGTTGTGCCTTTAGTTGTGATATCCCACACCTGTGCAGCTGTAAATTTCCATAGCTGATGACTTCACTGGAACAAATGCAGTTTCTTGTAATACACGATCAAGACTTGATTATCAACAAATGCGATGGATGGTGGACAGCAACCGGACAGCACAGAGCCAACCACAGGTGAAGGAGAGGAGAGGAATACTCTGGATTTGCACTTTAAAAACGAAAGCTGTGCAACTATGGCTGCCCCTTTGGATACTGTCATCCAAATAACTAGGTAAGTGGTCCTTCTAGGGAATAGGCTACCTGGTGTTATATTTATTTCCCAAAGGTTATCCACATGACCTTTTAAAATCTGAAATAATACAGACAGTCTGCTGGAAGCACATAAATCTGTCTGGTTCAACAGTTAAGAAAAAAAATTATTTTAGGTTTTTGGGAATACTAAGCTGTGGTTGAACCATGAAGCGAGTTTTACATACAACACCACAATCAGTGATACTGTGTATCACAAAAATGGATTTGTTAAACTGTGCCAATCCCATTAAATGGGGCATGTGATACGTCATCTAATTTCTCTGCTGTACAAAATAGACCAATTGCCTGCCGCCTACTTTACCCTAACAAAACAGGTGAAGAATATTAAAACAAAACTAGAAATCCCGCGGAGATTTGGAAAGTACGGGCCGCCCCCGCGCAAATCGGGGAAGGAAAAAAATCACGGCCGACCCCCGCGGTCCCAGAGGCTTTACTGTAGAGCGCCGCGAGCCGTGCACGTCTGACAAACGATGAGTCGATCGGAGTCGGGGGGAAAGGGGCGTGGCCCGGCAAACATTGCATTGGCGAATGACGGTTTTCGCATTTGTGGCGCCCCCTATGGGTTAACCTCGACAAGCTTAGAGGGACACGCTACCACATGTCTTCCGCACGTATCCTGCAAGTTTCACGACGATAGGACCTACGGTCAACGAGTTATGGCCAATTTGTAATTAAGCCCCGCCCCTGCGTAAATATTTTAGTCAATGGCGGCCATGTTTTCCAAGCTATCCTACTGATATTTTTCGGAGACGTGCGTCACAGTCCCCCGGGGCTTCGTGAGACATTTGGTGTCGATAGGGTAAAACTTGAAAAAGTTGTGGTTAAAACCCTGTTTTTCAGTTTATGCTAATTCGCCGAAAATATTTCCAGGTTGACTTTTATGGTCCAAGAGGCTTTTTTGTAGAGCACCCTATCATACAGCCGTGTGAGAAATTTCAAGTCAATCGGACTTACGGTGTGCGGGGCGTGGCCTGTCAAACTTTCTTCAGTCTGGGTTTAATTATAGCGCCCCCTAGCGGAAATTACAAAAAAATTCTGAGAGGCTATATTGTAGAGCACCATGAGCTGTACATGTGTAATCAATTTCAAGTCAATCGGAGTCGGGTGACTTTTGTGGCGCCCCCTATGGGTTAATCGCGATAAGCTTTGAGGGACACGCTACCACATGACTTCTGCACATACCCAGCAAGTTTGATGATGATAGGACCTACGGTTAAGGAGTTATGGCCAACGTGTTATTAAGCCCCGCCCCTGCGTAAACTTTTTGGGCAATGGCGGCGAAAAAAATAATCATGGCTGACCCCTATTGTCCGTGAGGCTATATTGTAGAGCACCATGAGCTGTACAAGTGTAATCAATTTCAAGTCAATCGGAGTCGGGTGACATTTGTGGCGCCCCCTATGGGTTAACCTCGATAAGCTTCTATGGACATGCTACCACATGACTTCCGCACATACCCAGCAAGTTTGATGATGATAGGACCTATGGTTAAGGAGTTATGGCCAACGTGTTATTAAGCCCCGCCCCTGCGTAAACTTTTTGGTCAATGGTGGCCATGTTTTTCAAGTTGTCCTACTAATCTTTTACGGGTATGTTTATTGTAGTCCCCCGGGGCTTTACGAGAAATTTGGTGTTGATACAGTCAAATTGCAGAAAGTTGTGGATAACACGCTGTTTTTCACTTTATGCTAATTAGCGGGAAATATTCCCTGAAGAAATGTTATGGTCCCAGAGGCTTTTTTGTAGAGCACCCTAACACACACCTGTGTGAGAAATTTCAAGTCAATCGGAGTTACGGCGTGCGGGGCGTGGCCTCTCAAAGTTCTTTCAGTCGGGACTTCATAACAGCGCCCCCTAGCGGAAATGGGAAAAACTGTATAATAGCACACGATTCGGGGTGGGGACGCACGTTGTGTGAAATTTTGGCATGTCTGCGTGCAACGGTGTGGGAGGAGTAGCAGCTCAAACTTTTGAGGCAGAAGGAGAAGAAGAAGAAGAAGTAAGATTAAGTATGGTGGAGAGTAATAATTACGGGCTCCTAGTAAACTAGGAGCCCGTACTTAATTATTAAAGTTGAAACTCATACTGTTGCTGCTAGTAAGGTGAGAGAGGGATGCAAAAAAAGAAGCTAATCATGTGAATTTACTATATAACATATATATATATATATGACGTCTCTGCACTCTAAATGCCTTATATTTATTTCTTACCACGGCACTGACATTAAGAGGTCTTCAACTATACTTAATAATTGCATGGAGGTCTGACACTGTTCTATATTGGAGGATCAGTTGGAGCAGAGCTCATATTTCTATCAAGTGTAAATTAAATGTATTAATGACCAAATATGTAGTCAGAGCATATTTCAAGATAAAATCTAACACTAAAGCAGCAGTGAGCGACACAGTATGAGTTGCGTGGGGAAGAAACTGCTCAAACACTTTGAAGTTTATAAAGTCCACTTATTTATCTGCCAATGTCCAATAAATATGTCAAGTTGGTGGGCTGTTATTTTTAACTTTTAAAATGTTATGACATGTTTATTTAAATTAGTTCAATTTGCTATATCTTCTTATTCAGCTGCAATCCATTGAAGCCAAACAATGAAGAAGAAGGAGATAAGGGAAATACTTTGGATTTGCCTCTCAGAGATGATCACTCAGAGATGGAGCCACTTTTGGATGGAGAACGATTATCTTTGGGGACGTCTCAACCTATGGAACCCTATGACCTATGTGACGGGAGCGCTGCACCTATGTACGACGTATTCCCAATAACTAGGTAACTGGTCTCACTTGTTAAAATCTGGTATGTTATGTCTTTCTCAAAGGTTATGCATTTGACCTTTATTTATCAAATAAACGATACATTGTAGCTTTTACACTTCAAACTTGATAGAGCAGATTTCAAATTAAGACTTAAGAAATGCATGTAAGTCAGATACTATCGCAAAATGAAGGACACAGTCAGAAAAGGACTCACCATATCCGACGCCTATCGCTTTCATGCTGGACTGCAGACGAGCAGCTTCTAGTTTCCGTCTTCTGAAGATTAACAAGAGTATACTAATCCCATTTTCTGGAACAGAGTCCTGCTCCAGATCCTTATCCAAAGAAACCCATTAATAACTGTTGTTTAACTAAAGTTTGTATGACCAGATTCCTGATCATAAGAAGTTAAGAGTTGAAATATAGTGAGCTGGAAATCATGACTTGCATGTTGAATTGAATAACCAATAACTTAACTGTATATGATTTTCTATATTTCACACCAAATAGTCCTGGTGATGACTACACTGACAGTACAGAATTCACCAAGGAAAGAGTATTCCGAGCGGCATCTCAAGGAGATAAAAGTCAACTTCATGGCTTGCTTGACTACCTGAAAGATAAAGAAGTAAAACTTTCGAGTGAAGAATTCACAGGTATGTAAAAAATAAGCAGTTTTTTGTGTCTTATTTTTTACTTGCATCGTCCTGCTATTACACTACCATGTGTACGCTGTGCAGGAAACAATTGAGAAAAAATTATATGTCAAAGTAATTTGTGCATGGTGAAACTAGTTTTTTCTGTTTAAATTAATCACCAACATGATGTATACAACGATGTGAATAATATGGTGAGAAACAAAACTTCATAATGTGTGCTCAACTTTCAGATAAGGAGGATGGGGAAACAGTGCTGATGAGGGCTTTTCTGCATCTTAAAGATGGCAAAAATGACACTATTGAAGAACTCCTCGACATAGCAGAGAAAACAGGAGATTTAGAAAAATTAATCAACGCATCTTTCAAAAATTCTGTCTATAACGGTAGGTGAAACAAAACTGTCTGTAATAAGAAAAAATGAGGAGACCACTCCAAATGATCCAGTTTCCGGTTTTACTATATATAGGTGTGTGTTTTGAATACAACAGACAAAATTTTTCCAAAATACACATATTTTCATTCAGAACATCTATTTCCTGAAAATGACAACTTGTCAAACTGTGTGGACTTTTATCTTAAACTTGAGAGACTAAATGTGTGCAGAACACATACAGAATCATTCCTGTAACAACAAAACAAATGTTTCAGGTCAGACAGCGTTGCACATCGCCATTGAGAGAAGAAGCTTTGACCATGTGAAGCTGCTGGTCCAGATAGGAGCAGATGTGCAAGCCAAGGCCGATGGGAAGTTCTTCCAGGATAACGAAGAACCTGGATTTTATTTTGGTGGGTAGTGAGTGACATCTTAAATATAACCAGCTGCTAAATTTGCCACAACAGTTTTTTATGGAGAAATCGTATCACTAAAAGCCTCTTTTTGTGTTTTCCAATAGGAGAGCTTCCTCTGTCACTGGCTGCCTGCACCAACCAGCCTGATATTGTGTCTTTTCTCATCGACAATGAATACAGAAGTGCTGACTTGACTGACCAAGACTCACAGGGAAACACTGTCTTGCACGCCTTGGTGGTCATAGCAGACAATGAGACAGAAAACACAGATATGTTTGCAAGCATGTACGACAGCATCCTTATTCAGCACAACAAACTTGAGAAAAAAGGAAATGTCCAGTTGGAAGCAATTGGAAATAAACAGGGGCTAACTCCTCTGAAGCTAGCAGCCAATCTTGGCAAGATTGGGGTGAGTCCATTATTTTAATTGTTTTAATTTTTAGATATGACTTGATGGAACGTCAGGTGTGATTTGTGTGCAAAGCAAGAGACATACTGTGTATTGACTAATTATCTTTTTATTGATCTCTCATTGGCCAGCTGTTTGAGCACATGTTGCACAGGGAATTCAAGGATAAGGATACACAGCATTTGAGCAGGAAGTTACCAGGATGGCGCTATGGACCTGTTCAATCTTCGCTTTATGACATGAGTTCCATTGACACCAACGAAGAAAACTCTGTGTTGGAGATAGTTGTCTACTGGAGTGTCATGAAGGTCTATACATTATATTTTCCCTATTGTTATTTGGTGAAAGTATGATATTTGCTGATATGGTAGAGGTTAGTTAATTGTCATGTGAGTGATATGCGACATAATACAGCAGCAACATGTTTCTTGTGCAACCAATAAAACCAACAGTACAGAATGGAATAATGCACAGCATGTATGGCAGCGCTTCTCAAATGGTGGGGCGCGCCCCCCTGGGGAGGCGCCGTGAGTTGTCAGGGGGCGGGGGGGGGGGGGGGGGGGTCCAACTGACCAAAAAAATTAAATAACATTTTTTTGCTAGCAAGCGCGATGTGTGCTTGTGTATGGTCATATCCGCGCGAAAGGCCGCGATTTGCAGTAAATAAATGTCTCCAACTGTCTCTGTAGGCTATTTAAAAAGAAATCAAGCAAGTAGACTAATAATAACATTAATGAATTATTGGTTATCACAGAAGGCCTATTGGCCAATAATTAAAAAAAAAAACACCACTTTAACTATGTTTACAGTTTAAAAATGTTTTGAATGAAATGCAAACCTCAGTGAATCATTTGCTCTTGTTTCTCTGTCCTGAGATTCACACAGACTGAGTAGTCTTGTTTAAATGTTACAAATTGAGCTAATAAACTGAACTTTTAATTTTTTTGCTGCAGAAGTTATCTCAGCTAATTTTTGTTATCTAATTTGATAGTAAGGTGATTGTATGCAGAATGCTCATGCCAGAAACTCATACAGTGGTTTCGTACAGATAAATAAATAAATATTAGCAGGTTCTCAATAGTATTTCAATTTAGGGGGGGGGCAAAAACAATTATTTCCCCTAGGGGGGGCATGACAGAAAATAATTGAGAACCACTGATGTATGGTATCACACACTATGACCTCTGTTCCATTGTCAGACAAAACATACTGCTTCAAATATTAAGGCACAGGATTAAGCATTAGGTGAAGTAATAGTGTGCTTATATGAATGATAATGGAGGAGTCACAACAACAACAGTGTAAACTGTGATAGATGCACTACAAAAGCCAGTCACTCCTCACTTTCCGTCCGTTTGTGGAAGGTAGCCCCTGATTGGTTCGTGTAGTCGCTGACGTCAACATGGATGACAAATGTGAAGCCTCTGAGATATGGCTGGTCTACGGAGGGCATATTCATGACTACATGACCCAATCAGGGGCTACTTTGATTTGCCTGGTCATTTTGTGACCATGATCAGAGAAAGTCCAGTCCTGGGGGAGAGAAACAAATGTGAAGTTTGCTACATCAGGCTGGCCTTACCAGGCAAGGTTATTGCTGTTGGCAGGAACTACCTTCTTTAACAGTCTTTATTACCGCAGAGTTTAAGAAGCTTCCTACTAAAAACCCTGTGCTGTCTGACCAGTAGGCTGGTTAGGGAGTATATGTGTTTTGGCAAAGAAACTAGGCACTGATATCAGGCCTTTGTAATGACACCATGCCAGTTTAGGTAGAGGACATACATTGGTTTAATGTGAAGATTGTGCTGTGAACATTCCCTCAGAATCGACCTGAGATGCTCCAGATTGAGCCTCTACGCAGTATTCTCCAGGATAAGTGGGACAGATTTGCTTCCAAGTTATTCTTGATGAATTTCTTGATTTATGTCGTATACCTGAGCATCTTCACCGCTGTGGCCTACTACAGGAAGCAAGGACAGGTACAGAGAAAACCACACTATCTGACTATCTTCCAACAGGAAAGACTGTTAAACAACTTTATCAAGCTAAGCAAAGTCTCCTAACTTTTCAACTTGCAGCCACCGTTTCCCCTTGAAGTCCCACTTGACTACCTCCGCTGCATTGGTGAGCTCATTAGTGTCCTGGGAGCAGTCTGGTTCATCTACAAAGGGGTAAGAACATTGAATCTGCCCCAATATTTCACACAAAGTAAAAATTTATTTTTAATTTCTTACATTATATGTCTGACTTCTGAATCAGATAGGTTTTTTCAAGAGAAACCATACAAACTCCAAGACTCTATACAATGATGGATTAAATGAAATTCTATTGTAAGTATCGCCATGAGATCTTTGTGTGAGCAAACCTCTGTTTGGATGGCTTTTAATATTTTAACACTTACTTCCTTTGCGTTTGCAGTCTCCTGCAGGCACTGTTCCTTCTGATCGCCGCCTTTCTGTACTTCTGTGGGCAGAGAGAATACGTTGGACTCCTGGTGCTCTCGCTGGCTCTGGCCTGGATCAATGTTCTTTACTACTCAAGAGGCTCTAAGCAACTGGGGATCTACAATATCATGATTCAAAGAGTAGGAATTAAGTTTTAGTAACTGAAAGAGTTGGTTGATAGGTGAGAAATTGGTTGCCCTGTTTAAAGCCTTGTCGTCTCTTTTCTAGATGGTCCTGGGTGACCTACTAAACTTTTTATTCGTCTACAGTGTCTTGCTTTTTGGGTTTTCTGCTGGTAAGACTTTCATGGACTCTAAATACAAAACGCTAAACATTTGCTGATAAAAGGCTTCAATGTTTTCCAAGGTTGAGACTTCTGACTTTAATTTCTCCTCATCCATAGCTGTTGTTGCTCTGATGATAAACTCCCCTCCAGCGCCTGTGAAACTGCACAACGGCACATTGGCAGAAGGAACAAGTTTTAGTAACGAGCCACTTGAGGACGAGAAGCCAAGTTACAAAAGCTTCAGTTTTACACTAATGGAAATGTTCAAGTTCACTATTGGAATGGGAAACCTGGAGTTCACTGATCATGTCCTATACAAGGAAGTCTTCTACGTCCTGCTCATCTTGTACATAATTCTCACGTACATCCTACTGCTCAACATGATCATTGCCCTAATGGGCACTACGGTCGAAAGAATCACCCTAAAAAGCAAAAATCTCTGGAATCTGCAAGTAAGAATATGTTATAGTCTGTTATCTAGCTTTCAGAATACAAAGACTAATATTCACAGGATTCTGTTGGTCTCAAAAATCCACTATAATTCTTGAGGATTCCTGTAAATGCTGCTGATTAATAGCAAAGCAAACAAAGGAAATGTAGGTTGCATCAGGGTGCGATCGGGGTCAGGGGCACTTGGTTCCTGTCCTGTCTTTAAAGGTGGATTCAGTGATTCTGGAGAACACTTGTTGTCAAAAAAACTTTGTCAAAATCAGTGAAAATCTCCTCACGATCCGCTTCCTGTCCATTGGGGGTCATACACAGCCTAGGCTCTGTAAACTGGTACGTAAACAAAGGGTATGTACACAAATGGGGCCCACCATAGCTAGCAACATAATATTTACAGAGCTTAGGCTGTGTATGAATAACAGCTTTTTTTCAGCATGCACACAGTACATACAAGTTTGGATTGTTCACGATATTCACTGATTCGAGAAAAAGGGATTTTGATAACAAGCGTTCTCCAGAATCGCTGACTTCAGCTTATAGACATGAGCTCCCTCAGAAAAAGGATTTGTCAAATCTTAGGAAAGGGGGTCTTTGAAATATTAACCACCCGGTCGTCCATGATGTGTAGAAGCAACAGATCACATACAGCTGAGAGTTGCCATGGTATAGTTCACACTCTAGATTTCATTTAACGCATTGGACATTTTTTGTGACCACTTTTGCACATCCGCAGAAGGCTTTCGTGATTTTGGACATGGAGAGGAGCCTGCCGATGTGCCTGAAGAGTAAGCTGTACGAGAAAGTGTCCAGTTTGGAGAAACACGATGATCGTAGATTTATCAGGTAAACCATCAGTTGAAGTGTCAGATATTTGTTCTTGCTGTTACTTCATTTCTACTTTCAATATTTTAACCCTTTGTTGATAAAACCATGTCCTAATATAATCTTCCCACCCAGCAATTCTGAGTACACCTTTTATACACTACCATTTCCAGCGACAAGTAAGTTGAGTTAACACCACACTCCAGAGGGGGTCCTTGTGAAGCCCCAGCCAAAGTATAGCTCCCCTGGAGCAGTTTGGGGTTAAGTGTCTTGCTCAAGGACACAATGGTAGAGATGATGGGCACCGTAGATGTAATAGCAGCGACTACTAGTTTGACATCTAACACCCTTGCTTGAAATACTGGAATTTGAGTGAACTCTACAAAGGGTCAGTTCACCCAAATTACAAAGACTTATTTTTCTTTATTTTTTCTTTACTTTTACTTATTTGGGTGAGCTGATCCTAAAAGTGTCTTATGTTAAATAAAATAGTCATAAATGCTCATGTTAAGCATTCAGTGTTTTCACTTGATTAATAATTGTTCTTCATCTTCAGGGTGGATGAAATGCAATGGGGACAGTGGAGGTCAGACCTTGGTGTTTTCCAGGAGAAGAGCATGATGAAACATCACAGCAACGAGAGACCTGGTAGGGCAACAGACCTCACACAGCTTCACAACTTACTGTTCATTTGTTAAAATGTCATTAATATGATCCGCCATTAAATCTTTCAGGGAACAGGTGGACCCCAAATTCACTCTTGGAGAGGATCCGTGCCAAATATCAGAGACAACAGATTTCCGAAATTCCTTAACTTCATCAAAATCAAGAATTTAAACGTTTTTAAGTTGTTTGAAATCTTAGCAAATTATGATATTACTTTTTACTGTGTTGCATGAAGTCCAAACATTTGCTAAAACTGCTATAACTTGTAATACCTTTGGCCCTTTTTCTTTTTATTGATATATGTGCCCAGAAGTTGACAGATTTTTGGATAGTGTAGTTTGTCTAGCATTGTAAAGAGAGCTATATTAACTAACTTAAAATGGCTGGTCCCACATCTGCCAAAAGGATGGTCTCTTGTCTCTAGAGACCAATGCATCCATTGTTGGTGAGGTTATGGCTCAACTGGAGCTTTATACACCATGATTGCATTATGCCAATACAGAAAATATAATTTGCTGGTCAAAGTTACGAGAAAATTGTGGTTTACCATAATAATCAGCTGTGCTTTATGTATTTTTGCTTGTTTACAAATATACATGTCGACTTTATCCACATTCTTTAACTACTTCATATACATTTTTTATGTGTACTCGTCTGCTTTTCTTTTGACGAGATCATGGCTGCTTGATCAAGACAACATAGTGATATAATTCCTTGTCGTCTGTACATTGTCTATAATGGTCACATTGTGTGTGTGTGTGTGTGTGTGTGTGTGTGTGTGTGTGTGTGTGTGTGTGTGTGTGTGTGTGTGTGTGTGTGTGTGTGTGTGTGTGTGTGTACACAGCGATGATGGACAGTTAAAATGTTATTAGAAATTAGGGATAGGACCATGTGAAGCAAGGTAAAAAAAAATCCTTGAAAGAATTTACACCCTGGGGCGGCAGTGGCGAAGTGGGTAGGGAGTCTGCCTCTGGAGTGCAGGGTCGGAGGTTCGATTCCCAGCCTACCCACATGTCGAAGTGTCCCTGGGCAAGACACTGAACCCCAAATTGCTCCCGATGGTTCAGAGAGCGCCTTGCTTGGCAGCTACTGCCATCGGTGTTTGAGTGTATGAATAAAAAATGTGTATTGTGAAGCGCCTTGTGACCCTGGTCTGTGAAGGGCGCTATATAAAATAAAGCTTACTTACTTACCCTGTGTTTTTTACCTGATTCTGACCATCTCTGACCTGCTGATCCCTTATGAACCAGTCAGAGCTCTTAGGTCGTCTGGGACTGGGCTATTGAAAGTCCCCAGAGAAAGGACTAGACAGGGAGAGGCAGCCTTCAGTTGCTTTGCACCCAATCTCTGGAATAAACTTCCAGGGGACTTGAGGTCTGCTCCAACACTTGGCTCTTTTAAATCAGGTCTGAAGACCTTTCTGTTTCCATTTTAAACTGTAATTTTTATTTTTATTTACTTTCATTTTTTTAAAATGTTTTAATTATTTTTATGTTTTATTTCTATTCATGTTTTTCACTCGCTTTCTTTAATGTGTGCTCTATACTTGATGTATTTTGTTCTTGCTTCTGTAAAGCACCTTGAATGGCCTTGTGTCCGAAATGTGCTTTAGAAATAAACTTGCCTTGCCTTGCCTTGATTCAAGATGTTGATTGTCATGTGTACAGTAAAACTGTCCGTTGCACTGAACTTTGAAATACTTACTCTGTTTGTTTTACTACACCAATATGTAGGCCTACAATATATAACCTACATGTTATGAAGATAAACTAAATGCAATAGGATCTGTGTGCAATTTCCAGTACTGAGTGAAGTGCAAGATGCAGCAGTAGAGAATTAAATACATATTGTTAGCCTCATAGCATAATTACCTAAATCATATTTACTCTACTCTACTTTTACTCTACATTTTCTCTATTCTACATCTACTCTACATCTACTTTTCGTTAGCCTAATAGCATAATTGCCAAAGTCTTATTTATAAAGTAGGGTAAAGTGGATGTAGAGTAGAGTAGATGTAGAATAGAGTAGATGTAGAGTAAAAGTAGAGTAGAGTAAATATGATTTAGGCAATTATGCTATGAGGCTAACGATATGTAGCATAGTAGGCTATAAATAGGGTAGCCTATGTATAAATATATAAATATGAATAGGAATAAATAGTGAGTTAATTCTAAGTAGCCTATAGGCCTAACCATGAAGAGAGACTGTCTTTCTTGAGTCATGTCTTTGAATACTAATTATGCTGCCCTCGGCCTGCGTTACTGGTGCAGAACTAGACAGCTAGCGAACAGTTCAAGAGAAGGCAAGCTGAAGTGTGATTTTGTCCTTTTATTTTCTTTCTTTCATTCTTCATACACTTCTCTTTACTGTAAAACTGTAAACAGAAAACGAAATAAAGATACATGAATCCTATAATGAATACTTAAACATTTCCACATGACATGAATCTACACACAATCCAGCGATCTATTTTCAACCAACACAAAACGTGACCTAGCATAGCTAAGTAGAATGAGATTAGCCAACATTTCCAGGCAAAGTAAACATCATTTCAAGAGCCAAATAGATCGAAATATACAACAAAATAACAATGCAATTTCGTTTACAAACTGAATCTCACACAAAGGATTACTTACAGACTAATATTGTCCAAGGCTCGAGGGTGAAAAGATATGGATTGCGAGAGAGATGAAGTCCGTGGCTTTACGGCAGAAACACTTGAAAACACTGACCGGAACTAACAGGAAGTAGAATTGCGCAGTAGGCGCAGTAACCCGTAAAGGTCCACTAGGTGGCGGTATTCACCATAAGATTTACGTGGGTGAAACTAAGCTCAGGCATGAAATGAAATGGAAGGCAGAACACTCCCCGCTTGGCGTATAACTAATATGCCACTACAAGCTTTTACTTAAACACAAAATACACAATAAGTTCAAAAGGATATGGTCTTCTAGCTTTCATCAGAAAGCAGAACGACGATCTCTGAGATGGGTCTCAGAAGGACTTTAACAGTTCCGTCTTGTAGGCATCGTGCTGGACTGCACGGATGATGACGCTCTCTGCGTGGGACAGCTCGCCCGTGGTGAGTGCGTCCCTGAAAGAGCCCCACCTGTTGCGCGATGAGTTGGGTGGACTGCCTCTGAAAGATGCGGCAACATGGATCAGCCTGGCTGTAGCTTTGCAGAGGTTCCTCCAGCTAGAGAACCTTTCGAAGCGCTGGGAGCCCAGAGGAGCATCCACGGCTCTGGTAGCTAGAACCGCAACCTCGGGTCGGATCTCTGCGTCTGCTTCAGGTTCCACGAGGGTGAAGACGTTGGGTTCTGGAGGCTCCTTTGCGGTCTCGCGTGAGAGGAAGCTGGGCCCGGAGAACCAACTGCTTTGCTGTAGCTCTGCTGCTGGCATGAACCTTGTAGCGTGGTCCGCAGGATTCAGGTCCGTGCGGGTGTAGGACCACTGGTCTAGATGGGTGGATTGCCTGATGCGGGTCACCCGGTTGGCTACGTAGACGTAGAATCTTCTTGACGAATTGTGAATGTAGCCAAGCACGATTCTACTGTCCGTGAAGAACCTGACAGCGTCCACGTCGATGTCCATCTCGTCTCTGATCAGCTCGTAGATCTGGACAGCAAGCACGGCCGCACAGAGCTCGAGGCGGGGGATGGTGTGAGCAGGACGGGGGGCCAGCCTGGACTTTCCCATGATGAAGCCCACATGTGGTTTGCCGTCAGCGGTGACTGCCCTCAGGTAAGCGACGGCGCCTATGGCTACTGTGGAGGCATCGGAGAAGATGCAGAGTTCTCGCCTTGAACTTGAAGTCAGTAGCCCGGGGATGTAGCACCTCTTTATGTGCAGGTCTTCCAGAGCTTTTAGTGAGTCCTTCCACGTGTTCCACTGAGTCTCCTTCTCTGGGTCGAGTGGAGTGTCCCACCCCTGCTCTGTTGACAGTTCTCTCACTAATGCTTTTCCTTGCATTACGACAGGAGCGACGAACCCCAGGGGGTCGTATAGGCTGTTGACCGTGGACAAGATACCTCTTCTTGTGTACGGCTTCTCTTCCCGGGACACTAAGAAGGTAAAGCTGTCCGCTTCCAGGTTCCAGGATAGGCCCAGGCTTCGCTGGAGGGGGAGAGGATCGACGCCGAGTTCCAGGTCCTTCAGGTCCTTGGAGCGGTCTTGTTCAGGTAAGGCTTCCATCACCTGCTCGCTGTTTGATGCTACTTTATGCAGCCGTACGTTCGACTCTGCGAGCATTTCTTTGGTTCTTGTGATGAGGTCTATCGCTTGCTTGGGTGTGGCGACAGAGGTCAGCCCGTCATCGACATAGAACTGGCGCTCCACGAACTGTCTTGCGTCGGAGCCATATTCCGCTTCGCCTCTCTCGGCGGCTCGCCTCATGCAGTAGATGGCGATGGCTGGGGATGGGGTATTCCCAAAGACGTGGACTTTCATCCGGTACTCCACTACGGGCTTGCTGAAGTCGTTGTCCAGCATTCTCTGCATGAACTCAGTGTAGTGACTTTTCATTTCTGGCTTTTTCTCCAGAGTCTTCCTGAGTGACGCTAGACGATTCACTGCTTGTTCCCGGTTGCTGGGGAGGAGTCGTCGTGGCGACCGGAACGGCAGGGGTGCTACCCAGCTGTGGTCGTCATCCTGGTAGACCTCCTTGTCCATGATGGTCAGGAACGCTTTGTCGTCCATCGACAGCGCTGGTTTGTTGTCGTCTCTCGAGCTCTCGAAGATGGAGTGCCCCAGCCCATCTGTGCTCGTTGCCTGGTCCGGGTCGTCCTGCTGGGTGGCGGAGAGACATTGGTGGCGGTGTGACTTGCCACTGTAGTCCTCCTTCACCTGGATGTTGTTCGGACAGGGACAGAGAAAAGATGCTCGACCGTTGGGTAGCACACTTGCCTTGTACACGTTGGCTTCGGCTGGTTTGTGGACAGCATCCAGGCAGGCTTCGCCCACGATGACCCAGCCTAGGTCAAGCCGTTGCGCATAAGGAGCGTTGTGTGGCCCGTTGATCTGCTCCCGTACCTTGTGGACTCTCAGGATGTCCCTTCCCAAGAGCAGGAGGATGGGTGCGTCTGGGTCCACAGCGGGGATCTTGTGCGCGACTGGCTGGAGGTGTGGGTGGTTGTATGCCACGTCCGGTGACGGGATTTCTGATCTGTCGTCGGGCACCATGTCGCACTCGATCAGCGTGGGGAGCGGGAGTTGCAGTTTCCCATCCGTGGACTCAAGCACGAAGTTGCTGGCTCGCCTGCCGGAGGTCTCTGTAGTCCCGGAGCAGGTTCTCAGCGTGTACGGTGCTGGGCTGGCTTTGACACCGAAGAGGTTGAAGAACTCTGCTTTGGCGAGAGACTTGTTACTCTGCTCGTCCAGCACTGCGTACATCTTGATTGCTTTTTCTTTTTTCCCTGCAGGAAAGGCTTTAATGGGGCAGATCTTGGCACATGAGCGTGGGGTGTTTGCATTACCGCAGACCTCGATGCAGTAGTTGGACACGGCTGCCGGTGTGTCCTCCGTTGGCTCCCCGCTTTCATCCTTGACTGCTTTGGCGTTCTCTGCAGGTGGCGGAGGACCAGGGTGGAGAGCTGCTATATGTCTTTCGCTGTTGCACTCGGTGCATTTGGTGGGCGCTTTGCAGTCTTTTGCGAGGTGCTGAGTTGACCCACAACACTTGTAGCATATGTGGTTGTCTTTCAGATATGCCCTGCGTTCGTCGATAGTCTTTAGTCTGAAAGCCCTACACTTTTTGAGTGGGTGTGGCTTCTTGTGCAGTGGACACTCCCGGTCTGGTGCGCTGGTGCTCTTCTCCGTGGAACCGGTATGACTGTCGCTGGACTTGGACGTAGCCTCCGTCTTGTGCACGGCGACCGTAGCGTTCTGGCTGGGTTTTACGACCTTGTCGGGTCTGGACGGCGTGGAGGTGGCGAAAGCGAAGCTGGGGTCGTTCCGGACTTTGGCCTGCTGGCGGACGAAGTCTGAGAAGACTGGGAATGGAGGGAAGGCTACTCCGTGTTGTTCCTTGAACCTGGACCCCGTGGTGATCCATTTCTCTTGGAGGCTATAGGGCAGCTTTTCCGCAATGGGGTTTACCCCCCGGGCCGTGTCTAGGAAGGCGAGGCCAGGGAGGTATCCATCCGCCTTCGCGCATTCCAGTTCGAGGAGGATGTCGCCCAGTTCCCGGAGCTTGGCGCCGTCTTTGTTGTTTAGCTTAGGGAAATCTTCCAGCTTTTTAAACAGTGCATGCTCGATGACCTCAGGTGTGCCGTAACAATCTTCTAGGCGTTGCCACACCATGCTGAGGCCGGCGGCGGGATTGAGGACGTGCACTGAGCGGATTAGTTTTGCATGTTCGGCTGACTCGGCACCAAGCCATTTGACTAGCAAGTCCAGCTCCTCTCTATAGGAGAGGTTTAGCTCTTGTGTGGCGGTCACGAACGATGCTTTCCACGACCAGTAGTTTTCAGCGCGGTCGTCGAACTTGAGAAGGCCTGAGCTGAGGAGCTCTCGCCGCATGAGATACCTGGCCAGGTCTTGTGTTTGATGTGGCTCGTGTGAGGTCACTCTCTGGGGGTTTGTAAGCGACTGTAGTTTGTCAAGATGTGCCCTGGGTGGAGGCCTCACGCTGGGTTCTTCTTTTTTGATGTGCGTGGCGTTTGGCATCGGATGTTGGCGAACAGCTGGCCCGGCTCCAGCGGCTTGATGTGTGAGTGTTCTCTGGGGCCCCACTGCGGCTGGCCCGGCTGCGGCGACTTGGTGTCTGGGTGTTATTTGGGGCTCCACTGGTGTGTGTGTCAGTGGCTGTGGTTGTCTATGAAACAGCGCTGCGTGTTGCTGGACATAGTTACCGGCTCGTTCCGCTGCATTGAGGGGCCGTCCTGGAACGTATGGCCCATGGCGCTTCTCCCCGCTTTCAATCTCCTCTTCCTCCTCGTATGCGGCCGCTTCAGCCTTGCGTGCAGCAGCATTCTTTTGGCAGCTGAGGAGGTGGAGATTGGCTTCGAGTTCAGCTTTCTGTATCATCATGCTGGCTTCTTTTGCAGCGAAATCTAACTCTGCCTGTGCAGCTTTTAGTTTGGCGCGTGCCATGGCTCTGGCAGTTGACGTTGATCTCCTGCTGGAGCAGTGTGAGGGGTGATGGGATGCTTGTGACTGGGCATCTTGTGGTGTAAGAAATGGCTCTCCCCGTTCAGTTGACAGGTGAATATCTGCTGTGGTTGGCTCTACTGGAGCTCCACCAGTTGCCTGTTCGACGGCATTCTGCTCTGGGCTGATTGAGTGTTCGCTCATGACTTCTTTTTCCATCCTAATCTTCTTACTTGGGCCCGCCGCGCTGTAGTCTTTTTACTATGCTGCCCTCGGCCTGCGTTACTGGTGCAGAACTAGACAGCTAGCGAACAGTTCAAGAGAAGGCAAGCTGAAGTGTGATTTTGTCCTTTTATTTTCTTTCTTTCATTCTTCATACACTTCTCTTTACTGTAAAACTGTAAACAGAAAACGAAATAAAGATACATGAATCTCACATACTTAAACATTTCCACATGACATGAATCTACACACAATCCAGCGATCTATTTTCAACCAACACAAAACGTGACCTAGCATAGCTAAGTAGAATGAGATTAGCCAACATTTCCAGGCAAAGTAAACATCATTTCAAGAGCCAAATAGATCGAAATATACAACAAAATAACAATGCAATTTCGTTTACAAACTGAATCTCACACAAAGGATTACTTACAGACTAATATTGTCCAAGGCTCGAGGGTGAAAAGATATGGATTGCGAGAGAGATGAAGTCCGTGGCTTTACGGCAGAAACACTTGAAAACACTGACCGGAACTAACAGGAAGTAGAATTGCGCAGTAGGCGCAGTAACCCGTAAAGGTCCACTAGGTGGCGGTATTCACCATAAGATTTACGTGGGTGAAACTAAGCTCAGGCATGAAATGAAATGGAAGGCAGAACACTAATCGTGCCATTTATTTGCGAACAATAAATGAGATCTGATGAGAATCAAAATATTGTGTAATCTGGTGTTTCATTGCCTAGCTACACCATATATTACAGTTGACAGACAGGGGCTAGACTTGAGGGTGAGGGGGAGTGGGTGAGACAGGGGAAATGCAAGGGAACTTTTTATATTCTAACTAGGCCTATAGGTCTACCGTTTAAAACGTAGGCTGATAATCTGTAGGCCTACTGTTCTAATTGAACTGATATAGAAGGTAAAAGGCCTTTATATAAAAGCTTTCCTTACGGCACTGATAACTTCTGTGTTGTGATTGGTGGTCATAGCCTACATGGTATTCTAGGCATAGCCTAGACATAAGAAAGAGACTGTTGCTACGGACATCCTTTCTATCGATCGCTTACTGTAATGAAATTAATTTCATTTTCACTCTGAAACTGAAACTATAAACACCTGGACATTAACTTGTTTGTGGGTGGAATGAAAGTTGTAGGGTGTTCTAAAAATGATAAAACAAGGACTGATAAACTTCTAAATTATAAATGTTCTTTTTCTCTTTTTGATTTCACTTAGGCTACTGTTTTTTATATATTCCTATTAATATTGCAATAAATTACTTGAAAATGTAAATCGTAAATGTACAATGAAGTCTCAACCACAATATTTTAAAGTTTAAAGTAAATATTTAAAGTTTCGTTTTTAATGTATTTCATATCGGACTGGATTGTGCCTTCAATTTACAATAATTAACATTTTTGTGAGTATGAAATTAAACTAACGTTAACTCTTAAACCATATTCACCTGGACGAGTAGTTTTTGGGTTGAAGAAATCTTTAAAACTATTAATCTTTTAGACATAAAGTGGTAATTAGGTGTGCTGCCCTCTTGTGGCGACGGTAGGTAACTACAACTGCAATGTCAAGCTAGACATATTCACATTATATAACGAGTGTTTCCGGTTACATCCTTCAAAATAAGTTTTTAATAAATCACGGGGCTGTAGTTACACAGCGTGCCCGCCAGAGGACAGTATAACTCCATGATTATAATGTGAGGAGACGGTTTATAAAGGCCTAACTAATATAATATAACTACAATAAAACTAAAATTAACTTCCTTATTATAACCGTGTGTATTCTGCATTTGATTCCATATACTATTCTTTTAAAATAATCCTATTAATATTGCAAATAATGACTTTTTTTATTTAAAATGTTTTTCACATTTTGAAGTGGAATCAAAAAGAGAAAACAGACAGTTATAATTTAGAAGTTCACCAGCCTTTGTTTTATTATTTTATTTTGACACCTCACTAATGTTGATGTTAATTGAATCACTCTTTTACAGGGGTAATTTTAACTCATACATGGAATAATAAAGACACTTTAAAATGTAAAATGAATATTTCAAATTAAGATATAAAATATTTACTTCACACACTAATTTAAAGTGTCTTTATTTTTCAAATTATGAGTTACAATGACCACTGTAAAAGAGCGATTCAGTTAACATCAACATTAGTGAGATGTGACTGTAGGACATTAGTGATTTATATGTCATATAATATGATTTCTGAATATATTTCTAAAGCTTTCTTGCAGAAACAGCATTTATATGAAAATGACCAATTTAATTTCATATTAACCTATATAGTGCCTTCAATTTACAATATTTAACAATTTTTTTAGAATAACATCAAACTCATTTTCACTCTGAAACTATAAGCAACTGGACATACAGTAGTATTTGGGTGGAAGAAATCTTTAACACTATACATATTTAGACATAAAGTGGTAATTAGGTGTGCTGCTCTCTTGTGGCGACGGTGGGTAACTACAATGCAATGTCAAGCTAGACACATTTACATATAACGAGTGTTTCCGGTTACATCCTTCAAAATAAGATTTTAATAAATCACGGAGCTGTAGTTACACCACGTGACCGCCAGAGAGCAGTATGAATCCATGATTATTATATGACAACCATAGACTGTACGAAGGAAGGACACGGTCACTAAAAGCCTAACTAATAAAACAAAGGCAGATACACTTATAGATTATGACTGTGTGATTTTTATTTTTTATTCTTTATAATCAAAACGTGTTCAAACAATGTTCCTGTTAATATAATAATTAATTAATAAATCATTATTATTTTCTATTATCATGAAATGTGCCTTCAATATACAATATCTAATACTTTAAGTTCCTAAATAATACAAACATAGATTTAGGCAAGCCTCTAAAGTCATGAAAAAATCCAGTGAAACTTTATTTTCTTGCTTTAATTTTGTTTTTAGCACCATACAAAATATATAATTGGTTTTTGAAGCACTACTGAATGTTTGGTCACCCTCCTATTGTTACATTATTGAATATGAATGTCTTATCTGTTTTGATTTAGTTTTCTATTTACATTTTTTTTCATCCTTTCATTTCTCGACATGAGACTGTAATATAAATTAATAAATAAAAATTACCAACAATGAACAAAATAAGGTAGACAAGTAGCGCAGCATTTTCCAGTACAGTCACAATAAAACAAATCAAAATGTGCATTATGGATTTTACTTTGTACTATTTTATTCATTTGTTAAGTGTTTTGGGACTTTAAAATGAAGAATGATTGATTTGAAATAGATGGAGACGTAGTTACGCAACGTGACCACTCGCCATGACCAAATATAAATCACAAGCGTCAAGTTGGAACTAATAGTACAAACTCTTTTCCGGTGAGAAATGTCCAAATAAAATACACAGAAGGTTAAACCAACGGATATAACGAGGGCTTGTTCGTGTCGTGGGGTGGATGTGACGTGATTATTGTTGCTTGTTGAAGCAGCAACGTGCCGCGGTATTTCATCTTTGAGGCAGACTGAGCATTAGCTTCAACAACACTTCGCTAAACGTGTGAGTGCGTTTGTTGATTTCACACTTTATCGCCGCCAGTTTCCATTATCTGAAACCAGCATCAACTGGTTTCCTGTAGGCTACAGCTGAGGAGAGGCGCCCACAGCTATAAATTATCCCGGGCTAAACTAGCCAGAAACAGGCCAAGCAGCTTATTGTTGGCACCACAGCCTGGTTCCTGCAAACTTCCTACGGGTCGGCAGACTTTAAACGGATTCACAGACGATGGTTCTCCTGAAAAACCTCCGTGCTCCCACCGAGGGAGTGCGACACGAGCAAGCCGAGACCCAGGCGGTGATGGACGGCCAGAGGGTGGGCTGCGGCACGCTCTACGTCACCGAAACGTAAGTGCAGTTTACCACAATAAACCTCCGTTTTCAGGGTTAAGTTGGTGTTTTATTAGTGTGTAATACATTGAGTTACATTGATACTGGTTAAAACAATAGTATAACAGGGAAAACGTTGCACTTGTTCCTCGTGTTAAGCACTTCCGGAGTAGTCCCTTTCAAAATAATATTTGTAATGTATTTGGTTCAACGATAGATAGATAGATAGATAGATAGATAGATAGAAAATACAGTTGTTGCACATGGCACAGTTCTGATCTGATTGATCTGTTTAACTTAATACAAATAACTTGTCCCGTTTTAAAGGCAGTTAAGAACTTGAAGCCTGTATTTTAAAATATATGTCACTAACATGCAGAGCCGGCCCAAGCCTTCATGGGGCCCTAAGCGAAATATGATTAGGGGGGCCCCTCTTCAATGTTATTGCTGCTGAAACTATAGACCTTTGTTAAATGTCATTCACACACCCAGTGATTTCCGCTAGTGCCTCCACTGTGCAGCTGTGTGAAAATATTAGACAGCCGAGATTCAGACCTTCCTAGGGAGGTCCGGGGGTGTGCCCCCCCCGGGAGATTTTTTTTTTTACCTTTTTAAAGTGAAATGCATGAATCTGGTGCACTTTGAGAGGAAAATTAAGAGGCTAAATCTGAGAAATTGAGTGAACATATAATTTGGAGACACTGGGTCAGATGAATTAGAAGATATTGAAGAAGGACACATGGATTTTCCATAAAAATATTAATATAAAATAAAATATTATGGAGGATCCTCAAGGTTGGACTTGGAGCTCTTTTTCTTCTACGGGACATATTTCTCTGTAATATAATGAATGCATTTAAATGCAGTGAGAGGAACGAAGCAGAAGAACTCTGTTGTCCAGCTATTGTATCTTTTTTTTCACAGACGAGACTGAAATAGGCTATAGACTATACACAGTGCATGGGCAACTGAGGGCAGCCCCATTTCCAATTGTTTTTAAATAAACTCAATACACACTGTGCATGGATGTGAACATGACATGATCAGATAATTTCGGATTACCTCCCAGATGAACTAATTACATTTTTAGGCTATTAATTATCTAGACCAAAACATAATATGATATGTCAAATAATAATATCAAACACACAAACTAAGCAACCGCTTAGTTCGCTTATGCCTCGGGCCGGCTCTGCTAACATGACATTCATGAGTAATGTCAATATTGGGATATTTATATTGAGCTTAGGTCTCGTTCATTGTAGCTGGTCTAAACTTAAACTTTACTCTTTTGTTGTTTGTTTCAGAGAAAGTCAACCAGTTATAGTTGATCAATTATTATATTAGTCAATTGAAAAAAGTGAATTATTAAAGCATTAGTGGTTTGTATACCTTCTGCTGTACGTCCAGGTTTTTTTCTTAGCAGTAGAATCAACAACTGAAACATTTCTTGGGCTCTTCTTACAGAGAGAGTTTTATGGAGCTGATAGGCTTAATCAACTTTGTCAACTCGTTTGTCTTGAATGTAACGGTCATGCATTTATATGAAAGTTATGCACTGTAGCTTTAAACCTTTTGTCATCGTTTTGAAATCCTCAGACGCCTGTCCTGGTTCGATGGTTCGGGTTTGGGCTTCTCTCTGGAGTATCAGTCCATCGGGCTCCACGCCATCTCCAGAGACGTCAGCACCTTCCCCCAGGAACACCTCTACGTCATGGTCAACGGGAAAGTCGGAGGTGTGTGTGTGTGTGTGTGTGTGTGTGTGTGTGTGTGTGTGTGTGTGTGTGTGTGTGTGTGTGTGTGTGTGTGTGTGTGTGTGTGTGTGTGTGTGTGTGTGTGTGTGTGTGTGTGTGTGTGTGTGTGTGTGTGTGTGTGTGTGTGTGTGTGTGTGTGTGTGTGACCAAAGTGTTAAAGATTAAAGATGCCCATACATACACGTCCCTGCTGAATTTAATCGTCTTGTTTTCCTCGCAGATGAGAACGAGTCGGAGATGGCGGAGAACGCCGCCGACAGCAGTGAGGAAGATGAAGATGATGAAGGAACCATCACAGAGATTCGCTTCGTTCCCAGTGACAAGGCGGCATGTGAGTAGCATTTAGTCTGACGGAGACAGATTCAGTTTGTCCCAGTCAGATGCAGCAGCTGAAAAATACCAGGATGTCCTACTACATCCGGTCGGGATTTTAAGTGTGGAAATTCAAGTCGCAATGTTTTCAAAAAATAAATGAGTAAAAGTATGTCCCAATTGTAGCACACTGCAGGTCAACTACATACTTTATTAGGGGTGGGAATCTATTGGCACCTCACGATTCGATTCGATTCCGAGGTCAAAGATTCGATTCAAAATCGATTCTCAATGCATCTCGATGCAATTTTTTTTTCACGTACTTGTCGGAGCCATAATGGAAATGTATAGAAATAATGAAATGGAAATAATAATTGTTATGGCTATGGTAAAGTTGAGTTGATATTCTGTCTGGCTCCCCCTGTAGGCCAGGGTTATTATTGTATTAATTCACTTAATGAAGGGATTTAAATCACCTGGTTGAATGTGAAACAGATGAGTGAGACGGGGAAGCGGGACAGTTTTTTGACCGCAAATCGCAAATGTTTGTTTCAGAGTATAGCGAATTAAGAAGGATACTTTTGTTTGAAGCTTTACCTAATAAAGCACTTTTGTTTAAACTTCAATTCAGCGATTGCTTTGTTTTGATTTTCGATTGCGCGTCATCTACCCCGCTCCTATAGTGGCTTACAATCTCTCACAAAAAGGCCACTATAGTACTACATGTGTGATTTTCTAAAATATATTTATATACATCTTTTATATACAGTTTGCTACTCAGAGTTTGCTAATCACTTCCTACTTTTGTGATGATCATTAAATACAATCAACAGATGAATTACTTTCTCTAATATTTTATTAGAGAAAAAGCTTTTCTTGTCACAAATATGACTTTCTATGACCAGTGCAATAATCAATGCAGCTTGCATTTCAACACAATATGGAAGTATGTAAAAACTAATCCGATTCAGTTTAATTTTCTTTCTACTCTTGTGAATCATGTTTCTATAGGATTTCTATTCTATTATTTTCTATGTCATTTCAACACATTGTGCAAAAAGTATGGCTTGGAATTCAGCTCTCATACAAAAACGTAAACAGACACAAAGCCAGTGCAGGTCATATGGGTTTGCTGCTCTCTGCCCTTTTGTCGCCACTTTTAACAACTCGCACTTGTGTGGTGTGTATGCGCAGTGGCGCAGGAAATACTAATATTAAATACTAGTAAAAAAAAAATCGATTATTAACTTTTATGAATCGATTCGGAATCTTTCGAGAGAGAATCGCGATTAATCGGAAAATCGATTATTTTTCCCACCCCTATACTTTATGGTCAGCTGTAGTATGTAGAATAGTTAAAAGACAGAGTATGAGATTTGGAATGCAGGGAAAGTGACTGTTTACATTTACATTACACACTGTTAAAATGACGTGTGTGTGGCAGTGGAGTCCATGTTCTCAGCGATGTGTGCGTGCCAGGCGCTGCACCCCGACCCGGAGGACGACGACTCGGACAATGACTTTGAAGGAGAAGAATATGATGTGGAGGAAGCAGGTGGGAAACACACACAACATGAACAAACACACGCAAACACAACATACACAGACAACATGCACACACACAGACAACATGCATTGCACACACACACGTTCGAATGTTATCGGTCTGTGAGGACCGGGTCAACAAATGAAACCTCAGTAACTCTTCATTCTGCTGTCAAGGCGCTCTCTGCTTTTACATAAAACTCATTGTTGGTTCAAAACAAACAAAGTTAACAGTTATACACACAGGTCCGAAAGACAGACATGCAAACAGGACCTTTACACATGCATTGATGGAGAGATGTCAGAGCGTAGTGTGTAACTGTACATAACATGCGGTGCAATACATTTAAACTGCTGTCTCTGTCTGTCTGTGTCTCTGGTTGTGTGGACTCCTCTGTTTTCAGAAGCCGGTAAGACTCCCAGTTCTCTTCAATGCACATTCACACAACTAATGGCCTCCACTGAACACTTTTACTGTAGGAAAAGTACTAGACTTTACTGTACAGAAACAAGGCTGCTGTTCTAGTGTCTGTGTCTGTCTCTCCATCCAGAGCACGGCCACAGAGACATCCCCAGCTTCTACACCTGTGAGGAGGGTCTGTCTGCGCTCACACACGAGGGCCAGGCCACTCTGCAGCGACTAGAGGGCATGCTGGCCCACTCCGTCACCCAGCACCCCCACATGGCAGGGGTCCGCAACCAAGAAACCAACCCAGAATTTGAAGGTTTGACTTCACATTTCTTCAGTTTACTGCATATTGCACATATTGTAAATTATGTTTGTTCACTGGCACAGAGACCATCGTCTTTATAGCGCTCTGTCTCCTGATTGGATAAAAACGAGCGGGATACTCCAAATTGTATCTGGCAATTGCTGCTAAGCTGAATGACTGGGAGACCTGTGTTATGAACTGCGCATACTGTTTAAGTGATTACTGTATGAATATAGATTGATTTAACATGTATATATTAACAAATAAAATTCACTTCTCCTTTTGAATTTTAAATCTACTTTATACAGTGTCTAATATTTCACGCAGATATTTTTATAAATATACTAACTACTATATCAAACATATTAATATAACTATTTAAAAAGATGCTCAATATTGGGCATTGATGTGTTTTGACATATTTCATGTATGGGATGAGTATGCTGTTTGTTGTTGTTGACAGATGGTATGGAGGTGGAAACAGCAGCGACAGAGTCTGGTCAGTTTGAGGACGCAGACGCCGAGCACTGGTAACAGTTCATCCTAAAGTGGCAGTTTGTGTTCATTCTTGCACCCCCTTTGGACAAAAGTCTTAGTGTTCTTACTACGCCAGCGGTTGTTCCTGTGTGAACGTACCCATGACAAACGCATTAAGAAAAACTATATAAAAATAGCATTCTTTGCACTGATGGTTTCGTTGCTGTTCAATGTAATTTATGATCATCAGAGGAAAAATTAGACTGTTTCAGAAATATTTAAAATAGGGCTGCCCCCTGAAAGTCAATTATTCGAATCATCAGTCGGGAACCCCGCAGTCGACGCAGATTCTTCAAGTCGAACCATCGTTTTTTTTTTTTTTTTTTTTTGTTTTTTTTCAGTCATTGTACATTATAATAAAAGAGAAAATAAGAGCAAAACACTGACATTATCATGCCAGGGCAATATGTGGCGGTAATGTGTCACGTCAGGTCAAACGCCATAGAAGAAGAGTGGTGAAAACTAAAGAGAAAATGGCAAAAGAAAAAACCAAAGCAGATGTATACGTTTGCGCTGTGCAAATTGCGCACCATACACCTATTGATTCTGCTCTGCTATGTGCTGTAGTAAAGATAGGTCACCTTGGAAACAATTAAGCCCCTGTAGACCGCGAGCATCTCGTCTTTTTTATTCGCGCAAATCACCATTCTCTGCAGCCGTCACCAATATTATCCAGCTGCAGCCCCGGAGACCAATGGCGCTTTTCCACCGCATGGTATCAGCTCGACTCGACTCAACTCGCATTTTTGGCGTTTCCACCGCAATTTCATGGTACCTGGTACCTGCTAGCGGCTGCTTTTTTAGTATCGCCTTGCTCTAGGGTCCAAGCGAGCTGAGTCGAGCTAAAAGGTGACGTCGGCAGACGGCCGGCCGCTGATTGGCCAGAGACTACCGTCTGCCGGCTTCATTCTGTTGATTATTCTCCCCTTGATTCTCAACAACTCTCCGGGACTTTTATGTGTATTTTGTCTCGCCGCGTGCAGCCTTCTTTGGCTCGCTTTCATTTGATTTGCATCACAGACCCGATTTTTTTCTCTCCATATATTCGCTAAGCTCACCCAGTTGTGTTGGCTGTTGGGCAAGTTACTTTGAACATATACGAGAGGAGACATAGCAGCTAGGCTAAATAGCCTATAGCAGCAAGCTGGGACAGACATGATAGCGAGCGATTACATTACAAGCCTCGGACTGCACTGATTACCTCAATAAAATATTCAGGCTGAGACACGGCTTGCATTTGAAAACACGTATCCTGAAACAAGCACTTAACAGTCAACTTTATCATGCCCGTGTTTACGTGCATAGGGATGTACGTGACGCATCCCTACAGCTGTGTGGCAGTCACACATCAGGACACAAACCCTCCCTTTTAATGGCCCGTAGCAATATTATTCTACTTCTTTTAGCAAACAGATACAAAGGGAGTATTTTCTTAAACATTTCTCATCCGTGTTTTTGGCGGTTGGTTCAGTTAATAGTGCAACAACTGCTCGTAATTTCTGCTTTGCTACTTGACTCCGGAGTTGGCTTTCAGCCCCTTACGACAACCCCGCCCACGTTCAGGAGGTACTATTTTCGGTGGAAAACGACCCGTGCTGCTACCAAACCAAGTTAAACTGAGTCGAGTTGAGTCGAGTCGAGCTACATTTGCGGTGGAAAAGCGCCACAATACTGAGGGGGGGCAGGAGTACTGAGGCGGGGCGGAAGAAAATAAAAATAAATTTTGAACGTTATTTAGACAAATTATATTGTTTTGGCGATTAAGTTCAGGCATCACAGCTGGCTGGGTGGTTAGGGTTAGGGCAAGGGGATAGGGAGAGGTTAGAATATATATAGATAGAACATTATATTATGTTCAGGCATCTCAGCTGGGTGGTTAGGGTTAGGGCAAGGGGACAGGGAGAGGTTAGAATATAGATAGAACATTAGATTAGCCACGGCGCTAGCTCCACTCGGCTAACGGAACACCGCGTCGGCCATCTTGAAAAGGTCACGTCAAACAATAAAAAAGACCGCAGACCGATAGGCTACTAAATTTGTGTTATTTATATTGTTTTGAGGATTAGGTTCAGGCATCACAGCTGGGTGGTTAGGGTTAGGGCAAGTGAGTGACGTAGCAGCAGACATGTTATGGAAGCTAAATAGTCAAAAATCACGTCTGTCACACCACTTCCGCCCCACCTCAGTACTCCCGCCCGGCCTCAGTATTGTTCTCCGGGGCTGCAGCTAGACTCTACTCGCCGTCACCGGCTCTGTGTTGTTTCTCTCTCACAGGCTCGCCGAGGCTCCGGCACGCTCGCGCTTCAGCTGTGCTCCAAGTCCCTGGTTCACTCGTAAACTGATTTTTTTAAATATATCCAACCTGGAGGTTGTTTATTTTAAGCTCTGTTTTCGGTGGTCTTAAAGTCTGTTTTCAACTGTTTTCGGGTTGACGGTTGGTCAAATATCTCACTCCAATGCACTTTTCTGATTGACAAATAGTATCACGAATAGCAGATCCGATTCGACTGAGAAAATTCCGAGTCGGGCACAGCCCTAATTTAAAAGTTTGGCGTAGCTCCTTTAACATTGAAAATAGAATATCTGAATATCTTGTGGAAAGATGAAGACAATTCACTTCTTCTGTTCATGTTGTTTTTTTCTGTAGATGGAGTTCTTCTCAGCGCTGCAGTGTTGCATTGTGGGACACGAGAAGTGGACAGCAGCACTTCCTAAAGGCTCTCAGCTCTTATTCAGACTCTCCTTTGGTTCTTACTGACAAACAAACATTTCCCCATGTACTTAAAGGTGGGGTTAGCGATTCTGGAGAATGTTTGTTGAGAATTTTCTCACGATCCGCTATCTGTCTATACTGTTTGTGCGCTGAAAAAAATCTGGTGTTAATACACAGCAGCCTAGGCTCTGTAACCTGGTATGTCTTGGCCATATATTGACACCAGATTTGTGGCTGCAACCCACACAGTATGGACAGGTAGCGGATCGTGAGGAGATATTTACTGATTTTGACAAAGTGATTTTGCCAACAAATATTCTCCAGAATCGCTGATCGCACCTTTTATATTAATCTCATTAGTCTTTAGTCGCTTCCTACAGTTTCTCACGTTTGTTCATCACTCTCATATTGAGTTGTTGGTTTTGTGGTCATCCGTCTCTCCTAACATGTCCATGTGATATGAACAGTGTGCTGCACACAGCGGAGTCGGCTGCTTTAGACTATTGAGATGCAGCCCCAGAGCGCACAGACCTTTTAGTTGACTGTAAAAACAAAACGCTGAGTTTGTCTTTCTGTTTTGTACTTTAGGACCAATTTAATATCTGATTTTCTTGCTGAGGAGAGTTAATGTCTTTGTATGAAATTGTCAATAAATGAATAGTTTTTGTATTGAGAGATTTTCCCGCTTTTATCTTTTTTCGCTTGATTAATTGAGAGAAGTAGAGTCACCCCGAAGTAGGACGAGAACAACATGTATATTTAAATGTGTGACTTTAATTAAATTAGAATGAGATTATCCTTTGTCATCGCATATTAATATACAACAAAATTCAGTTTGAGCAAATGGATGGACTTATCGGCTAAAAACAAAATAATAGGAATACAACAATAAATAGTAAAGAACAATAAATAGGGTAAACACAGTGTAAGTGCATTTTAGGGGCTGCGACTTTTATTGACTAACACATTTGACAAATAGTTTGGTCTATAATTTATGAAAACTTTGAAAAATGTCCATCTCGTTTTCTATTGAGACAAATTTGACATCCTCAGATGGCTTCTACCGCTCACCAACAGTCCAATACTCGAAGATATTACAGTTCTCCAGAAAGGCAGCAAGTCCTCACATTTTGAAAACAGGTCAATCAGCTAATCAAGCAATCGTTTCAACCTTATTAATTGATTTTCAAAAGATAGTTCAACACAACAGTGATTGCACAGTTTAATCTGCCTCAAGTTTTTTTTTACAGAGAATACAAGGGCACCAGTTAAAACTGCAGAAACAGGTCATTCCTACACTGTGATTGGCTCTTGAATGTAACATGAAATATAAACATGAAAAGAATATGTAATCTGTCAAAACAAATGCCAAACAAATACATTTTAAAAATTATAATACACATACAATAAGATTCTCCACTTTCCAGTGTGAGTGTTAAAGATAATTCCTTAGTGAATGAGATTTAGTAAATTGTACTATTACACAAAAATAAAATATTTAACTATTACTGCAACTATTCTGGAAAACAGGTATGTGAATATTAGTGTTCTTTTATCAATAAAGACTCCATATCATTCTGAAATCAGCCTTACGTCGTGCAAATACAAGACAAATGTTGATATAACAGTGACAGATACAGTCATATGAAAAAGTTTGGGAACCCCTCTCAGCCGGCATTATAATTGACTCTGCTTTCACAAAAAAAATATTAAAGTGGTATGTCTTTAATTTACCAGGAACAGCTAAGTACTGGGATGTTTTCCAAACAAAGATTTTTTGAAAAGCAGTATTTGGTTGTATGAAATAAAATAAAATGTGAAAAACTGGCTGTGCAAAAATATGGGTACCCTTGTGGTTTTGTTGATTTTAATGCCTGTAACAGCATGTAAAACTGATGAATTTAAACACAAAGTTGGTTGGATTATGTTGTTAAGCCTTGAACCTCATAGAAATGTCTGTTTAATCATGAGAAAATGTATTTTAGGTGCCTAAATGCAAGTTGCACTTCTCTTTGACTCTGCTGAAGTGAGACAGAATGGGATCATCAAAACAGCTCCCAAAAGATCTGAAAAACAAAGATTGTTTATTGTCATGGTTTAGGGGAAGGCTTCAAGAAGCTTTCCCAAAGGTTTCAATTGTCAATTTCGACTGTAGGGAACGTTGTCAGGAAATGGAAGGACACAGGCACAGTGGCAGTTAAACCCAGGCATGGCAGACCACGAAAAAAACAGGAGCGGCATAGGTGGAGGATTGTGAGAATGGTTACACACAACCCACAGATCACCTCCAAAGACCTGCAAGAACATCTGGCTGCAGATTGTGTATCTGTACATCGTTCAACAATTCAGCGCAATTTGCACCAAAACATCTGCTTTTTATAAAGACCAAATAACTTAATTTTTGTCTCATCAGTCCAAAGCATTTTCTTCCAATATGAATCTGGCTTGTCTAAATGAGCTTTTGCATACTCCATGCAACTGTATCTGTGGCGTGGGCGCAGAAAGGGCTTCCTTCTCATCACCCGGCCATACAGATGTTTTGGTGCAAATTGCACTGAATTGTTGAACCATGTACAGATACACAATCTGCAGCCAGATGTTCTTGCAGGTCTTTGGAGGTGATCTTTGGGTTGTGTGCAACCATTCTCACAATCCGCCGCATATGCTGCTCTTGTACTTTTCTTGGTCTGCTAGACCTGGGTTTAACTGCAACTGTGCCTGTGTCCTTCCATTCCCTGACAACGTTCCTTACAGTAGAAATTGACAATTGAAACCTTTGGGAAAGCTTCTTTTAGCCTTCCCCTAAACCATGATAATGAATAATCTTTGTTTTTAAGATCTTTTGGGAGCAGTTGTGATGATCCCATTCTGTCTCACTTCAGCAGAGAGTCAAAGAGAAGTGCAACTTGCATTTAGGCACCTAAAATACATTTTCTCATGATTAAACAGACATTTCTATGAGGTTCAAGGCTTAACAACATAATCCAACCAACTTTGTGTTTAAATTCATCAGTTTTACATGCTGTTACAGGCATTAAAATCAACAAAACCACAAGGGTACCCATATTTTTGCACAGCCAGTTTTTCACATTTTATTTTATTTCATACAGCCAAATATCAAATCAAATCATCAAATCAAAATTTATTTATATAGCCCAATATCACAAATAGCAATTTGCCTCAGTGGGCTTTACAATCAAACACAATAAAAACACACAGTGTACACAGTAAAACAATCCACAAAAGATAAAAATGTCCATTGTGAAAATGTAGGTAGATTTCGATAAGATGTCCACTTCAGAAGCTGCTTTTCAAAAAATCTTTGTTTGGAAAACATCCCAGTACTTAGCTGTTCCTGGTAAATTAAAGACATACCACTTTTATATTTTTTTTTGTGAAAGCAGAGTCAATTATAATGCCGGCTGAGAGGGGTTCCCAAACTTTTTCATATGATTGTATCTGACATTTTTAGTGTTTGCAGAGATCTGATTAGCGTGTGACATGTGCTTTTGAGGTGCATAGTCGTCCTTTAAAAAATAAAATAAAAAGTGCATATCAGTGCTGTTGTTTCTCCGATGTTTGTTGACTGAAATCAGGAATAAATCTGTAAGAGCCTGAAATGTAACAACGACCCAAAATGTAATGAAGAAAATGTAATATCTGGTCAAAACGTAATAACTTTTTGCCCACTAACTTGGAGCCAGCAAGATATTAGTGTAGTGTAGTTTCAAAGTATGTTTTTACATTTTGGGCAAAATGTCCTTGTGTTTTGGGCTCAGTATTTTGCAGTGGTGTATAAAGTTATTACATGCTCAGAAAAGGTAAAGATATCTTAGAGGAAAATAACTCTGGTAGAAGTTAAAGTCACCCGTAAGAAATTCACTAGAGCAGGGGTTTTCAAAGTGTGAGAGAGTGAGCCCCCCCCCCTCAGAGAACAAATTTCAGCGGAGCCCCCCCTCCCCCCCAAAAAAAATCTAAATCCTTGTGTGTTTTGAAAGATCTTTTAATTATTTTACAAATGTAAACATATTTTTGAAACATTCTAAAAATTGTTGTGCGTTTTTTAAACACATTTTTTAATACATTTTAACATCTTAATCCAGTGTTTTAATCCTGCTTCCTTTAAGCATGGATAGTAGTGACTGAGTGTGCAGCGAAGTGAGGAAGATAGGCAGACAGACTTGCCCAAATTATTGACTAGTTAAATGTCATTCCACCCAGTGTTTTTTCGCTAGAGCCTCCGATGTCCTGCTGGAGGAAAATAGTAGCCAGTGGAGAACCAGACCCTCGTAGGATTTTCCATAAAAATATTAATTTAAAATAAAAAAAAGTGTATGCAGGGTCCTCTGGGTTGGGCTTGGTGCTATTTTTCTTTAACGAGACCTATTTCTCTGTAATATACTGAATGCATTTAAATGCAGTGAGAGGAACAAAGCAGAAGAAATCTTGTCCAGCTATGCCGTGATCTTAGTATAAAAAACACAAACTAAAAAAAAAAAAAAAAAAAAAGTGCCCGGGGGGGGGGGGGGGCATGTCTTACAGTAGCTTAGATTACATCTATCAAAAGTGCAAGCCAGGTATTATAATTAAATTAAGAATCAGAAGTAAAAGTACAAAGAAACGTTCTGTTGCGGACATAGTAGCTGCCGCAGCACCAGCTAATTAGACAGACAGTTGTTAGCGTGTTCAGTCTCATGCGGTCTTCTTGGCCTCTGAGGGGAGACGATGGAGAGAGTCTCTGGACAGCAGAGGAGGAAGTTTATCAAACAGCAGCACAGAGCTCATCATACCTGCAAACACACACCTCAAACTTTATATTCAACAAAGAAATATTTATCGCTTGGAAATGTTTAAAACACTTTTTACACCTTTAGAATAATTTCACAGTTTCATAAAAATTTGACAAAATGTACCTATAGTAAAAAATAACACCACAATTTGACCATGTTGTTGTTGTCTACACAAATGTTGAAATAAAAACACCTCAAAATCATCACACGGAGATACTACACTTTACAATAACTGTTTGTTCATGCTAAGTTAATGCTTTTAAGGGTTAGTTAATGTGTACTAAATGCCTATTAAGCATTAAGTAAGTATTATTACTTAGTTATTAGCGGTTGATTAATGCTTTGTTAACTAATGTGGCTACTATCGTAGTTTACCACCACCGGTATGACTGTGTGTGAACGAACTGAACCAGGAACCCTGTAAACGTCTTTGAGTGCCCCTAGACAATAAAGCGCTATATAAAACCTATCAATTATTATTATTATTATTATTATTAATGCTTAGTTAAGCATAAACTGAGCATACCAGTTAATGCTTAGTTTATGTTTTTTTTTTTGCATTTACTAAGCATTTTTAACAGTTAGTTCATGCTTAGTAAATGCTTAATAAGCCTTAATTAAGCATTAACTAACAGTTAATGTACCCTTATTGTAAAGTGTAACCATTCAAAGTACTATGACTTTTCAACACCTAAACATGTCTGTAAAGCCTCCATTAGCGGGTCCTACCGAGGAGCGGGCCCAGCCAGTAGACCAGGCAATACTCCAGGAAGGAGTTTCCACTGCACGGGAACTGTGTGGAGAAGGCCAACGCAGGGTTAAACACTGCTCCTGTCATGCAGCCACCTGGACACACACACACACACACACACACACACACACACAAATGTGTTGTAAATTGAAGAACTTCTGATGCGTTTAACTTGACAGCTGCTAAAATGCTGAATCTGAGACTAATGAGATTATATATCTAATTATAATAATAATCTTTGTTTGTATCCTATAGCAACACCCTAGAATGCAGCTCAAAGTGCTTTGCATGCATTAAAGGAAAACAATACGCTACAAATACAAGCAACTAAAAAACATAGGAAAAACAAAACATGAGTAACTGATAAAAAGTCATACAAATATGATGCACTAAATATGACAGAAGCAAACAACAATTATTCATTAATTTATTCAGGTCAATTTAAATCATTTTAAATTGATTTATATGAATGAATTAATAATAGCCTACATAACGCTGCAGCCTCAGTGTCCAACCCAACAGTGAACACCTGCAGTATTCACGTGATGTTCAGGGAAACAACAGAATGCCTACCTGCATACACCACTGTTGCGACGACAGCAGCTAGTGCGTGCACGCGGTACTTCTCCTCCACCGATCTCGTGTGCGTTATCGCCGTCTGAACCGCAAAGGCGCACGCGAGCTCCACCGCTGCAGCCTGGGGCAGTGGCGCGTGAATGGCGCTGACGCAACGGTAACCCATAGTAACCGAGCGGTGCAGTCCCGACAGCCCCATTCCCCAAACCACCGGGACGGCGGCGCGCGCAGCGGCAGCCGCGGCGAACTGACATGCGATCCTCCGCAGGGCACAGCCGCCCGGGAGCCTCGAATGGTACGCCTGTTCTAACGTACCGGAGGGGTTTCCTAAGGCCCCTCTGAAGGTGAGCCCGTGCGCCACGGCTGCCAGGTACGTCAAGGTGAGCGAGAGGCGGCGGTCGACCCCGCCCATCTCTGACAGCAGCTTCAGCTCGTGCGAGCAGCAGCACTGCTGGAAGGTGGACACGAGCTCCGCAGCGTACACACAGAGCCCGGTGTCCGCGAGGCTCCGGGTCAGAAGCCTGCGGGTTGCCTCACTCAGCAGGACGATCCCCGCGAGCACCGACAGAGACACCGCCACGTCTGCAGTCATGCTGCCGCGCTTCAGATAGACGCCGCTCCGCTCCGTGTGTGTGTGAAGCACCGACCCTATTAATGGATGCGAGCCGCTGGACCTCACGTTCTCCTGCCGCAGCTGCCGCTGCTGCGGTATCAAAGGGATGCGGGGAACCGGGAGCGGAAGTGACTGAGCGCCCCCTCCCTCTCTTCGGCCTCCTCTGTTCTGTCTTTCCCTTCCGGCTCCTCTCGCCCCCCTTCGGTTCCCTTTCTGCAGCTGGAAACTACCAGCAGGTCCCAGGACACTTGCTTTACCATTTCAGCCTCATGTGGAAATTGGTGTTTTGCTGCTCATGTGGTGCAAGACCCAGTTCATCTCCAGTTGCGCCCTGTGGGCCAATTAAAGTGTGAAGTACAAAATGTATTTTAAAGGTTTGGAACATCGAGGCCAGATGAAAATTACCTTTGGCTTATTCTAGCTATTTTAATCCATGTGCAGTGCCTTGCAAAAGTATTGATAGGCATACCCCTTGAAATTTTGTCAAGTTACAACCACACACGTACATTTATTTTATTGGGATTTCATGTGATAGACCAACAAAAAGTGGTGCATAATTGTAAAGTGGAATGAAAATGAAAAGTGGGTTTACATCTTGTTTTATAAATAAATAACTGAAAAGTGTGGCGTGCAAAAGTATTCAGCCCCCTGAGTCAATGCTTTGTAGAACCACCTATCACTGCAATTACAGCTGCAAATATATTGGGGTGTGTCTATACCAGCTTTGCACATCTACAGACTGACATTTATGCCCATTCTTCTTTGAAAAATAGCTCGAGCTTCATATTCAGAATCAAATTGGATGGAGAGCGTCTGTGAACAGCAATTTTCAAGTCTTTCCAGAGATTCTCAATTGTATTGAGGTCTAGACTTTGACTGGGCCTTTCTAACACATGACTATGCTTTGATCTAAACCATACCATAATAGATCTGGCTTTATGTCTAGGGTAGTTGTCCTGCTGGAAGGTGGACCTCTGCCCCAGTCTCAAATCGTTTGCAGACTGTAACAGGTTTTCTGCCCTGTATTTGGCTCTATCCATCTTCCCTTCAACTCTGACCAGCTTCCCTGTCCCTGCTGAAGAAAAGCACCCCCACCACCATGTTTCAAGGTGGGGATAAGGTGATGTGTAGTGTTACTTTCCGCCACACATTGCACATTTGCTGACTTTTGTTGTTTTTTTGTTGTTCTTAATTAATGCTTCAATGAAAACAAACCAATATAGCAGCAGCAGAGCCTTTAGTAGCAAAGTAAAGATGCTCGTGTACGCCGGGCAGACCCTCCACATGTCACGGCCTTAATTTGACGAAATGGTTAATTCTCTCTGTGTCCTCCCCCTTTCTGCCACATTTCACCTCTGTCCCTACAAACTGTCTATTGAAAAAAAAGCTATAAAAAAAAGTCAAAAATGTTTTGAGTAAGGGGGTGCCCATCTGAAAATCTTTCGAAACCACTCACCTCATTCCCAGTTTGGAGAGAGGTGCCTTAAGGGAGGAAAAGGAGAGTGATGCCACTGGCTCATAGGTGGTGCAGGGGCGTGTACCTATAAAGGTGAGCAGTTGCGATTAACCTATAATCATATTTTGCATATAATGATAGTACAAACTTAAATGTATATAGCGCCTTTTTCAAGGGACCCAAGGCTGATTTACAAAGTAGGACAGAACCAATGATATTTAACCTTTTGTCATAGACAGTGAGTATGTTAAGTAGAGCCTGCAGCGATGCTAGCAACTCTGAAGCTGCACTTTGGCCCAGTGGTGCTCTGAGCTAAATGATGATGGTGTCAGTTGAAGAGATAAACTATCAGATCAACCTCAGGGAAATATTAACATTAATATCTGTATCAAATGTTTGTTGTTGAGATATTTCACAGTTAAACCACAAACGTCAACCCAAATGGCTCCCACTTTAGATGTATGCTTATAGATTAGGGGGACTTGCACAAGACGGTTAAAAACCAAAACAAATGGTCCAAATAGAATCAACAGATGCAGAGATTTCCTTACATACTCTGGTTCATACTCAAGCTTCAAAACTGCTGGATCCTACATTTCCCATTATTATTACTACATTACTATATAGATATATCAAGCAGTATTGAGTTGATATTCCCTTCCGTAACTGTTCTGTTATATCTGTTACATATTTGAGTTTAATTTGAGATAATGTGAAGAAAAAGTGTGAATGTCTGAATGCAACACTTTTTAGTTCAGAATTTTTTTTCTAGATGAGTGCTACTGGTAATGACGGCATTAGAAACGTATCTTCATGTAGTATGCCCCTTTAATTTGTTCTAATAAGACTGTAACTCTAGAGGATACCCACTTGTTTTGTCTAACTCTAAATGATAAAGCTTCATAATTGGCAAAAAAATATATATACAGGTGAAACTCGAAAAATTAGAATATCGTGCAAAAGTTAATTTATTTCAGTAATTCAACTTTATAGGTGAAAATAATATCTTATACAGACTCATTACATACAAAGTGAGATATGTGAAGCCTTTATTTTTTATAATTGTGATTATTATGGCTTACAGTTTATAAAAACCCCAAATTCAAAATCTCAGAAAATTAGAATATTACATAAAATCAATAAAAAAAGGATTTTAAATACAGAAATGTCGGCCCTCTAGAAAGTATAATCATGCATATGGACTAAGTACTTGGTTTGGGCCCCTTTTGCATGAATTATTGCCTAAATGCGGCGTGGCATGGATGCTATCAGCCTGTGGCACTGCTGAGGTGTTATGGAAGCCCAGGTTGCTTTGATGTGGCCTTCAGCTCATCTGTATTGTTGGGTCTGGTGTGTATCATCTTCCTCTTGACAATAGTCCATAGTTTCTCTATGGAGTTCAGGTCAGGAGAGTTGTCTGGCCATTCATGCGGAGTAATACCATGGTCAGTCAACCAGTTACCAGTGCTTTATGGTACCGTGGGCAGGTGCCAAGTCTAGCTGGAAATGGAAATTGTCATCTCCATAAAGCTTGTCAACAGACAGAAGCATGAAGTGCTCTAAAATCTTCTGGTAGATGGCTGTGGTTACTTTGGACTTGATAACACAGTGGACCAACAGCAGCAGATGACATGATACCTCAAATCATCACTGATCCAAATTAAATGTTGCGTTTCATTTGGAAATCAAGGTTCCACAGTAGAGGAAGAGTGGAGGGGCACAAAATCCAAGGGGCTTGAAGACCACTGTCAAGTTTCAACAGTCAGTGATGATTTGAGGCACCATGTCATCTGATGGTGTTGGTCCACTGTGTTATCAAGTCCAAAGTCACCACAGCTGTCTACCAGGAGATTTTAGAGCAATTCATGCTTCTGTCTGTTGACAAGCTTTATGGAGATGCTGAATTACTTTTTCCAGCAAGACTTGACACCTGTCCACAGTGCCAAAACCACAAGTAACTGGTTGACTGACCATGGTATTACTGTGTTGATTGGCCAGACAACTCTCCTGACCTGAACCCAATAGAGAAACTATGGACTATTGTCAAGAGGAAGATGATACACACCAGACCCAACAATACAGACGAGAGGAAGGCCACTATCAAAGCAACCTGGGCTTCCATAACACCTCAGCAGTGCCACAGACTGATAGCATCAATGCCACACCGCATTTAGGCAATAATTTGTGCAAAAGGGGCCCAAACCAAGTACTTAGTACATATGCATGATTATGCTTTATAGAGGGCCGACATTTCTGTATTTAAAATCCTTTTTTTATTGATTTTATGTAATATTCTAATTTTCTGAGATTTTGAATTTGGGGTTTTCATAAGCTGTAAGCCATAATAATCACAATTATAACAAATAAAGGCTTGAAATATCTCAATTTGAATGTAATGAGTCTATATAATATATTAGTTTCACCATTTAGGTTGAATTACTGAAATAAATGAACTTTTGCACGATATTCTAATTTTTCGAGTTTCACCATATATCTTGGTTATTTTCTCTCACCACTAGATGTCGCTCTCTCATCATTGAACAAGAAGTCATACTACTTGCTGTAGTTTGGGCTGGCTTTGCGAGACTAAACAAGAAGCAATGCATGAATTCCAGTAGGATGCAATCATGTTGAGAAAAATGTATTTGGTTATTGTTTTGGTAGAATAAATACGTACATATATATTTAAGGTAACAAAGCAAGAGCGCATTTGAGGACACAGGCACTTTGAGGATATTTGTCTTGGGGAAATTTAGTTGAATAATGTTTACTAATTTTGAAGCAACTTCAACAACAAAATAAAGCATAACATAATATTGTATTTGATTTGATATATGTTCAATTCATGTACATTTAATTAGTTTTACCTGTTTGAGTATGCCGAGGTATAGATAGATAGATAGATAGATAGATAGATAGATAGATAGATAGATAGATAGATAGATAGATAGATAGATAGATAGATAGATAGATAGATAGATAGATAGATAAATAGATGGATTGATTGATAGACACTTACATTAAATGCAACGCCCTCATCTATGGCTTGAGGAAAAGTGGAATGTGTGACGTTTTTAAGGGGCTCTGAACGCCTCATCGGCGCTCGCTCTCGACCCGCCCCGGACTTTGAAACGGACATGCGCACCAGCCAATGTGCGGCGGGCGATGCTGACATGAACGCGCATAGGGGCGGGTGTTTCTGAGCAGCAGGCTTTTCTGTGCCTATCTAACAATAGCCTGGGATCCGCAAGTTTACTGTTAAAAAAAAATACCACCCCACCGAGCTAGGGAGGGCGACAGAGCAGAGCTGAGCCGAGAGGAGTGCACAGTTTGCCGAATACATGAGACGGCGTGTCGCGGTGTCGGAAATTGTCACCCAACACTCTGGGATTTTACAATTGCAACCGGACAAGTGGGTTGAGGTGAGTGAGCCTCTTGATTTTATTTATAAAGCTCATATTTAGCCAGCTCATCAGCCGTTCTCTAGCCAGGCATGGTGCATTGTGTATTAGCGGCTAATTTGCCTGTGAATACGAAGGGGTTAATGGATACTGTAGGCTGGGATCACACTATTATTCCCTCATTCTATTTTTCTGCATCCATGAATTAACGCCCCACGGACCCAGCAGGCCTGTCAGCCCCACATAGCGCCTCTGAGCCGGGCACGACGAGGTAATAACAGCCGGTGGTGGTGGATGGTGGTCAGATTATTGCTGTAGGTATTCACGCCGGTTTCCTCCCAGTTGTAGCTACACGCTGGCTGTGATAACATGGGGGTTTCTATACAGGCGGACTGATAACACGATAGGAGCGCGTCAAATGAATGAATGAGTTAATCAATGAATTAAGATCCTGTCAGTTTCCTCTTCCCCATCTCTGAAATCTACCTCAAAGGATAGGATACCTCTGACGTGATTCATCAGAAAGTCCATGCCGTGCCCAAAACCCAAGAATAGACAGACTCACTGATGTCCTCTCTTTCACGCTGGTTTAAAGTTTATTTAGACGAGTTCTATTGACTTTACAGTGACCTCATTGTGCTCCCCTGCAGCGTCACATCACCTGCTCTGTCTGTAATTGCTGTAAACTTTCTTGTAGTGTGTGCGTGTGCGAGTGTGTCTGTGTGCGCGCGCGCGTACGTGTGTTGCGTGCGCAGTAATCTGTGTGTGAAATGCACGGCGGCTCTTGTTTCCACATGGCTCAGCAGAAATGACTGCGCTGCTGGTGTTCCTTCAGAGTGGAGTTGGTTATTATGTGCCAGTAGATATTTGAGGGTTTAAGAAAGTGACGTTTATCTGTTGCATTGTTTAGACAGGCAGACACGTGCTCTACTCTAATTTGGCCCTTTTTAAAATCATCATAGCGAGTTATTTCCCTACTCATTGCTGCATATTAAAGGTGGAGTCAGTGATTCTGGAGAAGGCTTGCAAATCACTTTTTGTCGAAATCAGTGAATATCTCCCAAAGATCCGCCACCTGTCTGTACTATGTTTGCGCTGAAAAAAAAATGTTGCTTACTAAATGGTGGGCCCCCTTTGTTCCCATACCCTTTGTTTACATACCAGTTTACAGAGCTTAGGCTGTGTAGAAGGCGCTAGGCACTCTTTTTTCAGCACACATAGTATGGACAGGTTTAGTGGATACCAAAGTAAAATTAACTGATTTTGAAAAAAGTGATTTTGACAACAAGCATTCTCCAGAATCGCTGACTCCATCTTTAACCCTTCACATTCTGCCTCAATGTTCTACTCAGCTGGATAAATAAACGTATTTCTGTGCGTTTGGCTGTCGTTGCCCTTTGCTCTGTGTTAAAAAAAGTTTTCTTTTGATCTGAGTGCACAGATTAATGAAAGAGCTGTGAGTGTAGAGCCGATTAAAAGTGTTGGTGACATATTTACCAAATTAAGCACACATTCAGTTCGCATAATAATATGTAATGTCCACTTCCCTTATGTGCTAGATGTATTTTTTTATCTTGACGTTCACACCTGGCTGTATGACAGAGAGGGCGTCATTTGAAATAGGTTGAATGACGGTGATTTTTATTCCAGCTGCATAAGAAAACATATCTTCTTGTGACTGATATTGCAATTGCAATATGATTTTTGATATTAGAGGGAAGGTTCACTTTCACTTCATTATTCTCATTTTTTAATGAAAACTTTTGTGGGAATCTGTACGAAACAAAGATGGTATTTGAAGTCTGTAGAACAGGATGTGTAGGCACGATAATTGCAACTATTTTGTTAATGTTTACTGCATTTATTTGTTGAAATTCATTTTTACATTTTGAACATGTGCCTGGGACTTAAAGTTGCTACAAGGAACTTTTAAATATTTCTGAAAGAGTTTAATTTTGCCACTGATATAATCATAAATGACATGTAACAGCAAACGAGACCATCAGTGCAAAGAATGCTATTTTGATATAGTTTTTCTTAATGCCTTTGTCATGGGTATGCTCTCCGAGGAACAACAGCTGGCGTAGTAAAACACTACCGCTCTTGTGCAAAGGGGCCGCTAGAATGAACACAAACTGAAAGTTCCTTGAAGCACCTTTTAATATTTTCATTGCCACTGACTTCACTGCTGATGTAATTGTTGTCTCATGGACCAGACAACCTGCCTGAGTCACACTATCACATGTTTCCGTATTCACACGGAGGGAAAGTGAAACAGACTTCCTGGTTTTGGCCCTTTGGACCCATGGGTTATTATGGTCTACGGTTAAAGGGCAGTGGTGGCAAAGGGGTTGCCATGGGGATCTGGGTGTGGCCAATGGAACGGTTTATGAGGCCGACCGGTTGTCACTTTGACACCTCAGCAAGATGACAGAGGCGGGCAAGAGTTAATTACCCATTTGGCCCCCGGTGCTTTAGGCTTAGTTCCTTCAGGAGAACCAGGACTGTGTGTGTGTGCGCGCGTGTGTGCGCGTGCGCGCGTGTGCGCGTGTGCGTGTGTGCGTGTGCGTGTGTGCGTGTGTGTGTGTGTGTGTGTGTGTGTGTGTGTGGGGCCACTGTTTAGTCTTTATCTCACCTGTTATTGAAGTTGTTTTTAAACCCTAATGCTCTGAGTGAATTAGACCTGCTGACCCACATCACCAGCTACTTAGTGCCAGTTGGACACAGTGCACTTAATTTCTTTATTATTTCAATAATTTACTTGATTTTTGCAATTTAGATGAGAAAAATCTGTTGTTATTTAACAGTGTTTTAATGAGTTTTTACACAGATTAAACAAACCTGAGTTAAGATGTTAATGAGCTTTAGAGGTGCTGTATGCAGCTTTTGTTACAACTGGACAGGGGCATGCTAGCTGTTTCCTACTGTTCCAAGTCTTTGTGTTAAGCTATGCTAATTCCTGCTAAAACATAATGAGTATATTTCCTTCAATGGTGTATTGGTGCAGTGTTGCTGGTGAAGAGGGAGATTGATCATGAGGCTTTACCCAACCAGCTTGCTTAGTTTCAAATTCTAAAATTATTTATGTGACATAATGAGCTGCAATTATCAAATACATCTGTTCACTGGCCGATTTCTACAATCGATAATGAACTAAACCAAAAGTGGTCTTGGCTTGTTCAGCAGCCAGAGTCCTGCCAGCAGCTGAATAATGGATAGTGTGTCTGCATGGAGTTTGTGCGCATGGCGTGTAGACGAACACCGACAGCACAAAACTCTCATCTTCTCCATTAAGGCTAGAGATGCAACGATCAAATGTTTTTCAGTATGATCCCATTCCGATATCTGGGTTTCCGATACCGATACGGTCCGATATCATAATTATTATACATTTCTTTGTTGATGGTGATTTTATGTTAGGTTAGGAAGGATATAAACAACACAGCAATACTAATTTAAAAGAGCAACAAATGTACAAAATGTTTAAAGGTAGTATCTATACTCTACTTTATATTAGGAGTTTATTTATTTCAACTTTTATTTTTACTTTACTACATTTTAAAGGTGCTCCTAGGAACTGCGGAGTGTGGAAAGAGAATGCTGAAATCGCTGAGATGAGAGGAAGAGCTTCCCGAAAATCGACATGGTTTTTTGTGCTGTGATTCGTGTCAGGTTGCTCTTTAGGAGTCATTAATGAGAAATTAAGACCAGAAAAGTAGTAATAATAGGAGATCTTTAAGACATTATTTAAAAGTTCCCCGCTGCACCTTTAACTAGAAAGTACTCGCTACAAGACATTTGAATTATAAATGTCTCATGATATTGTATGATTCTGGACTGAATTTATTCATGTGCGAACAAAATGTAAAGATGTGTGTCTGTGTGTGAGGGGGCTGAAATATTCCACTTGACTAGCCCGGCTTCATTTAGGAGTCTGTTTGATTAGCGAACAGTGGAGCAAGGAGCTTTTACAGGGATAACATCAGTGTAATTCAATCGCTTTCTGTCAGCACTGATCCGTCTGAGCGTCTGTGCTGCAGTCACAAGCGCTTACTGTCTGTTGTTAGCATGGGCCGATATATCTAGTCTCATTGTATACCGCGGTTTGAAAACTGCTATTATTTTCCATCATACCTTTCTAAGATATTATAATTTTTACAGATCAGATCTTGAACACATCACAATGTTAATCCAGTGTGTGTGTGTGTGTGTCTGTGTCCGGAGACCATATGCTGGAGGAGCCACTCATTGCCACTCATTGCGACCAGCCACACCTTCTGGGAAAAAACACACACTCACACATTCCTTTACTGTTAATCTACCCTGTGCCAGTATCACATGAAATGTGAGCATAAAAGTAGGTCTGACTCTCACTCTGGTGTATAGAGGAAGGCTGTGTTGTGCAGTCTAATCTATGACTGACCAAGTGTGTGTGTGTGTGTGTCTGAATATTTCAGGGCTGAAGTATTGCATTCACACCCTGCAGCCCTGCTTCCATAGAGAGACACTGTGTGTGTGTGTGTGTGTTTGTGTTTGTGTGTGTGTGTGTGTGTGTGTGTGTGTGTGTGTGTGTGTGTGTGTGTGTGTGTGTGTGTGTGTGTGTGTGTGTGTGTGTGTGTGTGTGTGTGTGTGTGTGTGTGTGTGTGTGTGTGTGTGTGTGTGTGTGTGTGTGTGTGTGTGTGTGTGTGTGTGTGTGTGTGTGTATGGGTGTGTTGGGTGTATTTTTTGGGGTGTGTGATTGGGAATTACATCATAATCATCTGCTGGGAGATGAACACATGATTGAGGTGACCCTGCCTCGGCTAACAGTGTTTCACAAACAAACACGCATGCACACACGCACACACACACACACATGCACGCACGCACACACACACACAAACAGGGACAAGGTGAACAGGTTCATACAGAGTGTTTGAATATCTGTGTTTGTGATAATCATTTGATCTAAATACACAGGCCCTCTACAACTAACCTTTGTTTCTACTATATTTCAGGCTTCAAACAATCACTGCAGTATCCAGTACTGGGCTTTAATGAATGAGCTGTTTAATGGAACAATACCAATATCAATATCAATTTCATTATCAATTTCATACAGGTTTTTGTAACCACATTGAAGCTATTATACTGTATATGCAAACTAAAGGGTCTATTTGCATATTTTACAGAGAGAAGACAGATGTAACTAGACAACTTACCGACATTTTTGTTGCACATTTTATCCATGTGTCTCAACATTCTATTTATGGGATGGTCTTGACTAGTATCAACTCAAATGCTTTTCTAAATATAATACATCCACTAGTTTTAACTATTTCTTGGACACCTTTATAACAAGCAGATAATATAAGTAAATGATCTTGAATATGTTCAGCAACAACATTTCATTTATTTTTCTTAGTCAGTCTCAGTGCTTTCTCAGTTGGAAGGAAACGGAGCTCCAATATCATCAGATTTTCAAATGCCAACATCATGATGTCATTTTTAGAGATATCGCCCAGCCTCTGGTGACTGCAATACACTTCCAAATATTCACTGATAGAAAGGCAGAAACTGTGCTCTCTCTCGCTCCCTCTCTCTTTCTCCCTCCCTCCCTCTCTTCTTTCCCTCTCCCTCTCTCTCTTTTCCCCCCTGTACTTACTCATCCCTTTGTCTCTCCCTTTTCCGTCCTGTATTTCTCAATCTTTTCGTTCTTCCTTCTCTAAACGTATCTTTTGTGGCTTCGCAATTTATTGAATTTTAATCACGATAACTATTTCGACTTCCAACAACCATGAAAATAAAATAATTTAATTTTTCAGTATAGTGTGAGCCAGGTCATGTTTTTACTTCACAGTTGAACTTATTCAAATTGAAGGAAATCCCCTGTTTGCTTTTCCAATACATTTTTTAAAATGTTACTAAATGCATGATGTTTCCAAAGTCAGTGTAAATATTGTGTTAAAGTATCCTCTTCTTAATATCAATCAAAACATTTTTGATCATGATTTGTCATAATCAAGCTGCCCTAGTATCTGTCCTTACTATCCTCCTCCTCAACTCTCACTCCTTTCATCCTCTTGTTCACTCCTCCCCTCCATTCTATCCTTTTTGTTCAATTCTTCTTTATCCAGAAGGGACTTCGGATGGAAATTAGCTACTAGCTAACTCTGTAGCAATCGTTTTTAAATTGTGCGTGGTTCCTGTCAAGAGAAACAAATAAATAAAGAATAAAGATAAATTCAAACAAAATAATAAAAAAATAAAAAGGAAGCAGAATTAAAAAAAAACAATGATTATAGTGTCACAAACAATATGTATACCGTATATAAATTAATTGTCTGTGTCCAAAAAGGAGCCTTCCCTGAAGTAACCAGTGAAGCATCTATAACATCTATTATGTAACGGCTGGACAGGGAGGACACAGGCACAGAGACAGTACCAGTTTAAGAGGGTTTATTTAGAAGGAATCTGGGGTTTTGGGCCGGGCTCCGGAGGGGCTGGCAGGCATGGGGGTCCAGGGAGAAGTGCCAAGGGGAGAATCCGGGGAGACGAGCTGAGGCAGGCAGGCAGGGGGGTCCAGGGAGGGAGAGCTGGCTGACGAGGGCTGGAGCTGGTGGCAGGAGTCAGGCTGGAGGACTGTGGCAAAAAAGAACAGTATTAGCAACAAGCTAAATGCAGGCGGAACTACAAAGAGTCTAGGTGGCTGGAGAGTTACTGACTGGGTAACAGAGTTTACAATCTGGCAGTGTCTGGAAGGTTGAACCGGGTATAAGTAGAGCAGTAGATTAGAAGATTGGTGGCAGCTGTGGATGCTGGTGCCTGGCTCCTGCACACCTGACTCCAACCCTGCAATCAGACAAGGGAAAGGGGAGAACAAAACCACAAAGGGCTTGAGGCCCAGGCAGGATCGTAACATATTAATGCCAATTAATTTCTCCCACTGTCAAACAGACTCACCCTGCGTTCCAATTCTTTCTGCTATTTACTATGGTAGAATATTTAGTATGTCCCAATTATTGTGGTCAGATTTAGTGTGCTTAAAAAAACCCTGATGCCCTACTACATCCGGTCGAGATGTTTAGTGTTCAAAACAGCAGCTATTTTGACCCACAATCCAGTGCGCACTGGAAGTGACGTCACATCGACAAGTGCTGTGTCTGAAATCGCGCACTTCTGTACTTACACTTACTTTTTTGAATGCACTTTGCGCAAAACCGGAGAGTGTGCCAAAATGCAGTGCACTGTAAGTTCCTCGGTCGTGCACTCAAAACGGTCTAAAACTTGAGTGTGGAGCGATGGACACTTTCCACACTCAACGGCCGCCATCTTGCCTACGTAGCGGAGAGGACGGGACATTAAAATCAAAATAGACGAGCTTGAAGCAACCATGGAGACAGACGCGCTCTACAAAAGTTAAATTACACATTGTTTTTGTTTTTCCGCGATTTATGTTCCTGTTTTGGCTATCGGTAACACAAGCAGAAAAAAATACCACCGAAGAAGAACCGTCAAAATGCAAAGTCATTTCCGGTAGGTGCGCGACGGCAGTTGAACAGTGCACTGTAGAAATGAGAGCACTGCGTCTATAAGTAAGTGTACTGTAGGGATAATAAAGTGCACTCAATGTAAGTGCACTTACCTTATGTAAGTGTGCGATTTCAGACACAGCATAAGTCTTCGTATGAAAACAACCGGTGATGAGACGGATATACTGTACTGTATAAGATAGAGGCAAGATCAAGGCGGAATGTTACGATGACATAATAAAGTAAATGTGTGTCCCAATTGTAAAATACTGCATGCTAACTAGATTATTTTTATGATCAGTGGTAGTACGTATAGAAAAAAGAAAGATACGCTATTTGGAACACAGCCACAGTCTCTCTTCTGCTCCCTTCCATCTACTAGTTATATTTTATTCTCTCTGTTATTTTGGCCAGAGGGATTCTCTCTTTCTCTCTCTGTCTCTCCCCCTTTCACATTAAAAGCACATGAAACTGAATATTTCATAAGAAGAGCTTTTATATTTGTGATAAAAGGAGAAAAACACCATCAGAGGTGCATGAAAATCAGTATCAGAAGAAGTTAAAATCTGAATTATCTTATACATTTTTACAACTGATCGATTGTGGAAAGAAATATGACAGTGAGAACGTTTGCATAGGGTTTCATAGGTGATAAGATCATATTCCAAATAAGACATAGAGGAAATATTTGAGACTCAAACTTAAAATTTATAAAAACCTACATCAACAAAAAGATCTTGCTGCACCAGGAATATGATTATTTTTCAGTTATTTTTCCCAGTACGTTGGATGTTTAATTTTGAAGGGCTGCTCTCTGCATCTGTTTTTCATTGCTTTTAGGGCTGCAGCAAACGATTATTTTGATAATCAATTAATCTGTTGATTATTTTCTCAATTAATCGATTATTAATCGATTAGTGTTTTGGCCCGTAAAATGTCAGAAAAATCTTGATAAATGTTCCAAAGCCTATGTTGACTTCCTCAAATATATTTTTATGTCCAAAACACAAAGATATTTCAGTTTACTGTCATAATAGGATTAAAGAAACCAGAAAATATTCACATTTGAGAAGCTGAAATCAGAGAATTTGGACATTTTTGATAAAAAAATGACTTGAAACGATTAATCGATTATCAAAATAGTTGGCGATTATTTTAATAATCGATTAATAATCGATTAGTCGATTAGTCGATTAATCGTTGCGGATTAAAGTTTCCGGTAAATTTCCGGAAACTTTCCACGGGAACTTTCGCTCAGGAATTTTGGGAATATTCAAAATAGGGAATTATAGGAATAAACTAAATGGCGTAATTTAAATATTTTTTTTTCATATCCAAACATTAATCTGAACATATAAACATTATGTTTTGTCATAGGCAGACATCCATGCAAACTTATACAATAAAAAAAACATTACATTTGAACAGATTTATTTGTAAGTAGAACTTTATTAAGCTTTGATTATTTTATGAACAATCAATAATTTCACTGAACAACAAAAAGATGAATGTTGAGTAAAATATTACTGTCTGACCCCACCCATTCAATAAATTAAGTAAATTGCCCCCCCATGTGATGGAGGAATGCACAGTGCATGTAGGGGGCGTGGCCTCAGTACCCCTGCAGTAAGATGTGTGCTATGTGCAACTTGCCAAGTGTACTTGAATGAAATCTGGTGGCTTTAGTCAAGCTTATGCTAAAATATATTTTCCCCACCTATATTTATAATCACTGTTTAAGCCTCTGTAAACCTGGGCTAGTAAAAAGCAATATATGATATCAAGTTGGGTGTCTCAATAAGCTTTAAAAAAAATATGATTTGAAATTAAATGCTCATAAATATTATAAAACTTAGTTGAAAAAACTGCTTTTTACAGTCTAAAATGTTTGCTAGGACTGAAATAACATAGTTAGAGGGATTTAGTGCATTTGGTTTGCTTTGAATTTAGTAAATTCCCATTTATTCCTGTTAATTCCCAAAATTCCTGTTAATTCCCATAAATTCCCTTTAATTCCCATGGAAAGTTTCCAACTTTGAAAATTCCCAAAATTTTGCAACCCTACCCATGCCCCTTAACTGTGTCCTGTTTTCTCTTTGGGAGACTAAAGGTTTTTTTCAGCATTGTGTCCTGCTCTTCTTTCTTTACATTGCACATTTGACATTTTTACATATTTCAATTTCTTTAGTTTTCGATACAGTTTGGTCTTGCCTTTCTGGAACATATTGCAGAATTTGCCTATAACTTTGACTATATTTTTAAACCATTAAATGATGGTTCTCAGGGCCACCTCTGTCATTTTCTCTCTGTCAGTTCCATGCTGTGTGTTCGCACATTGTTTTAGCAGCAACACAGAGCGTTACCCCCCTCCTCCCTCCCGCACCAAAACACTCGCTCTAAATGTTAAATATGGCCGGTGAAGCGCGCCAGACTGCCATCTACATGCACCCTCTCTCTCTCCCACCGTATGAAATTACTTGGTCATGGTATGTTTGGTATAAGACCAGGCATTCTATCTACAGCTGAAATGATTAATAGTCAAAACATACAGAAAATTAGTCTTTCTTAATTGATTAATCATCTTAAGTAAAAGTGCAAAAAAATCACTGGTTCTTAATGGTGTAAAATAGCAATCAATCAATTGGCAAGCTAAATTCACACTGATTACATTCACTTAAACTAGCTTATCAATCTTAACTGTATACATGCTTAAAAATGTAGATCTTGGTGTTAGAATCCAACATATTTTCATCTGTTTGTATGTCAGCATTCATCAGATAGCGTTCTGCAGATGTAGCCTAGTGAGTGGATGTATAATTGGCAAAAACTGTGTGTGTGTGTGTGTGTGTGTGTGTGTGTGTGTGTGTGTGTGTGTGTGTGTGTGTGTGTGTGTGTGTGTGTGTGTGTGTGTGTGTGTGTGTGTGTGTGTGTGTGTGTGTGTGTGTGTGTGTGTGTGTGTGTGTGTGTGTGTGTGTGTGTGTGTGTGTGTGTGTGTGTGTGTGTGTGTGTGTGTGTGTGTGTGTGTGTGTGTGTGTGTGTGTGTGTGAGCAACACGGATGAAGTAGCAGTGCACACACACAGCTGCTGACATGTCACATTAACCTGTGGTAAAAGCAACACCTTAATAAGACATAATCTTGAGCTACGTGTGCGCAACCATCTGGCTGTTAGCATTACAGTTTGTGTGTGTGTGTGTGTTTTCTCACAGTAAAGTGTGAATGTGTGGACAGCTGCAGGGCCGTCACTCTCAACCCCAATGACACCGACGCGCTGTGTGTACGCACACACACACACACACACACACTCTGACACACTGCTCTCTCCTCACTTAGAGGACGGCAGACTGTTTGTTGGTGCGATGGCATGCAGACCCCATCTGCTTCTAAAGACAGAAGCCTTGTCCACATTATTTTGACCATATTTTAACATTATATTGAATGGGATTCCTTCCACACCTCCTCACCGACTAGACATGGGCCGGTATGATATTCTGATAGTAACCTAAAACATAAACACCACAGTTTCACAGGATTGAAGCTCTCAAATGTGTTATTTTGTAATGTCTGCGTAAAAAACAAACAAAAAGAATTCCCCGGTCAAACACAATCTTTTTATTTTTAATCAACTGATAGAATATTCTGAACATTAATAAACTTATATGTTAAAATCCGGTTATTGGCCCATGTCTAACACTGACACGGCCACAATATGTCTCACCGAAGGTTGGGGTCAGGAGATCAGTGCAGGCCTATCAATCTGTCTGTCACTGTATTCTGTGTGTGTGTGTGTGTGTGTGTGTGTGTGTGTGTGTGTGTGTGTGTGTGTGTGTGTGTGTGTGTGTGTGTGTGTGTGTGTGTGTGTGTGTGTGTGTGTGTGTGTGTGTGTGTGTGTGTGTGTGTGTGTGTGTGTGTGTGACAAGAATATACAGTAGGGGATTTACTGCATTATGAACATTGCCAACAAACTTGAAGTGAGTCGATCATTTCTCAACAACTTCAGCTGTGTTGAAAATCTAACGTTTCTTTTCCTCAGTTTCTCTCTGTGATGGTCTCATTCCTGTTTCACAGTGACATTAAAATGCCGTTACTGTCGCGCCCTTCTCGGTGCAGGGCTATAAAAAATGTGAATTTATTAAGGGCCATAAAATGCTAACAACCCAGGAAGTAGCCTGCTAGCATTTTGTTCCCTGTAAATTAAATCTGTTCAGTATTCTTCCTGTGCAGTCTGACTTTAGAAAACTGAAAGAAATGTGAATGTAGCTCCGAGGAACTTTTAAATATTTCTGAAACAGTCAAATGTTTCCTCTGATGATCATAAAAAATTACATGTAACAGCAAATGAGACCATCATTGCAAAGAATGCTATTTAAAAAAAAAAATGTTTTGTCATGGGTACACTCACCCAGGAACAACAGCTGGCGTAGTAAAAAAACACAAAACTTACACAAACTGAAAACTCCCCGTAGCCACTTCAATGACAGCACATGTGTGGCTATACTACTGACTCAGATTGAGCTTAATAGTCCAGGTAATGTTGAGCACCGATGCGTATCCTGTTGAAAAACATTTATTCTGCATCCGCTCTGAGCAGAAGCGCAGCGGCGAATGAAAAGGTTCTGAATGCGGTTGATGTGCCACAGCTCATTTAGAAAACAGTGTGTGTGTAGTAACAGTATGTAGTAAATGTGTGTAGTCTCAGTATGCAGTAACAGTGGCTGTGTTCGAAACGGCCTAACGTCCTCCCTCCTACATACTCAACATGTATATACTACATACTGTCTACTTAACGATAGATTGTGTGTGCAAGGTTCGTCGGACCATTTACACTCAAGTGTACAAAAGCAATAAAGAATTTGAAAAAAATTAATTCTGTGTCGTTTGAAAAGACGAAATGCATTGAGGGGCGGTTGAGTAGGAATAGTAACCTATCGATCCATGCACAAAATCTTTCCGGAAGTAAGTACTTATCTGGGCATTTCTCGCCACACAAACTCACATACACAACACACTCAAATTGACATCAAAATTAGTATGAGTAGGATGTTAGTAGGGCTTTTCGAACACAACCCGTGTGTATTTCTGTGTGTAGTTCTGTGTGTAGTAACAGTGTGTTCCTCTTTGTGTCTGTGCAGGTGAAGCTGTGTCTGAGAGAGGAGCGACCATCACACGACAATAACAGGTTAGTTTGGTGAGTGAAACAATGGATGGAGCAATGGCTGACTTAAAGGTGGAGTCAGCGATTCTGGAAAAAGCTTGTTGTCAATAATTTTGTTGTTGTTGCCAAAATCAGTGGATATCTCCTCACGATCCTGTCTGTACTGTGTGTGTGCATAAAAAGAAATCCAGTGTTAAGAAAACAGGATATGCTGTGTAAACTCAACTGGCATGTTGCTAGCTACGGTGGGCCCCCTCTGTTAAGGGCCTCCTCTGTTAACATACTAGTTAACAGAGCAAAGACTGTGTTATAACACTGGCATTTTTTTCATTGCACACACAATACAGACGGATAGCAGATCGTGAGGAGATATTCACTGATTTTGACAAAAAGCTATTCTCCAGAATCTCTGACTGCATCTTTAAATATGTTAGACGGTCAGACACATTGGAAACACACATCGAGGATGGAGTTAACGTGCCTGAGAATTATTGGTTGCTTCAGGGAATCCTCAGTATATTTAATGTCACTGGCATCTGCTAGATTCTGCTTTTCATTTGGGCCAAATAACAGCTTTGATAAGACAGTAAAACAGGCAACACAAGCCTGCCTGCGAAAAGTGTTGTTTTATCCAATAAACTGAGAGTGTTTGTTAAACATGAGCATTTCCCAAGTCATTTCTCACTGCAGTGATTTGTAGGATTCATTGTCTCAGCGTTTGGCTGTGGCGCTCTGCCCCCCGCAGACATGCATTAGTCACACTGAAGACATTTCAGAGAAACAACACGCAGCAGAAAGTCAGTGGCCAGTGTCGTGGTTGACTGAGGGGAGAAAGCACATTATGTAAGTCCAGCGTCGGCTCCCAGCATGCATTGCAACCTCCATTATTTATGGGGTTGCCATAGTAACGGGGCTGGGGAGGGGCGGAATCTGACAGCTGGTAGATTAGGGATGGAGAACCCCTCACCCAGCACACCTGTGTGTGTGTGTGTGTGTGTGTGTGTGTGTGTGTGTGTGTGTGTGTGTGTGTGTGTGTGTGTGTGTGTGTGTGTGTGTGTGTGTGTGTGTGTGTGGTGTGTGTGGTGTGTGTGGTGTGTGTGGTGTGTGTGTGTGTGTGTGTGTGTGTGTGTGTGTGTGTGTGTGTGTTTGAGGGTGGAGGGGGAGTTTACTGATGCGGAGGCTTGGCCATGCATTTTTGATGTCCTGCTTCATTGTATGTGTGTATATGAGCGCTGAATGCCTCTGTGTGTGATGGGAGTATTGCCTCTCAGTGTTTGTCATACTGTATAATGTAGTTCGGGTGATGGCTGATGGGATACTTGTTAATATAATGTAGATTACTTTTTACCATTTATTTTTTATTTAAAGATTTGTTTGGGCATTTTTCTTTTATTTTTTGCTTTCATTTATTTGATGTGTAGAGACAGTGATGAAATATGATAGAGAGGGGGATGACATGCAGGGAACGACCAGGGCAGAATTCTAACCCGGGTCTGCTATGTAACCACTACACCACGAGTGCCCCTTATTTTAGTACATTTTCTGGAAATTTATTGAGAACCTGCTCATAGATTAGAACCCTCTAATGTGTGGAAGTGACAAAGTGAAATTCCATATCTGTCCGACCCAGACAGAGAGCTGTGTGTCACACCTCTGAGACAGGTGTGTCACTGCTGTCAACTGACTGTAATATGAACCTGATGGATTGTGTATGTGTGTGTGTGTGTCGTACTCTTTCTTAAGGGCTGGGCTGTGCCTTCTAAGGATCTCTCTCTGTCCCTCTCTCTCTCTCTCTCCCTCTCTTTTTCTCTCTCTCACTCACACGCACACACACACTCACTCACACAAACACACACACACACCAAACACACAATTTTTTTGGGGAAAAATAACAGACAGTTAATTGATTTCGAAAGAAGTTGTGTATTACTTGCTCTAAAGGCACTGGCAGCGCGATAGAGATATGAAGAGAGTGAAATATATATATTTTTGGGGGAAATATGGTTTTGTCTCCAGTGGACTCCCACTGATCCCTTGCTCTTTATTCTCCTCTGGCCCCCACTACCCCCCTCCCCCTCTCTCTCTCTCGCTCTCTCTCTCTCCCTCTCTGTCCCTCCCTCTCTGTCCCTCACTCTCCCTCTCTCTCTCACTCTCTCTCTGTTCTTTCACTATGTCTCTCGCCCCTGCTGTTCCACTTAGTCACTGTTTTACTTTTCCCTTTTTGTCCTTTTTGTCTCGCTCTGCTTTTCAAACTCACTCATTGTGAGATCGCTCAAACTGGACAGATTCAGCCTTTATTCCTCTCTCCATCCATACACACACACACACACACACACACACACACACACACACACACACACACACACACACACACACATTCACATGATAAGTAGCTGTAAGCAGAAACCTTTCCAGACTGATTAAACGTTCCCTGTGATGAGGGAGAAGACGGAGAAGAAAAGATTCTGGAGAAAGCTTGTTGTGCCTACCTGTCCGTACTATATACTGTAAAAATACAGTGTTAATACACAGCAGCCTAGGTTTTGTAAACGTGTTCTCTTACAGAAAAAGGCTTTGTTTGAAGGTCAAGTTTGACTAAATCCAAAATTCTCCCATACACTACTACTACACTGACATGAACTAGAAACATAATGAATTACAAAACCCAAACACCTTTTTTTATTTCCTTCTGATGTCATTACAGGATTACAGTTTCATCTGACTTACTTTAAGAGATTATTCATGGTAGTATTGATCTGTGTAGGCCGGCAGACAAAATATTTCTATGCTGTAAACGGTTCTTTGATCGAAAAAGTCTCTGAATATAAGTACCTTGGTATCTGGCTAGATGAGAAGCTCACTTTTAAACCCCATATTGACAAACTTGTTCTCAAATCTCGTCAAAAAATTGGTTTTTTATATCGGAACAGAACAAGTTTCCCAAAAATTTGTAGGAAAAGGGTAATCGAAGCAGTGTTTTTATCAGTGTTGGATTATGGAGATATAGTTTATAGACATGCCTCTGCTACTGCCCTAAAACCCCTTGACTCGGTGTACCATTCAGCCCTTAGATTCATTACAGGTGATCCTTTTAAAACTCATCACTGTTCCCTGTATGAAAAAGTCGCCTGGACATCCCTGTCATTAAGACGTGAGTTACATTGGTTTTTATTTATTTTTAAATCCTTAATTGGTAAACAGCCACCTTATTTATCAGCTATGCTCGACTGGAACTCTCAGTCTTTTAATACCCGATCCAGTGAGCTGCTGCTTTTAAAGGTTCCTAGAGTTCACTCTAAGTTGGGAACAACTGCTTTTAGCTATAGTGCCCCCACCTCTTGGAATGCCCTTCAGAGCAACTTCAATATGACCATTCTCCCCACTTTTTCTTCTTTTAAATCTATGATTTCTGATTTTCACCATCACCACTGCATTTGTTTTAACTGAATTCATTTTTTAAGCTCTTTTATTGTAATTTTTTATTTCTTTTGATCTTTTTTATCTTGCTAGGATTTTGTGTTTCTCTGTTTTATTCTGTCACTCTGTTGTTATTGTTGTTGTTGTGTTGTGTGCGCTCGTCGGCGTTGTAAATGAGGGGAACCTCAATGCCTTTCGAGTTTGAATAAATAAAGGTTTCAATCAATCAATCAATTTCATCTGCGGTGAAATATTCACTAATATTTCTATCTTGTGGTGTAGTGGTTAGAGCCCCCCTAGCTCAGTCCTCTTCATAGCAGACCCAGGTTAGAATCCAGCCCGGGTTGTTCTCTGCATGCAGTTCCCCTCGCTACCCTTTAATCTCTGCTTCTCCACACTATCAAATAAAGCTTGAAAAAGTATATATATAAAAAAATATATATATATTTAATCTGAAATTCAACCAGCAGCTTGTAACAGATAGAGACTGTGTCGGTGTGAAAAACGACCAGAGAGAACAGATCGGACATCCAGTTGTAAATCGGGATCCACCCTTCCTCCTCCAGCCTGTATAAAATATGTAGGGAAGAGAGAGACACACACACACACACACATACTACTGCTGCACCTTTATATTACACTGACTGTAAAATCCTTTTGCTGGGCTGCTATCTATTGGATGCCACAAGTGATTTATCTCCACTGCAGTGTGTGTGTGTGTGTGTGTGTGTGTGTGTGTGTGTGTGTGTGTGTGTGTGTGTGTGTGTGTGTGTGTGTGTGTGTGTGTGTGTGTGTGTGTGTGTGTGTGTGTGTGTGTGTGTGTGTGTGTGTGTGTGTGTGTGTGTGTGTGTGTGTGTGAGCAACACGGATGAAGTAGCAGTGCACACACACAGCTGCTGACATGTCACATTAACCTGTGGTAAAAGCAACACCTTAATAAGACATAATCTTGAGCTACGTGTGCGCAACCATCTGGCTGTTAGCATGTGTGTGTGTGTGTGTGTGTGTGTGTGTGTGTGTGTGTGTGTGTGTGTGTGTGTGTGTGTGTGTGTGTGTGTGTGTGTGTGTGTGTGTGTGTGTGTGTGTGTGTGTGTGTGTGTGTGTGTGTGTCTATGCTGTACATTTTATGATGCATTCACCATGTTATAGTTCAGATTATGCCTCTCTGTGTGTGATGAGTGCAGTCAGAGTACAGTATAGAATGTGAATCCATGGTTCTCATAGGATTTCTGATATGTGTGTGTGTGTGCATGTGTGTGTTTGTGTGCCCATGCATGCAATGCACGTGTGTGTGTGTGTGTGTTTGTGCATGCGTGCGTGCATGTGTGTGTGTGTGTTTGTGTACATTTGCATTAAGCCCATTACCATCATTAGAAGATTTCCACTTAAGGCTTTGCAAAGCACTCTGGGATTGAATCGACCACGGCACACAGTGTGGGGAGGATGTCTTCAGTGTCTCTTCTTACATTTTCATCTTCCCTCTCTCTTTCCTCTTCTCCCTGTTGGCTGCTTCATGGTTTACTGACATTAGTTAAAATGAAAAATATCAGCTGTTGTCACTGTAATTTACACAAATAATTTTATTAATTTGATGACGATAACAATTAATATATCCTCAAGAGATATTCACTGATTTTGACAAAGTGATTTTGTCAACAATGCTCCTCCGGACTCACTTGTAATTTTTGTAATTGAAAGAAAAGCGACACACAGATTATTTTATTTGTTTAATTTTGAAATGCCTCTGCCTTGCCATTGTCCGTATAAATGACACTGTAGAGACTGTGTGTGTGTGTGTGTGTGTGTGCGTGCGTGTGCGTGTGCGTGTGTGTGTGTGTGTGTGTACGGTCTAAAGGGCAGGGGAGAGAGCTGAACATCAGGTCTCCCAGTTGGGGGTCTTTACATGACCTTGTGGCTCATGTCTCTATCGATTATGTTTGTGTGTGTGTGTGTCTGTGTGTGTGTGTGTGTGTGTGTGTGTGCGCTAGCCATTGGATTTTGATGTGTATGTGTTGTTCTCACGTTGGTGATATTTTTGCAGTATGAACTTGATCTTTCGTCGCACACAGAGATTTGGCCTTTGGTGCTTTAAAGCTTGGACAATCCTTCATTCAATTCAAACACACACACACACACACACACACACTCACTCACTCACTCACTCACTCACTCACTCACTCACTCACTCACTCACTCACTCACTCACTCACTCACTCACTCACTCACTCACTCACTCACTCACTCACTCACTCACTCACTCACTCACTCACTCACTCACTCACTCAGAAAGAGGGAGGGGGGAACTGAATTCTCTCATAAATGAGTCCCAAAATGGACACTATCCCTGCATTCCAATAGTAGTTGCACTTCCCCTTGTTCATTTACCCTCAGCCCTTGGCATGACGTAACAGCATACGTTGCACGGAGGGAACTTGGAGAGCGGAGGGAGACTGGGCGGGGGAGGAGCGGAGGATTTAAATGGAACCCACTTGCCCACTTGCCCTTGTAGTCGCAATGGACCGTCAGTTACATAGGTAAATCTGAATGCAAATAATACAGAATTATAACATTCTGCTAAGGTAGCCTATGTTGCAGAAAGCCATTTCCATAGCATAACAAACATTGAATTTCGACACGGTAACTCAGATTATCAAGATATTGTTACTTACACATGTAAATAGTTTGCTCCGACATATTTTCTTATTTATACTTTCAACCAAAAACATTTGTTTTAAATAGTCCTCTAATTGGCAGCCATCGGTGTTATAGCAGCAATGTGTAAACTGCAATACATTCACTGGATTGTTCGTATGGAAATAGGATAGCCTAATTGAGGCGTTTTGGAATATATTTATATATATATATTTGTCCTGCGGGTGGCCGCGATGTCCCTAAAAGCATACAGTCTACCGGAAAATAAAAGGAGAAGAAGAAGAAGACGAACTGCAATGCACTGTGGGTGATATCCACCTCGGAGTGACCATCCATGTTGACTTGATCACTCAGCCCTCCGAGGGTCTATCTCACGAAGTTCACTTCAGTTTCCAGACTATTGGAACGACACTTAAGATGGCAGCGGGGATTCCCCCGAGGGCAAGTGCCTAGGGAAAGTGAACGAGGGCCTGTTGAACGGGTATTGGAACGTACCCTATAACTAGGGTATACCGAGCGAGGCAGTGACGCTGGGTGAGTTTGACAGACAGGTCAGTTGGGATCAGAATCAGAACAGAGCAGTGAGGCCTGGGCTTATCTGATCACACGTTAGATTTCCCCACAGACTCAGCCCGCAAAGTTTTGTAGAAGGAAGGACCTGTTTTTAAGTTTCTAGCCAGGCGAGACAAAAATAAAATGTCAAGCACTGGTCAATTTTGAGATTTTTGTCTATTTTGCTTCCACAACATGTCTTCTTTCATGCTAGTATAAAGGGTCCAAAATGTAGATGTAGGTGTTTATTTGACTAAACATTGTCTGTTTGCGTCCGTTTATTTCTCCAATACAACCAACAGACATTATGTCAACAATAGTTTTTTTTCAATACTCTGAACCAAAAATCTCCAACTTCTAAAGCACTTACATCAACTAAACTAATAATCATTCTAAGCACTATTCTGAAGGTTATTACAGGATTTATTCATATGTTGTTAATTATCTTGTTTATGATACCTTTAGTTCTTGAAAACAACCTCTGCGATCCACTGCCTCCTCTTTTCACTCACATCTCAACATCTATTTGATGGACTCACTAAAGGGTGAGGGGGGGGGGGGGTTATGCCTTCTTACATTTTTCATGTGCTCATGATTGTTTTATGTTGAAATACCAAGTCTTCAATGCTTCCATGCATCCTTCCATTTTAGTGAGTATAGAAAAGAGGCAAATCATATATTTTTTTAAATAGAAATAAGAATTTAAAAAAGGGATAATATTATAGAAAAAAACACAAAAAACTAGTGATTACTCAAATTGTCCATGAAAGGGGGCCCGTCCGAGCCAAGTGACTGAAACGTTAATGAGCCGATTGTGCACTCGAGAGAGGTCAAATTTTCTCAGCAGGTAGTCTGACAAATTGATTATTTATGCTATTTTAACCAGCATAGATACCCAGGAACACACACACACACACACAGACATGCACACACACACACACACACACACACCCACACACCACACACACACACACACACACGCACGCACGCACACACACACACACACACACACACACACACACACACACACATACACAGTGGACTCAGTTAGCCCCTGAAGGCAATATGCCAAGGCGGGGCTGGACAGATGGCTGTATGGAGGTGTGTGTGTGTGTGTGTGTGTGTGTGGCAGGAGATCTGTAATCTGTAATGGGATGACTTGCTTACAATAACCTGTCCTGCATAATCGATGTGCTGCACACACAGACACTCAGACAGACAGACAGCTACACTCTAAAAAGAAAAAAGTTGAACCAACTTAATTGAATTAGGGCAACCGGTAACACAGGATTGAATTAAGTTTATTGAACTAAAGAATGTAAGTTACACTTAAACAATTGTTTTAAGTCAGATCAACTTAATAGTTTGTTTGTTTTCAAATCAAAAGTTTGCATTAATCCAACTTAAAATTAAGGGACAACAACTTAAAATGTCAGTGTTTTCTGACTCAATTTCTTGTTTAATCCTAAAGTAAAATATTGCTTCCGTAGAACCTAAAAGAAAACAGTTGGACCAACTTAATTGAATTAAGGCAACCGGTAACACAGGATTGAATTAAGTTTATTCAACTTAAAATTGCTTCTAAAATAAAATCACATTTTCAAATCAGTTTGTTTTAATATACTTTATTGAATAAAAGTAGAAAACAAAGTGCCAATACCTTCGAACACATTTCAGTGTATAACAGTCGGGCAAGCAACATATTTCCCATATCTTTCCAATATAGAATCCATTATAACCAGCTATAGCCAGTATAGTCACAGTGTAATTTAACATGGGAAAGGAAAAAATATTTTACAGTTTTAAACCAGACAACCAGTGTAATGCAGGTAAGCCTTTTCCATGTTTCTGGCAGCCGTCAGTTTAAGGTGGAGTCAGGGATTCTGGAGACCGCTTGTTGTCAAATCACTTTTGGTATTTTTTTTTACATAGTTTTAAATTGTGTGGGGAAAAAAACACAGCCTAGGCTCAGCAAACTGGTATGTAAACAAAGGGTATGTTAACAAAAGGGGCCCACCGGAGAACCACATGCCCGTTTACAGAGCATAGGCATTGTAATGGAAGACACTGAATTGGTTTTCAGCGCAAAATCGTGAGGATATATTTACAGATTTTTGAGAAAGTGATTAGGACTACAAGCAGTCTCAGGAATCGGTGACTTCACCTTAAAAAAAATAAAAATAAAAAGATCTTGTAAGTCATTATAAATATACTATCACCATTTCACCTTTAATTTTGAAATATGTTTGAAAAAGTAAGTCCAAATATGTTTATACTAAGCTGAAATATTGATAGTTTCTCAATGTAATGACTCACAGGTTTTTTTCTTTTTTTACAGTTTTAAATCAGACAAACACGGTGTGTAATGCAAGTTGTCCTTTTTTCCTTGTTTCTGGCAGCCGCCAGTTAAAGTTATAAAAATCCTCCAAGTCAATATGATACCATCTCAACATTTCACCTTTTATTTAAAAATAAGTTTTAAAAAATTATTCCAAAAATGGTTTTACTTATAAGTGATAATACATATTGAGATAGTGTCTGTAAATATAAAAAGGAACTTCTTTTACAGTTTTAAATCTGACAAACTGTGTGCATAGTAATGCATAAAACCATCAAAAACACCAAAGTTATGTATTCTTGTGCGTGCTAAACATAGATTCTGCTCTACAGCCAGTGTGTTTTGTTCTTTTTGGACCATATCGAAACAAAAATGGAACCTTTCACCTGCTCTTCCAAAAACGTGTGACAAAATTTGTGTATATCACCTTGTGGTTTGAAGAATATTTGTCTCTCATGTGTAGTCACTGTTTTCAAGTCTGCCATACAGATTTTAGGATTTGGGGGACATCTTATGTTGCTTGAGATGCATGATGATTTTCTGGAGCACCTCAAAAGTGAAAGAAAGGGGTGTTGGAAAAGCTAGGTTCAGGTCAGTCCATGCAAAACCTCCACACTCTCGATGAAGAGGCCCATGTTTTCAGGTGGCTCCTGCAGTCCTTCCCCATCCTTTCAAAAGACAAACACTGCAATGGCGAGCTGCTCCAGAGTCCTACAGTACATGACACAAAACATCACTGTCATCACTTTGCACTTGTATGCAGTAACTAACTATGAACCTTGTATGGTACAATAATATCACTGGCATTAGTCTTGAGTCCAATTTTGTGAACATGCACTAATTATTCTAATGAGTAATTCAAGTATACTTTGTGTCTTGATTTTATCTGTATTTTTTTCAGGGCCCTTGACTTACTTTTCCACTATACTAGTACCTCTATCGTATGAATGTACAACAGTAAATCAAATAATTTCTAGTCATATTTTGCATATTTGTTGCAATCTAGAGTAGGGGTGTGCACGTGTACATGTGTAACCGGTTAGTAAATCATAACCATTTAGGTAAAATCAATAAACGAAAACCTTTCTCTCTCCCCCGCTAATACAGTTTTTAAATATGTTCTGGAGACACGCATTTATTAATTTTACAAACTATTTGGGGATGATAAAAGCTAGTCTGCCAAATCTGTCTGTCCCTCTGTGTGTGTGTGTGTGTGTGTGTGTATCGGCACTGCAGACACACATGCGCGCGCACACTAACACACGCGCGCAGAGTCACCGTCGGGCATGAGTCACAGCCATGGACGAGTGATGAAAGATTAAAGTTACCCGGTTGACGTGAACTACGCTCGTAAGTAGACCGAACTTTATAACACCTGTTCAACCTGCATAAAAGTGTAACTGTTGAAGCTTACCGGATATTCCTTGATCAAGTCATCTGCATCCTCTACGAGGCAGATGATGAAGGCTTTCGGTACACACTCCCTCCGAAGAAGAATGTCGTCAGTCTAGGACAACATGATATTGATTAATTTTCAATTCAAATCAGTTTCATAATCGAAGACACTCTTAAAACTTAAATCCTACAATTTATTTAAAAATAAATGGACATTTGTAATGCCAGAGTTTCATTAGAAAATAAATGTAAGCTCAATGGTGTGATGGTGAAACATGAGCTGCATATATTAAAGACACTATAATGGTCTGCCCTTGTTATGTATCTGTAAAAGATAGGGAAACTCTGACACCCTCTAAGCTACCAAGGAAACTTGTTTTGTTTGATGCTCCAAATGTACCTGGTCCAAAGTGTCCGTCATTTGGCCTGTTGATCCACCTTTGATCGGCTGACTTGAGTGACTGTAACTGGGCCATGGACCCAGGAACAGCCATGAACCACAGGAACTCAGAATGGATCTAAAACAAATAGTGAATTAATAAAAGAAAATGCAAATTACTTCACTCTGTATACAATCTTACTATGGATCTTCATGTGTCCTGAATAAAAAAATCATATAATCTCAGTATTAAATTTGTTATTATGCTCTATAGCACTTTGCCACTGTTTTGAAAGTGGCTATAAGCTTTTTATGGCCATTTGTCACAACAAAGCTGCGTCACCTGACTACATTTTTCTTATCGTCACCTCCCCAACATGAGTTTTAATTTTCACACTGTTTAATCCTTTTGAGGAGAATCCTTCGCACACTTTTATAATGAGGGCTACAAATGGCTTTAAAAAGGACTGTGGCTGAACTGGAAAAACAATTTGCCTGACGTATAGAAATACATGCCATTGGCAGGGTGCAGTAACTTGTACTCTAACCCTGCATGGTAAACTGAATGTGGCTACACAGCCACATTGAAGCCTTATAAATAGCACTGTCATTAGCACTCAATACTGCAGTTTAACTTACCTTTGGGTAGTTCAATTATTTGTGTCCAGGCCTGAAGTAACCACCACCAATCAGGGAAAGAATCATGAAAAGAAAATTAAACATGCATTAATATTAACTAAGGGAGTGGCGTTTCATTTCAATGTTAAGCCAAATGTGGTAAAGAAGGAGAAAACAGTCTGCTGCGATATAGCAAACTAATATGAGCTGGACTGGTGAATGCTTTAACCACCGAGAAACGTATAACTATGGGGTTTCACCGCTGCTGCCTCCATGTCAAACAAGCCACAGAGGCAGTTATCACTGCGTTTCACAGCTAGGTTGAGTGTTTGGTTGTCACGAGAACTACATGACACACACACACGTAGGAACGAATGGCCCAAACAGACACGCGGGCGCAGTTCAGTTTATTCTACCTGTCCGCTAGCAAACTAATATAATAGTAGTGGTGTTGTTTATTTAGCAGCCGGACTCACCTCCGTGCTTTCATCAGAACGGCATGCGACTCTCATTGGTGCTGCCTGAGTATTCATACTAAAAACGTTGATAGCAACGGATGCGGTGACGGTGACTTGACATTTTCTGCTACCCGTCAGATTTTGCTCCCTAGTGGTTCTGCGCATGCGCATTCCGAAAATAACAATCCTGCGTGAGCAGCCGTCAGATTCTGCTACCTTTTTTTGCTACCGAGAATTTTCTTCAAAATGTTTTTAACTGCGTAATTATGCTACACATATGTTTAAATTGTGCCTTTTGACCTGTGAGCATGTAGACACTGGCTTTGCTGCTGAATATAGAAATTAAATGATAGGCTTTTCTATGTGTTAACTTTACCAGACTCGGAGTGGAGAAAGTTTTCGCCGGTGGTGGTGGTGGGAGGGGGGTGTACATAGGTAGTGGTGTAAAATAACGTGATTCTGTAGCGGGAGCATTATTTGATAGAGACAATTGATCTCACATTATACCCTACTAAATCTATAATAACGTTATAAAGTAGCATAAAAATATACAGCTTTCAGTGTAGGCTACATGGGGTGAGTAGTGGTGTTGTAAGTAACGTGATTCAGTAGTGGGAGCATTATTTGATAGTTAATGGGTCTACAGATCAAATACGCTACCAATTACGTGAGGTAGCATTTTCTGATAGGGTAGCATAATTTGATATAGGCTATTAAACACTAACAGCATCAATATGCTCCCCATATTCCTACAGTGTAGGCTACACTGTGTGTAGGCCTACATAGGGTGAGTAGTGGTGTAAAATAACGTGATTCTGTAGTGGATGCATCGTTTGATGAGGTAATTGTCTATACGCTACCATGACGTAGGGTAGCATTTTCTGATAGGTAGCAAAATCTGACGAGGGAGCAGAAAATGTCAGAACAACGGCAGTAACACACAAACACACACACACACACACACACACACACACACACACACACACACACACACACACACACACACACACACACACACACACACACACGGTGTACTGAACAACAGGCGCACGCAGCTCGGTGGTAAAGAAATGTAAATGTATCTGGCCTTACCAGTAGCCTACACAGCATGCTAACCCGGAGAGCAGAGCACTCAGCACCGCGCGCAAATTACTAACCGTTCACTCTACATGTGTCCGCTGGCAAAATGCAATTAATTACTGACCAGTTAACAGCCAAACTATCACCTTTAAATGCCACAGGAAGTTTTACACACAAATGGTTTGAACAAATGGCCAACAATTTCTCACAGAATCAGATAAATTAATCGAAAATTATAAGCTAACCTGAAGGACACAGCATGACTTTGCTGGTCCGGCTCAGTTTAGCTTACTGACGTTAACCTTAAGACGAAAAACTGTAACCATTACAGGCAGAAAATGTATTATCTGACAATTAACATTTGTAAAACATTACTTTGTCTGTATTAGACTTACCGTTTTGTTGGGGCGCCGTGACCGTGTGCGAGACGAGTGCGAGGAGAAAACATGGCGGCTTCACAGGAAAATTTTAGCTGAAAAAGACGTTGACGTAAACGTCCACGTCATGACGTTAGACAGGAAAACCTAATTGAAGCGCTTTCATTTGCATAAGAAAAGCAAGTCAATGTCAGGTCTATGTAGTACAGTACAATTTCAATTTGATGTAATCCACAAAAGTACGTTGCCATCGCTAAAGCAGAAAACCGAGTCAGACTTATTCAAAACAGTGCGTTACTTCAACTTTTCAAAAATATACTTTTTAGAGTGTAGTTAATCACTTCTGTGTGTGTGTGTGTCTGTGTCTGTGTCTGTCTTTGTTTTAAAAATTATTAATTGATCATCTCACTTATAATTCAACTCTGAAATGGGCCCGACAGACTCACCTAGGTTACTGTTTATTCATTTATTTATATAGCACAATTCAGACACAAGACCATTCACTGTAACTGTAACATACAATTCAAGTTCTAAATAACAACAGAGAGACGCATGAAAACTGAGAAAGTTTTCATAAAGTTAATCGTGACGTAATCTGAGCCGACTGAAACACAAAGGATCATGGGTAAAATGAAAAGGATTCTGAACGGATTAGACTCTAGGTCCACGTGCTCTCGGGCAAGGCACTGAACACCTTCAGATCTACTGAAGTGCGTTTGTGTGTGTGTTTGTGTCTGTGTGTGTGTGTGTGTGTGTGTGGTCACATGCCCCCTGCGAAGATACAGTCTGTTATTTGGTCACGCACTCTCTCTCTCTCTGATTTCTCGGTTCTACTTTTCCCTTTTTGTCTTATTTTCTTTACTTCTTCCTCTCTCTCTCTCTCTCTCTCAATCTCACTCTCTCACACACACACACACACACACACACAAACACACACACACTCACACACTCGCTCTCGCCCTGTCCCATCCCAGGCTTGTCATGTCCTTCGTTCATGCAGAAGTAACCCCCCCCCCCCCTCTCTCCTCTTTTCTTTCTACTCTCCCGATCCTTTATTTTATGTTTGGCCACGTTCTCCTCGTCAGCATAACCATCTGTCCCTCCACCACACACACACACACACACACAAAAGATTTGAGATTTGTGCTGAACAGTTCAAACACAAACTCTTTGTTTCTCGTATGTGATTGATTATTAATGGAAGTGCTGTGTGTGTGTGTGTGTGTGTGTGTGTGTGTGTGTGTGTGTGTGTGTGTGTGTGTGTGTGTGTGTGTGTGTGTGTGTGTGTGTGTGTGTGTGTGTGTGTGTGTGTGTGTGTGTGTGTGTGTGTGTGTGTGTGTGTGTGTGTGTGTGTGTGTGTGTGTGTGTGTGTGTGTGTGTGTGTGTGTGTGTGTGTGTGTGTGTTCGTCTGGTGCTTTTTGCTGAAACTTCCAGATTTTTAAAGTCACTTTCCTATGATTACTAGTAGATTACTCGAAATGTGTTTAAAATGATTTGGCTTTATTTGACAGATCTGTGCAGAGTTAATGGGGGACTGATATGCAACAAAGGCTACCGGCCAGAATTGAAACAGACGTTGCAATTGAATGGCCTCCGCGGTAACCACTCGACTACCGCAGCTGAAGGATTACAGTTTTTGAGTTTTATATTAAATCATCCAGAGTGAAGATTAAAAATGTCTAAAAAACTATAGAGCAGTCGAGATGAACGGGGTAAAGCCGGGACTCTCCCGGGGTTGGAACTTCAAAGAACCAAATTCTAATGGGTGTGGCTGGTGTGTGTGTTTGTGTGTGTGTGTTCATTTGTGTCTATATGTGTGTGTCTGTGTCTGTGTGAGACTCATTGATCATTTGAACTTTGAAAACGATCCTGCTTGAGGTTGCATACGTCGGGATTTGCATTTATACATACATGTGTGTGTGTCTGTGCGTGTGCCTGTGCGTGTGCGTGTGCGTGTGTGTGTGTGTGTGTGTGTGTGTGTGTGTTATGTCAAGTCAGCTCTATAAAATATGTTAAAATATACATTTGAAGTCTGGGGCCTTGGGGATTGTCTCATTACCATGGCGACATGATGTTGGAATCAGAATGTCTCCTCTCACACACACTGCTCTGCTCTGGATCTGTTCAGTGTTTATTTATGAACCTCTTCTCTCGGCTGTGGAAAGGTTTCAGATGCAGTTGACTTTACGTCTTTTGTTCCTTTGTCGTGTATTTGGTGAGAGGGCCACAGTAACGTCTCCATCTCTCTTTCCCTGGGCCTAATCTGCTATGACCACAAATAAAGAGTGCTACTGTAAATTGTGTGAGTATTGTGTGAGTCACGCAAACATTTAGTGTTCCTGGGTGTCCCACAGCGTGTGTGTGTGTGTGTGTGTGTGTGTGTGTGTGTGTGTGTGTGTGTGTGTGTGTGTGTGTGTGTGTGTGTGTGTGTGTGTGTGTGTGTGTGTGTGTGTGTGTGTGTGTGTGTGTGTGTGTGTGTGTGTGTGTGTGTGTGTGTGTGTGTGTGTGTGTGTGTGTGTGTGTGTGTGTGTGTGTGTGTGTGTGTGTGTGTGTGTGTGTGTGTGTGTGTGTGTGTTGTAACAGCAGGAGCAAGCAGGGGCTCACTGAACTCTCCTGGGCTACCACTGGGTTGGACCCCCCCCCTGCTGGGTATGCTAGCTCAGCTAAATGTTTAACAAGGATGCAGGCAGACAGGCAACCAGCCGTGTGTGTGTGTGTGTGTGCTTGCGCGTGCATTTGCTTGTGCTTGTATCCAGTCATGCATGCAGTTAATTAAATGGCGCACAGAAGTGGTACCTACGCAGCTACTGTTTTAGATACAATTGTCCCATTTCCCTTTTTCATTTTGTGTGTCTCCCTAGAGATGAAACACACTCCAGTTTACGGCTTCAACTAATTAATATTTACAGTATCAATTCTCTGCTAATTATTATTCTATGGAGAAAAATGTCCATCACAATTTCCTACAGTGAGCTCTTTTAAATATTTTTTTTGATACATTTTCACAATGAAGTTGGGACCTGGTCAGCCAAAGCAGCTGCTCACACTTTAGCCATCCAAACCGTGCATTTTTTGTTTGTTTTTAAAAAGACTTTTTTGGGTGTTATTAACCTTTTATTTGACAGTTGAAGAGCAGAGAGTACAGAGTGGAAATGGAGAGAGAGAGAGAGGGGGGGATAACACAAGAACTGATTTGCATTTGGTAAATTTTTGCCCCACGACAGGAATCAAGAGAGAACATGAGGGTATAGTAAAGACTGTGCTGTGTTAAAGCAATGTATGTGTGTGTGTGTGTGTGTGTGTGTGTGTGTGTGTGTGTTTTTGTTTTTGTGTGTGTTAAAGTCTTCTTCCAGTAAACATGGCTGTGCAGGCTGACTTGACGTTTTCCAGGAAATGCTGAGTGTGTGAGTCTGTAAATGCACATGAACCTAAACAGCGTGTGTCTGTTAGATGCATTTTATTTTGAAAATATTTAGCAGTATTAATTTGTATTTATTTATGTAAAACAGAGACTGATAGAGATAATGTGTGTGTGTGTGTGTGTTTGTGTGTGTGTGTGTGTGTGTGTGTGTGTGTGTGTGTGTGTGTGTGTGTGTGTGTGTGTGTGTGTGTGTGTGTGTGTGTGTGTGTGTGTGTGTGTGTGTGTGTGTACACACATATGCTTCTTTGTGGTGACTAATGATTGACTGACAGCCTCTTGTGCCTTTTGCAGTGTACATGTGACTAACTGCCTTGTTGGGAGAGTAAACACACACACACACACACACACACACACACACACACATACACACACACACACACACACACACACACACACACACACACACACACACACACACACACACATTCGCACCCAAACCAGTAAATAACAGTGTCTTGTGTTACTGTAAGTGTTTTGGCCACAATGCTGGAGGTTCACTTTATTGAGAAGGAATTTCTCAAAGTTACATATCGTGCATTTAAGCTGATTCAGAGCCACAGTTTATCTGGCTGAACCTGCATAGTAATGTGGGTCAGAGAAAGTGATTAAATATGATTCAGTATGACGGGAACCAGAGGGAGAGAGGGATGAGGAAGGAGAGAGAGAAAGAGAGAAAACTGGTGGAAAGAAGGAGGGCAGGATAATATGGAGAATCCTGCAATCTTTTTTTTGTGAATAAAGTCGAAATGTGAAGAATACACTCAGAATACATCAATATTTTGTTTCCACTATTTTATCTGACTGTCCATATTAAATGCACTATAATACTGTCATTAAGTCATTATAGCCCCACTGATAATGACATTTTTTAGGAAGAATACTGATATTTTAGAAAGCTGCATAATAAAGATATGGGACATTATATGTGACAGTGCTACATAGTGGACTACATTTTCATATCATCATATAATTGGCATGTCTACACACACACACACACACACACACACACACACACACACACGCATACACACTCTCTGATCTACATGATGAATCATAGTGGTGCGGCTCAGTCAAAGGTCAGGGGGGACAGGAAGCAGGTGTGTTTAACGACAAAGTGTGTGTGTGGTCGACTGCTGTGAAACTCACTTTACTCATCCTTTGTTGATCATTTTAAGAGTGTGTGTGTGTGTGTGTGTGTGTGTGTGTGTGTGTGTGTGTGTGTGTGTGTGTGTGTGTGTGTGTGTGTGTGTGTGTGTGTGTGTGTGTGTGTGTGTGTGTGTGTGTGTGTGTGTGTGTGTGTGTGTGTGTGTGTGTGTGTGTGTGTGTGTGTGTGTGTGTGTGTGTGTGTGTGTGAAGTAGACAGTGGGTGGGTTTGTTTGATAACAGGGCTTTGCTGAAACTGACAGCGCTGTTTGAAATGTGATACCTCTGATACCCCCTACTGTGTGTCAACAGGTTATTTAAGGTTTAAAGGTGATTTTAAGGCTGGGATTTGCAGTTTAAGTTACTGTGTGTTTGTCTTTGTACCATACTTCCCACTTCCTCGTGTTACTCACCTTGTGACATCATACTGTGACATCACGTCTTTAGTCTCTGGGTTAAAAACAGACTGAGCTTCACACTCTCTGCTTGACTGGAACTCTCAGTGGGTCAGTTTCCCTTCATTCATTTCATACAAGGATTTATTCTGTAGTTGTTGTTGTTTTTGTGTGTATTGAAGCTGTGCAAAAGTGTGTCTGCCTCTGCTAAGGTAAGATGTACCCGCTGCCCTTGTGAAGGGTTTAGGTATTTCAAATTGAAAGCTGTGTCTTTTAAATTGACTTTTGAGTGGGTATATGAGGTGAAACTTACAGCACTGTTTGAAATTTGATAGCTCTGATAACCCCGCTTTGTGTGTGTGTTTGTTTATATGAGGTGAATTTTTTATGAGTTTGTTTTTAAATTGTATTTTAGGTTTTATATTATTTGTGAATGGAATACAAAGTAGAAAAACACTGGTTTCATTGTAGGATGCAATGCAACCTGAGCTTTTAACTATAATTTATAAATACTGCATGAAGCCAACCTCTCCACGCTCTCTCTCTTCTCAAATCATACATGTGTAAAGTGTTAAATTTAAATGTTATTGCGTTCTCCGCTCTCTGTGCGTGTGTGTGTGTGTGAGTGTGCGTGTGTGTGAGTGTGTGTGTGAGCTCTGACCCAAATACATTCTCCTCGTGGGAGTCTGTGTCCACTGGAGCATTTAGCCGAGCAGGTTAGCTCGCAGCGTCATGATGTGTGCGTGTGTGTGTGTGTGTGTGTGTGTGTCTTTGACAAGGCAGAAAGTTACTCTTTTGCTTCTCACAGCATTTAGGTCTGAGTCAGTAAACACACACACACACACGCACACACACACACACCATGGTTTACTCAGCATAGTGCTTGAAGATCAAATAGACCACTCTTTGAGCAAACAAAAACTCTTCGTACTTTCTTCATTATTGCTGGACTCAAACTTAATCAAACTAAATCATCACAACATAATTTTTGCTAGAAACATTGATAAATACAAAGTAGAAACTAGTAGTGACATTTAAGTTAAAGGTACAGTGTATGTAATATCTGAGTATTTAGCATCATCTAGTGGTGAAAGTTCTACATGTCAACTCTCCCTCGCTAACCTAAGCTGCCTGTCTGTGTGTGTCTCAGGAGCGGCCGCTGCAGCCCAGCTGAAGATGTCTGATAATGGGGAGGTCGAGGACAAGCCCCCGGCTCCGCCCATGAGGAATACCAGCACTCTGATTGGCTCCTGCAGCAAAGAGCCCGCCCCCGTCAACCATGGCTCCAAGCCCCTACCACCAAACCCAGAGGACAAGAAGAAGAAAGACCGCTCCATCCGCTTTATACTGACCGGAGGGGGCGACAAGAGTGAGTGCTGAGATACTGAGCTATACCTGTGTGTCTGTTTGCTTTTTTTAATTTAATTTTGTTTTATATTTGTGAATACAAAAGTATTTACAAATGACTGCATGTCTGTTTTCTATGGAAGAGTATAAGGGCCAAAGGAGAGAGAAAAAATTTAACAAAATGCACTTTGAGAGTTAAGTCAAACTGTCCAGAATAAAGTGGAGATACAACTTCCAGGACCAGTAACTCATAAAACCCAAACGATGCATCTTTGCAATGGTCATAAGGCAGACAATGAGTCAAAAATAATTTTGACTGTAAGCTGACATCCTCTAAGCTCCACTAATAACATCGCTCTCTATGTGCAGGGGGCTGTGAGACTAAAGCACAGGGACTGTGTCTACAAAGGGAAACACCCAAGAGAAAAATGTTCAATACCTTCACTCTGATACAGTGCAGTGCAGTTGTTAGTGGAGCTTAGAGGATGTCTGCTTCAGTTAATGGTTTCAGTTCACTATCAATAAAGCATTGAAAATGCCAAAAAATAAAAGGAAACCTGTTTTTGATTCAAAAAGTGTATTGAACAGTTTCCCTCGGTAACTGTCATCAGTAACGTTGCCCCTGAGTGACTTCAACCTTTAAAACGACAGACAGGAGAAGAAATGTGCGTGTGCGTGTGTGTGTGTGTGTGTGTGTGTGTGTGTTTTAAAGCTTATGTCACACATTCATCTTAACCTTGAAATGTCTTGACAGTTTGTTTGTGTTGTTGTTATACTGAAGGAATACAAGTTGCTATGGGCATGTGACTGCTTCATACATATACTTTATTTAGCCAATTATTTTCATTAATGTATAATGTAAAAGGTTCAGATTCACTTTTTTTTAAGAATATCAAGTGTTGTATACATTAGCCTCAAATTAACCTTAGAAATCCATCATTTATTTGTCTTTGTG
>NC_137232.1:14738932-14831432 GCF_949987685.1 Ammodytes marinus | reverse complement strand
TCCCATCGCCGCGCCGACGGCTGCTGTTGACGCGGTTACCCCAGCGCCCAGCAGCCCCCCCTCTGCCAGCCCCGCCCCCGGGCCCTCGCCACGGCAACAGGACAAAACCAGGAAGAAGAAGATGTCCGATGAAGAGATCCTGGAGAAACTACGTAAGGTTCATTCAAGCAAAACACAAAACAAACCTGTATGTTTTGCCTGAGGCTGCATTACATGGTTTGGGTTTATATTAATGCTGCAGCATACGATGATATTTCAGACAACAGTGTTTTTTGTTGGACCTTTTCCACTTTCAAGATGACAGCGCCCCCGTGCACAAATGAAGCCCAATAAAGAAATAGTTTCTTCCCAGTTTGTTGTGGAGGAACGCTGACTGTGTGAGCCAGGTTTTATCACCAGTTTACAACCTCAATTCCCTCAAGCAAGGTTCACCAGTACAGTTTTCATTAATTTTTTTGTCTTTAACAAAGGTACATACATGTCTAAATTGCGCAGGCCTAATACAGTATTTAGTTATTAATATAACAGTGTACAATACCAGCATGTAATATTGTATCCAATCATCATCCAATCATTCATTCTATAATTAGTAGTTCTCATCCCGTGCCAGTCTGCTGTATGTCAGTGAGGACAGTTAGTCTCCGGCTTGGCTGCCAATTTTAGTCTCACTTACACTTGTCTATTCGACAGGCAGTTTCATCACACTGTCTTTGTACAGTATGTGCAGACTCACACGCACACACACACACACACACACACACACACACACACACACACACACACACACACACATACACACACACAGCAAGCTTATGTCAGGGTGCTTTTGTTTCAGCAAATTTTTTATTTTCTGTAACAGTGTTTCAGACTCAAATTCCAGGGTGATTTCATATTTTATAAAATTCTGTCTAATTCTAAAATCCTGCCCGACCCTTCAGAAATTGAGGCACGTTTTAAAAAGCGACTTCCCCATATAATAATGTTGTGTATTTGTCACGGTGAATAAACGCCTGTATATTCTTTAAACCATGCCCCACGCCTGTCCAGATGTGCTCAGATCTCCCTCTGCTGGTAAGACCAGGATACTGCCTGTCTGTCTGTCTGTCTGTCTGTCTCTCTGATTGACAGACCTAAAATCCAACTGTCCTCGCCCCCTCTGTCCAATCCTCTCATCTGATTGGTCCTCCTGCGATGACAGAGTGAATCACTTTCCTACTGTGGACTCTGATTACTGACCTGCACACACAGCTGCTCCAGCTCTTGTCTTCGATACCTTCTCTCCATCATTTTCTCCTCCTTTCTTTATTTTTTTTAACTTTAAAGGTGGAGACAGCGATTCTGGAGAATGCTTGTGGTGAAAATCAGTGAATATCACAAACAATCCGCTACCTGTCCATTCTGTGAGTGTGCTGGAAAAAACTAATCTGGTGTTAATACACAGCCTGCTCTGTAAACTGGTATGGAAACCATCATAGCTAGTAACATCCCCATTTACAGAGCCAAGGCTTTGTATTTACACTTTTTTTAATGCACACACAGGACAGACAGGTAGTAGATTGTGAGGAGATATTCACTGATTTTCACAAAAAGGGATTTTGAAAACAAGCGTTCTCCCTCATGATAGGCCTATTCATTATTAGTTCTGTCCCATCTGTATTATCATTTTTTTTCTTTTATCCTCTTTCATCATATTTTTTCCTTCGTGAATTTTGTCTGTTTTTAAACTTTTGCATTTTATCTTCCATTTCTTCTGTTCTGTTCCATTCTTGTGTCATCCTTCGTTCCTTCTCTCCCTCTTCTCTCCTCTCTCTCTCTCCCAGTCAGCATGCTGCATTCACCCGATAGCAGAGTGTGGATGGATAGAAAGACACCAGGCTGTTCTATCCATTCACATTCAGTGGTGCTGTTAAATGAATATACGATTATCATTCGGCCAAAATGGTCGGATTTCCTTTTCCCTGCGCTATTGCAGATTCACACACATTGTTACTTGTCCTAAACTATAAACTAGTAAATGAATATTTGCTTCTTTTTCTGCCTCTCTCTCTCTCTCCACTCAGGGACCATTGTGAGTGTGGGAGACCCCAAGAAGAAATACACACGCTTTGAGAAGATCGGACAGGGGTAAGGCACATTTTGTACGCAGACAATCTGGGAATTTTTTATGCCTTTTGTTCCGCTTTTAAATGGAAACCAAATCAAACATCTTAATAAAGTGAATATCTCTACAAGACGTGCAACAAAGACAAGAGCCAAATAATGGGCTTTCTGATCCATAGAACTGATATGTTTGCATAAAGTTTGACTGTTGCTCTCTGTGTGTTTCAGAGCATCTGGGACGGTCTACACAGCTATAGACATCGCTACAGGACAGGAGGTGGGGTTCCTTTCATTATCCACCATATGAATATGTCAGATTAATAACGGTAATATGACCATGGTGAAGCAAAGTAAACTTTACAGCGCTTACAAAGCAGTGTTGCCTCCCGACACTGGCACAAATCGCCCTCAAAAAATTTCAGTTGTTGATTCTATTGCTAAGAAAAACCTGGACGCACAACAGGTTTAAAATCCATGCGCGATCACTGAAGGCTTACCTCACGTAGATTTGTCGACAGTGTTGTTGTAATTACTCAGAATTCCTCATAGGGGCGACAGACGCACTATAGCTTCAATAAACCTGTCTGTCTGTTATTACATTGAAAGTCTAATAACTGCAGGTCAAATGAAATATGTTTCTCTTTCTCTCAGGTGGCCATTAAACAGATGAACCTGCAGCAGCAGCCCAAGAAGGAACTGATCATCAATGAGATTCTGGTGATGAGGGAAAATAAGAATCCCAACATCGTCAACTACCTGGACAGGTGAGACACTCCGCCAGTCCACTGCGCGTCTGCTTTAAATTAATTCACTGATTATATACCGATACAGGGTGTGAGCAAGAGTAAATGTTATTTGTGAATGAGGAAATTAAAAAGTATATTAGAAATAAAGGTAGAGTCAGCGATTCTGGTTGTCAAAATTATTTTCAGTGAATATCGCGTTACCATCCGCTACCTGTCCGTACTGTGTGTGTGTGTGTGTGTGGTGGGCTGACAAAACAATTTCAGTGTTAATACACAGCCTAAGCTCTGTACACGGGCTCCCTTGTTTAAGGGAAAAAATAAGTGATTTTGACAACAAGCATTCTCCAAAATCACTGACTCCACCTTTGAATACTGTCTGATGTACAGCTGCTTCCCTTTGCTGTCAGTGTGCAGAGACAGTATCAACTATAACCATGAGAAAATATTGCATGTAAACAAGGCACATTTCTGTATTTCAGTAGTTAAGGTTGATTTGGCGACACCTGCAGTTGTTGGTGGGAACAGCAAGTGAGCTTCGAAACAGGACAAACACAATCTGCTGTAGAATGTGAAGTTCCCAAACTTTCCCACTGAGCTGTGTTGTTTATGGGATGTTATTCTGCCGCCGTCTGGTTACCGTAGTTACCTGTTTTGTCTTCCGAGACATCAAGGAGCACATGCTAGACTGTAGTCACGTCATCCCCATGGAAACAACATTTTCACTGTCTCTGATTTACTGTGTGTGTGTGTGTGTGTGTGTGTGTGTGTGTGTGTGTGTGTGTGTGTGTGTGTGTGTGTGTGTGTGTGTGTGTGTGTGTGTGTGTGTGTGTGTGTGTGTGTGTGTGTGTGTGTGTGTGTGTGTGTGTGTGTGTGTGTGTGTGTGTGTGTGTGTGTGTGTGTGTGTGTTTGATGGTCCATGAAACACTCAAACTGAAGAATAGAAAACATCCAGTAAATTGTTTCTTTTGAAATGTTTTTCTGTTTTCTCCATTCAGTAAAAAAAAATTGGGGGGCGCTCGTGGTGTAGTGGTTAGAGCCCCCACCCCTCCCCCACAGAGGCCCAGTCCTCTTCACAGCAGACCTGGGTTAGAATCCAGCCCGGGTCGTTCTGCATGTCATTCCCCTCTCTGCACCATTACATTTCTCTCTCTCTCCAACACTGTCAATAAAAGCATAAAAATGCGACAGAAAAATTATCTAAAAAAAAAAAGTTTAAATTTTTTTTTTTTTTTTTTTATTCTTATACATTTCTTTATAAATAAAAGTAAATAATAAAGTGCTTTTTTAAAATACTTTATTTATAGATTTTTTTTCAACCCCTGTTTTTCCGTATCCACAGTTACCTGGTGGGAGATGAGCTGTGGGTTGTGATGGAGTATCTGGCTGGAGGATCGCTGACTGACGTTGTCACAGAAACCTGTATGGATGAAGCCCAGATCGCTGCTGTGTGCAGAGAGGTAGGACTAACTTGTTAATAAATAAAACAATAAAAGTTTTATCGTGGTCTATTCAGAGTGAGTATATTTCCATGTACAGTTTTCTATCTTATTTACATGTAATGTTAATTTACATTCTTTATTGCAATTATATATTACACATTTACCCTCTTTGTACGATTTTTGTGTGTATTTAGTGTCTCTGGTGTCACTCGCTTGTGTTTTTTTTTACATTGCATTGTTAAAGGAACCTGAAATTCCAGAATATCTGTAAATGTTGCATATGACAAGAAAAACTATCTTTGGCTTTTAAAGGAGACAGGAGAGTACAGGACTCATTTTAATAGCAAGTAGGACCTTGTACAAAGAAATCTGCTCTACAAAGATCAAAGATCACCTCTGCTTCCAATCAAATCAAACTTGATTTACGTATACTGCACTTTTCATACACAGTGAAGGCAACACAAAGTGCTTTACAAAAGAAAAACAAAAGAAAAAGAACAATACCAACTTAACCAACAATAAGACTAGTAAAATACAAATGAATTAAAACCCTCTCTCTCTCTCTCTCTCTCTCTCTCTCTCTCTCTCTCTCTCTCTCTCTCTCTCCAGTGCCTACAGGCGTTGGAGTTCCTCCACTGTTCTCAGGTCATCCATCGAGACATCAAGTCTGACAACATCCTTCTGGGCATGGACGGCTCCGTCAAACTCAGTACGGACACCACTGATAACACTGTTACTAAACTTTTCTAATTTCAATATAAGTATGAAATAATGCACAAAGAGTCAGGAGTCAGATTTCATCATCCGCAGAGACTTTAGTTGAAAACTTGCAAGTTGAGTCAGTTATCATGTACACACGTAGCATAACAGAGAAATGACTAAAATCATAAGAGGGATGTTACAACTTTTATACCCATACTGGCACGTATTTGTCTGACCAGGTGCTGATGTTTTGGTCATCTGAGTTTCTGGAAAATATGGGGGATGAGTTATAATTACACTGATAACAAAATGATTCGAGTGCAAGAAGTCCTCGACCTTGGTTCGCATCTTGCTTCCCAGTAAAAACATGTTTACCACAGTGTTGTACACCAGAGTTCAATGTGAGGTGAATAGAATGACTAGCATTAATATGTTATACAATCATAGAGAAATAGATTTCGTCAACAAACACTGTGTCATTTTATACTTTACATTACTCATTCAGCTTATTTATTATGTATTTATGAATAGTGGTATACGGCTAATTAAGATTAGATAAGATAAAATATATGGTATTGTCCAGGAAAGGGGAATTTGTCTCACAAAAACAAACTTGCCACAGTACACCTTCCCACATCTCTTTGCCCCAACCTGAGGGTAGTTGTTGTTGTAGCTGCTTATTGTGGGGGATACAGGGGGAGCTCTGACTCCATTGTGACCGGTATAACTCCTTAAAGTGAATGAGGGCCAGCTGGCTGTTTGAATGATTGATTCTCAAACATGGGGGTGCTAGTGGTGTAGTGGTTAGAGCGCCCGCCTCCATAGAGGCTCAGTCCTCTTCACAGCAGACCCGGGTTAGAATCCATCCCAGGTCGTTCTCTGCATGTCATTCCCCTCTCTGCCCAATTTCATCTCTGTCTCTCCAAATTGTCTAATTAAAGCATAAAAAAATACCCAAAAAAATAAATAAATAACATTGTTGTCACATATACTAACTTTCTCCCCTCTCCTCCCTGCAGCTGACTTTGGTTTCTGCGCTCAGATCACTCCTGAGCAGAGTAAGCGCAGCACGATGGTAGGGACGCCCTACTGGATGGCTCCAGAGGTGGTGACCCGTAAAGCCTACGGGCCCAAGGTGGACATCTGGTCCCTGGGCATCATGGCCATAGAGATGGTGGAGGGGGAGCCGCCATACCTCAACGAAAACCCTCTCAGGGTGAGGTCACTGGAAATGTTTACTGAATATTGTTTGTCTTTTAAATGCAATTTCTTTAAATTTTTTACAATTTGTCTGGGTGTTTTGTTCTTTGATTTTATTGTCTCTTTGATGCAATTTCTAATGTTTAATCTTGATGGATTTTATGCCCCTGTAAAGCGCTTTGAATGGCCTTTTGAACAGTGATTAGAGAAGCTGTAAGAAATGATGAGCACAGGAAATGTAGAAGCATACAAAGTATCATATTGGCCTGAAGTTCTCTTTTGTCTACTATTTCAGACATATTCAAAAGTTCCTCGTAGAATCTTTAAGTCTGACGAGCAGCTGAGTATTACAGCTGTTAACTGGAGTCATAATGAGGAAGGAGAATAGGCATGCAAACTGAACTCCTCCAGACTCATTCAACAGTTAGAGACAGGAGAGAGAGTGTGACTGACTCACAAGCTAAATGGACTAATGGTGGATTTACATTCTGCCTTGATGAAAGTATTCCTTATCTCACTGTCATAGCCTCAACACGTCAGTCCACCACAAAGTTACACAGAATAAAATATGTATTATGTCAAATTAAACGAGTACATTTAGTTGAATTGTGAGCACTGGGCTTTGCTGCCTCAGTGTTATTCATAAAACCACCACTAGATGGCACCAAAGTATAAGATCTTTAGCTCCTACGACACACTGTTTTTTCAGCGTGTTTGCATATTTAGTTTTAACATGCTTAGACTTACCATGTGAGTTGTGTGTGTTTGTGTTGCCTAGGCGCTGTATCTCATAGCAACCAACGGGACGCCGGAGCTGCAGAACCCGGAGAAACTGTCGACTACTTTCAGAGACTTCCTGAACAGATGTTTAGAGATGGACGTGGAGAAGAGAGGGTCTGCTAAAGAGCTGCTGCAGGTACTCTGTGTGTGTGTGTGTGTGTGTGTGTGTGTGTGTGTGGGGGGGGGGGGGGGTGTTCAAATAAGGCAAACAGAAATGACTCAGATTTTAACAGAAATAATATTTTATTTATACAGTAGATTTATTTGACAAGCAGACAGACAGGCAGATAGACAGTCTGGCAGACAGACAGTGTGGGTGTATAGATGTGTAGGTGTAGGGAGTTGTATAACGATGACTCAGTGCTCCGAGTTGAAACTTTATACAGTTTCTGAAGTTCTGGTCTGTTGAACAAGTAATTGAATTTAATGGCTCCATCTGTATGAGTGTGTGGTTAGAGAGTCCTTGCTCTATATGAAGTAATTATATAAAGGTTGATTCAAGTGTGTGTGTGTGTGAGTGAGAGAGAGAGAGAGAGAGCGTACATAAGAGTTACCTGGGGTCACCCTGCACATATTTAAAATCACAGTTTTGACTCAGGCCTCTGTGATTAGTCACTGGGATAGTTATTGTTCTAAAGCAACATATATCATCATATAACTTGAGTCCTACGGTTCTCATAATGCAATTCAGTCGCATCTTAAAGCTATACGTAATGCGTAACTTCTGTAGCCCCCATGAGGATTTCTGAGTAATTACAACAACTGATAGGCTTAATCAACTTTGTGTCAACTCTTTTGATGATGGCTTGAATATAACAACATTCATTTATATGAAAAAGTGTTGCACTATATCTATAACTGTCTATCTATTGTATTATTTTAAAGGAGAACACATCATTATTGGGGGAAAAACACATTTATTCTGATATTGTAGTATTGCAGTTTTTTTTAACAGTAAACTGTAATATTTTCGTCTTTCCTCCCCCTCCATTCTTCCCTTGTCCTCTCTCCTCTCTCAGCATCAGTTCCTGAAGATGGCGAAGCCTCTCTCCAGTCTGACTCCTCTCATTGTGGCCGCCAAGGAGGCTGCTAAGAACAACCGCTAGCTAGCTTTGCACTCATTAGATCTCTCTCTGTCTTTGTCTCTCTCTCTCTCTCTCTCTCTCTCTCTCTGTGTCTGTCTACCTTCCCTCCATCCTGTATTCTTCCTTTTCCCTTTTCTGTTTACTGTAAATGGGTAATGCGAGCACAGAAAAAACTTCAAATGCCTACAATCTTTCCATCCTTTCTTCATTTCATCTTTTGTAACCTGCATCACCTGCTCGTTCGTAGAGAGAGAGAGAGAGAGAGAGAGAGAGAGAGAGAGAGAGAGAGAGAGAGAGAGAGAGAGAGAGAGAGAGAGAGAGAGAGAGAGAGAGAGAGAGAGAGAGAGAGAGAGAGAGAGAGAGAGAGAGAGAGAGGGGGCTTCGACGGGGCACAAAGACTCATGGGAGTTAAGTTTTTAAATTGTTTTATTTTTATTTTAATCAATGTTTTTTTTAGTCCACCTTGTCTGTAAAAGCCCCGGACCACAACAGCCAGTGTGTGTGTTTACTCTGGACCCATCTTCAAATCATTCATCTCTAAATGTCAGTCAACTTATTCCGTAGGCTTCTATCTGAAAGTGCATTTTTTGATTCAAACAATTGATTTAATTCAATTTTTCTTTCTGAGTGTGTGTGCGTGTGTTTGAGTGTTTGCAGTCCTGGGGGGAGGGGGGGGGGGGGGGGTTGGGACATTGATTAAGATGAGATTGTAGTGTGACCTTGTGTAGTGTTTGACAGCAGCAGGTGAGGTTTGGTAATTTGTCGTGTCTGCAGTGTGAGCTGTGAGAATATTAATATTAACAATTATAAGGAAATGAGAAATGCGCCCAGAGCTGTGGATGGAATGAGTTTGGACATCCATGAAGGGGTTGCGCTTTTATTTTGAAGAGTTTTATCAGCTTTTGCCTGCAGGGCTCAAACTGAGACCCAGCTTGCAGCGCTAGTTTTTTCACTTGTTCAACATTCTTACTGATATCAGAGAAGCTGGATCCTGATCATGTCAATGAGGAGAGCAACTGTTTATTTTATTAACAGGAATACATATTACTGCACTAATTTAGCGTTGCACTCGTAGAACTAACTCATGATAGTAAAACAACAACAAAACAATCAAAATCAATACAACAGAAACGTATTTGTTTAAACCTGGGGCCTACATCCCCCACAATGCAACTCAACCACCAAGTGATTTACACTACTTTTATTGCCTAATTTTTTTTCCTATAATTAATTGCTGTTTTCTAAGCTGCTGAGTGAATCGGTTTGCACACACTAAATGTGTGTGTATGTTGATATGCAATAACAATAAAGGATCATCTAACAACAAAACCTATCTAGATGTTTACCCATAATCCACTCTGTCAAACTTGGTCCATCTTCAGCTCTAGGGGTTTAACTGTCTGTGAGGGAGAGAATGTGCATGACAACAACCCTTTTTTATACAGTTTGATTATCAAAGACGGAGAAAAAATAATAAGAAGAAGGAATGAGTTGCGATAATGGTGAACCATAACATAGCGTTACATGAAGGATGCTTGTGTGCGATAGGGAGCGATCATATCTCAATCCTATTTTCAGAAGAATAAATGGTAGAATGGTACAATGTTTTAGTTTTTCTGTTCGGTGGACCGTCTAAACAGAAGGTGTATATTTTAGGTACGACAACAATCGGTTTCAGCCTTTGTTTATAGACTCACTGATTATTTTATATAATTGATCAAATGTCTGAAGATTTGTTCAGCGTCTGTTTTTCATTTTTCATTTGGATAATGCAGAGTTGAATATGTGTTTTAAATGGGTTTTTTTCCTGCTGAATTAAAGAACACAGTTTTGGTGTAGCCGGCTGGTTGCCACTGGTTCAAATCCTCCAAAGTTTCAATCAACAGCCTCAAAAAAACTAAACAAAAAAACACCAATGTTAATCATGTTTCCAAAACATCTGTTCAAAACTATCAATTAGATTTTTTTCTTTAGTTGTTTTTATTGTTTGTTTTTGTAGCGTTAAAGTACCTCTGGCCTTAAACTGTTGCTAAGGTGCAAGACTTCTTTGGTTCCGGTCTGATGGCGATGGCAACATTTTGAGGCAATGGTGAATATTTCTGTCAATACGTTTTGTGCTGCAACTAACAGATATTTTGATTAGCGATTCATCTGCTAAATATTTTCTCTGTTAATCTATTGAATCGTTAAGCTTGTTAAACATCAAAAATCACGTTTGTCAAATGACACTCAAACTCGAACATGATTTAAAATAGTAAAAGCAGAATTGGCATGTTTGCTTTGAAAAGTAAAAATAATAATTGATTCTCAAAATATTTGCAAATACATTTTCCAATATTGTAATCACTGCAGCACTATGACAGGGAGAAGGATGATCAACTTTAACAATATCAAATGTTCACCATCATCACTGCAGACACACGTTTGAACAATTTCTGCTGAAGTGTCTCTGAGCAAGGCACCGAAGCACACAGCGGTATCAAAGCTGTGAAAATCCTAAACGCGTGTAAGCTGCCTGAAAGTGTTGCCACTGTGTGTGTGTGTGTGTGTGTGTGTGTGTGTGTGTGTGTGTGTGTGTGTGTGTGTGTGTGTGTGTGTGTGTGTGTTTCCTGGTCTTAACCCCCCAGCACAAAGCTGCATTTAAAAGGTTTTTTCTCTGCTATCAGTAAATTCTCATCAAAATACAAACGTAACACTAAACGATCAGAGAGTATTCTCAGAAAAGGCTACTTAGTACAATGTTTACTTTGACTATGTAATAGTACTTTGATGGGGGCATGTTATTGTGACAGTGACAATGTGAAAATAACTACAGATATGTGTTTGCAGAACTGTTAACATGGATGGATTATGATGAATTCTCGTGTCATAAATACTACTGGAGCTAAGAACAAATCGAATGCTATGAATGAATGACATTTTATTGTGTTCCTACAAGAGGGACACAGCAGTTTCAGAGGGGATTCAGACTACAGTCCAGACTCAAAGAAGTCTTCACCCTCCAGTGTATCAGAGCCATAATTTATCTGTTTATACAGTACGTAATTTTGATTATTTGAAACAAATTAAAAGAATAAAACGGTACAAAAACTGGAAACCTGGTCTGAATTTATTTTTTTACTTACTAATACTCTTGGCTGCTTGCTCTACACCAAACACTCACTTAGACTGACTTTTAATAATGAGATAAATTGGTTTGCATTAAATTCAAAGTCATTGGGAAGAAAGTTGTTGCCTATTTGTGCCCCTCGATGGCAAAACTGTGTCCGAAATTAGATTGTAGACATCACTGATATCCAAATAAGAAGATGTTTAAATTTTTTGCCCAAAGTTTAACTCACTAACAGAAATATTAACTGTTTCTCCTAAAGCATTATTGGAACTGTAATGGCCAACATTGTTTTTCTAATTCCAATCCCACAAATGTCTGATGCCTCAACTATAGTATTTCTTAAACAAAATGAGATAACATTAAGTTATATTAGCCTTTCTTGTCTCTAAGGATACACTTGTGTTTGACATTGAGGGAATTGTTACTCAGATTCATTTTATAGAACTTTCAATGGGGAACGGTGCGTCTCTTTATGGGGGCAGTGCAATGTTCAAAGTACTTTAATATAGAATCAAGAATCTATATGAAGAACTACATTTTTGTGCGTCACTATTTTTTCAGATTTGCCTTCATCCACTGCACGGATGAATCCAAGAAAGAAAATTTACGGCATAAAATGTTCAGATAATCACAGTGAAAATTCATCATTACAATGAGCATTTGTCCTAAATCTGTCAGGGTATTGTTAGCCAAATAGACTGAAGGCCCCCTGTTAAATAATAGCACCGATAAACATACTTTCCTCACACTCCTGAACCCTCTGAATCCTCTGTAAGTCCCTTATATAAGCAGTTCTTTGGGTCTGAGGCAGAATGAGCTTAAATCTGTCTGGCTGTGACGGACGCCCGCAGCCTGTGAAATTAGATCGCACCTCTTTCCCTTCTGTCTCCGTCTAATTAAAACTGTAATGACTGATTTCCCGCTTCTTAAGATTCTCTTTCATCTGCAGGCGAAGAGGGGATGAGTTTTTGGGATGGAAGAGAGGCAGTTGTGCAGTGGACTCACTCACACACGCTCGCTCACTCACACTCACACACTCACTCAATCGATCACTCACTCACTCACTCACACACACACACACACACGCACACACACACACACACACACACACACACACACACACAGTAAGTTAGTTAGTTAGTTATTTAGTGAGTGACTGACTGACTGACTGACTGAGTGGGTGAGTGACTGAGTGGCTGAGTTAGTGAACTATATATGGGCCTTATGAAACTAGTTGTTCAACAACATTTTGCAGTAGCTTACAGTAGTACTTGTAGTTCAACTACATTTATATTTGCATAGTGATTCAATATTTTTGGGCCAAAAAAGGTAAGGAATACATTTTTGGTTCAAGGTCAGCATGTAGCTACTGTACAGCTCAGTGTCTTGTTGCCATGGAGACTCCGCCATTAACCAGTTCTAATAGTCCTGTGATGCAGGAGATCTGCTCCGTTTATTTTATATGGTAAAAAAATAAAAAACTTCTCTTGCTCTTTCTCTGCAATTCTCTCCTCCCTGTGTTTGCTGCATTCAGTCTTTAGTCTTATCTCTCTCTCTCTCTCACACACACACACACACACACACACACACACACACACACACACACACTGGTGCATCTTCCAGTGCTGCTGCAGAGTGCAGAGTAATGAGGCTGGATTTTGCTGAGGCAGCAAAGTGAGTGTGTGACTTATCAGTGACTAAGACGAACGACCATCGAGGGTTAAAACTAGACAGTGGAGAGAGGAAGGAGTGAAAAGACAAAACTGCCGCCCATAGAGGCTCAGTCCTCTTCACAGCAGACCCGGTTAGAATCCAGCCCAGGTCGTTCTCTCCATGTCGTTGCCCCATTTCATCTCTGTCTTTCCAAATCTGTCTAATAAAAGTAGGGGAGAACGGGGGAATGTGAGCCATCGGGTAATGTGAGACACCCCCTGTATCTAGGCAATGGGACACATTTTTGGTCATGTGTGATATATGTGTTCAGGCCCCTCTCATTTCCTCTTGGCCATGAAAGAGAGGACCTCATGGTGATGTAGTAAGCATGTTTTTTTCACAAAAATTTCTATTTTGCATGCAAATGTAAATTTTCTTGCTGTCAACTTAATCAATTGTTGTGCCAAAGCAAATTGATTCAGGTAGAAAAACTTCTATCATACATGTTGATGAACTACCAACACATGAGACCATGTGATGATGATAACTGAAAATTAGCCTGATTTGCTGAGAGAGGTAGTTTTTTCTCAAATTGTGGCAGTGGGGTAAAGTGAGACAGTGTCTGTGTCCTCTTTTAATGAATCCATTATATTTGAGGTAGCAAGGAGACTAGTTTGAAAAGACAAAAAACAATGTGGGCTGGAGGTGGGGGTTGATGGTTGAAGGGGTGTCAGCAAGGGCATGGTTTGGTACGTTTGCATGTGGGGGACAGGAGAGTGACCACCAGAGTCACCAATAGACTCTAAGTAATATGTCTTTATTCAATGAATGATCCCAATAAAACAAATGCAGAAAAATATTAATCAAATACTCAAAAGATGGAAAATGACAGCTGGGTCTAGTCCTGTTTTCTGTGTCCCAGGCTGTTCTAGTTGGTTCTGATTGTTCTTTGCTCTGACCCCTAGACACTAGCTGGCTCTAAGTGTCTTGTGTTCTGACCCCCAGACTGTGTTTTAACTGGTCTAAACTGGTTCTATCTGTCATTTGAATGTTAATTATTGAATATGAATAATATGGTGTATTTGATCAGAGTTATTTTCAAGTGTTTAGAAAATGTTTTTCTTAATTGACCAAACCCCATGATTCTGTTACTCGTCCGACATTAGTTTTGGAATATTTGGTTTTCAGGCTAGCTGTTAGGATTGTAACTGTTACAACATTTGTTGTTATGGTAGTTTCAGAGTGGAAAAAGTAAATGGATCAGTTTACCCCCTTGATTTCTCTTGTCTGTCTCAGTTTACCCCACAGCTGGGGTAAACTGAGACACAAGACAACTTTTTTTTAAAACAATCATATTTTCACTGCCCTTTGTCATGAATAAATTCTGCTAATGCCCATTTCTAGGAAACATCCTGAATTAATGGGAAATGTGTGGGAAATGTCCCTTTGAAGGAAGCAGATTTAAAAAGTGTCTCACATTACCCCGTTCTCCCCTAAAAATGCCAAATAAAATGATCTTTAAAAAACAGCAAAAATAGATGGTGAAAAAGTTTAGATTTTTCGAACAGTTTTGTTTATGACCCGACACCTGCATCACTAATGACCCTCCCATTAGCTTTAGCTGTCCTTTGTGTTTGGTGTAATAATGTGTGTGTGTGTGTGTGTGTGTGTGTGTGTGTGTGTGTGTGTGTGTGTGTGTGTGTGCGTGCGTGTGTGTGTGTGTGTGAGAGAGAGTGTGTGTGTGTGTGTGTGTGTGTGTGTGTGTGTGTGTGTGTGTGTGTGTGTGGTGCTTCTAGTAGTAATGAGCAGATATAAGACTTTACTAAGATGGTGAACATTATAATGCGCTGAGCTTAGCATCATTAGTGTATTCTTAGTTGTCAGTGTTGGCGTTTTGAACAGTCCTGAGGCTAATGTGAGTCTGATTAGTGCTGCAGGTGTTTGGTCATAAACCAAACTGTTGGACAAATTTAAATGTTCAACTGATGATGATGATAGCAACAGCTAAAAAGTCATATCCCCAAGGTTATTACATGTTTCCTCCTGGGAAGAATTTTGATGTATCATTAAATTGTGTTTAAAAAAGGAAAACATCTTCCCTGAAATTCTTTCCACAAAAACAAACTGACTATTGTCAATATCACTGTGTCCTGAAGGATTAAGATTTCCCTTGTTTGGAAAAGTCGGGGGTGTTTTGTGTGTTTGTTTTCATTATTGTATTGTGTTGTTATTAATACAGAGGGTCATCCGGCTTCTCTGGGGTGAAAGTGGTTTGTAAACAAAGAGAGAGAGAAACAGAGAAGGTCAGCAAAAAACATACGGTGGTGATTAATCACCATGTTCTCCTGTGTGTGTGTGTGTGTGTGTGTGTGTGTGTGTGTGTGTTTGGTGTTGCAGGCCCCCCACCCCCCTGTACTTTTTTATTGCCATTACATAACAGCATCCGCTGCAGTGGAAGAGCACTGCAGAGGACTGACACACACACACACACACACACACACACACACACACACACACACACACACACACTCTGTCTCTCTCTCTCACACACACACACACACACACACACACACACACACACACACACATTCTCACAAACTTTATTTTTTAGTTTATACTTTGGTCAAATTTCCTGTAGAAACATCTAACTTTGCTTTGAGTAAATAGTGTAAGCCTATATGTAAGTGTGGATACACACCTTATTATGAGTATTTCAAATTGTTTATATTCATTAGTATTGGTGGTAGCAAATGGTTTTGCTCTGATTGGAGACCTGCGGTTAACACTGAACATCATCAACCAATAAGGCAGACAGTGGGCTACAACCTAATTTTGACTGAAGCAGACATCCTCTTAGCACCACTAATAACTGCACTGCACTATATCAGAGTGAAGGTATTGAATATTTTTCTCTTGTAGACAGTCTCTGTGCTCTCGTCTTACTGCCCGCTGCACATAGAGAGCAATGTTTTTAGTGGAGCTTGGCAAAACATGGCGGTGCAATATGGCGGCCTCCATGTAGGGCGACCCGTTCCTAGATATAAAAGGCTAATTCTAAGGAAATAAAAGAAACAACAACTTTTACTTTCAAGCGATTATTCACTAATTAAAACATACTTATGAATATTATATTATTTCTAAAAGATGCAGTGTGCAGAGAACACTAAACACAAGGACATAAACACATTTCATTTCCCATTTAAAAATAACGCAGTACAGAGAGAGCTACAGTTCCCAGGCCTCTTTCCATTTCTCCTTGGAACAGAAATGTGTTTTGTCTCATCTGAAAGGGTTGAGTTTCATTCAATAGTTCAACATTACAGCCATTTTATGCTGACTCACTGTAACCCACTGCTAACGGGAGCATCGGTTCAAAATGTAAAATGTCCAGAGCTCAGTACTCTACATGTCATCAGACCATAGAATCGTTATATGCTCTCACCCATATCTAGCTTCAAAAAGTATTTTCCTGTCCGCACTACAAAACAAAATGATGACAAATGCTGAATTGTATTGCCACAGAAAAGAAAAGTAGCTTTTTCAGGGTCTCTAGTTTTACGATCCCTTAATATTCAAAATTGACCGTAAGATTTTGACAGCTCCATTGTTTGTCATTTTGATTGGAAGTTTAATTAAAATCGATTTTGAAAAGTGATGTGACTGGATGGAAGAAGCATTATTACTTGTTGCAGTGCATCCGAGTAACCAAAATAATTACAATCTGTATTTTATTAAAGCGAAAACAACAGTTATGTTTTGCTGAGAGCACTTGTTATGCAGCAGGGCGTTATAGTCAGTAACACACACTTGCTGTGGCCATTATACAGACTACAGGGATGTTAGAGACTTGCTTTAGGATGGTTTTACGAGGCTCGACATCCAGAGTTCTGCAGTCCAAAGTCTAGTATTTTTTAAATCTTGATCTGTGAAGCGTTGAGTTAACCTTTTAAAGGCCACAGGGTTGGATGAAGTGATGTAGAAAGTGATGTACGTGAAGTGTATGTGTCCATTATCTCTCTGGCTATTAGTTTTCTCAGTGAACAGATGTCTGTGTTTGTGTATGTGTATATGTATGTGTGTGTGTGTGTGTGTGTGTGTGTGTGTGTGTGTGTGTGTGTGTGTGTGTGTGTGTGTGTGTGTGTGTGTGTGTGTGTGTGTGCGTGCGTGTGTGCGTGCGTCTCCATAGTGCAGGTTGCAGTTGGAATTGTTCTGTTACAGTGGTGACCCATGCCTTGTTGACCAGATTTTGATTGAAGATGCACCGAGTCACCATGGCAACACTCTACTGCGTAGGCGTTACATAAGTGGAAAGAGAGGGGACCCCGGTGACTGTCTGTGTGTGTGTGCGTGTTGTTATCTGTGTGTACATCTCTGAGCACAGCCTGGGTCGATGCATGTGCGTATGTGTGTGTGTGCGTGTGTGTGGAACTTTTATGATCTTGTCAGTTTTTTCTCCTCCCTCTCTCTAGAGAAACACTTGCCGCCTGACTCTCTTTTAACCTTTATCTATCCGGGGAAATTTGACAGCGAGAGTTCATTTACAACACGGTCCTGCTTCACACTCACACACACACACACACACACACACACACACACACACACACACACACACACACACACACACACACACACACACACACACACACACACACACAGTTACTCACATTAACACCTGGGATCTGCCCGGTCCAGCTGCAGTCTGCTAGTGGGATGCTCACATCTTGTGTCTAGTTCAAAGAACTCAAAGCCCCTGTTAACCCAAATGCACTAAATCCTTCTAACCAAATAATTTGGGGAGTAATCTGAATGATAGTAAGCATCTGAAAAGATCTAGGCATATTTGTCAATCGATATTAAAGATACTGTATAAACAGCTTGACCTACCGGTTCTTTCCTGACCTTAAAAATAATGCTGACCACCGACACAATCTTCTTCAGCAAAAATAACAAAGTTATAATGCATAACGAATGAACAAACATCATAAATGAATGAGTGTGTGTGTGTGTGTGTTTATTTTTGCATTTTAATTTTAATTCCCCTTAATGTGATTGCATAAGGTAAAAGACTCACTATGCATGAGTACCTCATACAACCCAACATCAACAATACTGAACCATCCCTTTAAGGCTTAGGGGCACTTTACACGGTGAAAACGTGACAGTTTTCCCGTTTTTGGTTTAAAAAAAAAAAAACGTTCAGACCCAATTTATTTGAAATATTCACTCGTACACATGTTTTTAGAGGAAACGGGCCGAAATCGCTGTTGTAAGCATGCCAAGCCAATAGTCAGCGGTGACACTTGGCCTATAGTAGATAGCTCAACAATTTGATGCATAAAACCTTACTGCAACCGAAAATTAATGCCACTAACGTTCATAAAGCGGTTGGTGTAAGCTTGGGGTTACAAGTATTGTAAATTACAAGCTTTCTGTCCTCTTATTTCACCGCATTGAACTCGTGAAAACAGAAGACATGCTGATAGTGAAGGGGCTTCTTGAGCGGTTACTCTCCTGTTAGGCGTAGTTCAAAATAAAAGTCAACTCTCGTGTGTCCAGTGAAATGCTATTACAGTTTTTGCCGAATGCTTACACACATGTTGCAGACTTTGGCCCACTGTGTCAAAACTTAACACACAGGCCGAATAGGACAAAGCACATGGAGATAAACTTCAAATTTATACGCCAAAATGAAACTCTTGAAACAAAACCTAACAATCCCATTTCAAAACTGTTTTTAGCATCAAAACAATACACACATGCACTTTTGAATTACTCTTTCCTAGCAGCAACAACACACAGATGTGCTTTATGCAAAACACAGCTGTATTCAGTACTTTGGATGGTTTTTGACTTTAAAAGTCTCATACAGATTTTTTTTTTGTGAAAGATTGATCCACTACAGTTGATCTAGACACATGAAAACAAAATGTAAATGCTTTAGATTTTTTTATTTATTTTGCCATTTCAGGTTTTTGCAAAAGTAAAAAAAGAAATGGTACAACTAGAATGTTCTACAAAACATAGTGTTCTACGGGAATGATTGGAAGACATTTAGGCTATGAATCCTGTCTCCTGTTGGCATCTGGCCACATCACCTCATCCACGTCACAGGCAATGTCCTCCCTTGCCAAGCAACAGGGGAAATATCGCCTTGCATGCCGTATCCAACCTTTTGCAGAATTTTTTGGAAAGATTGATCCACTATATTTTCAATTAGAAAAGAAAAAAAGTTTATATTGCAATTTCATGGTTTTGGCCAACAAAAGAAAAAAACACAACGAATAGGTAGGGGAGAACGGGGTAATTTGTCACACGGGTTGGTTGTCACAATCGTTATATCTCGGAACCAGAAGGCGCTGTCTGTGGCATTTTGGTATGTAAATATCCAGAATTGGGACCAGAGGTCACCTACATAGTATTCATTTGAGTTAGACTGCTGAATTTGAGGTGAGACGACTGTTTGTGTTTTTCATGTCAAATTGAAAATATTTAGCTCCTCAGTATTTTTCTTCTAGGCTTTTACACAATGGGTTTATAACAAAACACTTGATGTTACCCATACAAAGTGTGAAGGGTAAGCTATAGTTTAGATTGTTTTTAGCAAGCTAATTAGTTGTCAGATGGTTGTTGGCCTTGATTCTAGCAAGAAATTCAAGTTGGGGTTGGTCGTCATATTTTTTTGGGGGTTGGTTGTCACATGTTATCTCAAGGCTGCAGCCAGAAAAGGAACCCAATAATGAAAGAAATTGTCAAGCTGTATCCTCACTGACACCCCAGAGAAGGAAAGAATAGAGCAGGAAAAGGCAGCTAGCATGCAAAAGAAAAAAGGGCAACAAAATCAAAACAACCCAGTGCATCCCAAACTAGACCAGCTGCCAAGGCTACATTAATTTATGTAGGCCTATTTGTCAACTTGACAATGCAATTAAACTTACAAATTCAGTTCTACTTTCTTGCCTTCTTTTTAAGATTATTCCCATTAAGATAACATTGTGACAAACAACCCCATAGTGTTTGACAACCGACCCCTTAATGGGGTTGGTTGTCACAATGTGTAAGGGTGTCTTTGATGATTAATTTCTTCTTTATTACAATAAATTAGAAAAAGTGAGGGATACACATTTCAAGCCAACACCTTAAGCTTCAATTTAATGTAGGAATGACTATTGAAAGATGTTTAGGTGATAAGCAATTCTCACTAGAGTAAAAAGTGTGCCTACTTACCCCGTTCTCCCCTAGGATCGCAGTTCAACAAGCAATTCAGTGTGTCACTATGAACTCTGAAACAATTACAGTAAAAAAAAAGAAGTGTTGTAAGGAATGGGGCGAGTGGATTATGAATCCTTTGGATACCGCCTCCCGTTTGTGTCTGGCTACATCGCCTCATCGACATCACATGCAACGTCATCAACAGCAAAAATATTCCTGATATCCAGTCTAAATGTCCTAATTATGGAGCTATTGTGTTGTTGGGCTGGAATCTCAGACCAGGCTCCTATTTTGTTTGGCCATGATCTATAACATGGTCCACTATAGTGACCCTGTCTCCGTCTGTTGTCTCCTTTGTCATCGTCCTCCTGCCGCTCTCTCTTGTCCTCTTCCCCTGACTCTTACTGTCTCACAAAGGAGCTGAGCTCACCTGAGGTCTATTTGTAATGCTAATGCTCACACTGATTGGTATTATATTAGCTTTATTTTTTATTTTTCATGTGTGTGAATCTGTGTGCTTTTCCAATTTTAGTTGTGTTTTGTATTTTAAATAGATGTGTTTTCCAAAGGATTGCAGGTGATTTCCTTTTTGACCAATGTGTCTTATGTAAAACACTGTGTATAGTGTTTTGCAAAAAGTGTGTTGGAGAATTTCAAACACAGTGCAAAGCACTTATTGTGTTTGTAGGGTTGGTGCTTGTGTTTAGGGCAAAGTTAGAGGTTGTGATGCTTTAGGCCTAGCAACCACTATTAGTGTGTAAGCATTAGGCAAAAACTGTAATGTTTAGCCAGTGAAACGCTTTTACTGTGAAGCCGTAGCCTTAATGCTCCTTTTGTTAAACAGTAGCCTAACTTAACCGCTGCGCGCTGATAGTGTTTTTTAATGTAGAGAGAGCCGTGTCCCTGGCATATAGAAGTGACACACGTTTATTTTGCTAGAAAAACCGGCAGAGCACAAATCTTTCCCCAGCCAAAGTGGCGGGTGGTCTCAATAACTTACTACGGTAATCGCGTAAACTAAATTGGCGAGTGTTAGCCTATATTTTAGCCCTCCACGACACTCTGCGCTGATCACAGTGATGGTGCCGTGGAGACACCGTGCATGTTGTCTTCTAACTTTATAACTCGCTTGTGGGTATTTTGACAGCAAATGTTATAGACTACGCATTTGTGAGGTTGGAGCCGTGACGTCAGCGTTACCAGGGGAAATGGTTTCGGTGTTTACAAGAAACCAAAACCGTTGTGTTTTCCAAAAAATCCTCCCTGGGAGGTGATCTCAAAAACCTGCGGTTTCATGCCTGCGTTTGCTGTTTTCATGTAAATGATATAGTGCATCCGCGTATGCACCGTTTCGTGTTGTCGTGTAAAGTGCCGCTTAATGTTTGGATGTGTCACCCCCTTCAGACAAAGTTTGTTTCACAGATAAGTGGATTTCATGTAACTGATTGAAATTCATACCAGGCCAGTTGTGTCTCTGGTTATATAATAATAACTGCAGCAGGATATTTCCCCGCGTTTGAAAATGTCTCACACTCTGGTGTCAGCTGTGATTTGATTGCTTAAAATTCTGCCAACTGTAATGTATTTACTAACACAGGGACTCCACTGATGTAGAAACACACACACACACACACACACACACATAAACGCACGCACGCACACACACACACAAGCACGCATACACACACACACACACACACACACACACACACACACACACACACACACACACAGACTCATTTATGATGTTTGTTCATTCATTACGCATTATAACTTTGTTTTTCTGTGTGAGTGATTTACAAAGTGTTCTGGTGCTTAGTCGAGCATAGAAAGAGTTTGCATGACATGACATAACTAATGTGGAGGTAAGAGACGGATACATATAGAGGAAACATGGTCACTTAGTTTATTTTAAGGCTAAATGCATTTTATCTTTGCTAAATGCTACAATATTCACAATACTTACTATGGCTATATTACTGCAGCAGCTTGTATCATTATGTTAAAGAACATTAAATGTAAAAAAATAAAAATACATGTAGATCAGTGTGTCAAGAAAATGTCAGCACAACTCTATTTGCATTTTCAGTGAGTTTTTTTATCCCAGATTAAATGACAAAAATTAAAACATAGTTTGTGAAATGGAATCATGACATGAGACAAATACACATTCATAAGAATCAGATGAGCGTGCCCATGACAAAGGCATTAAGAAAAACTATATAAAAATAGCATTCTTGCACTGATGGACTTGTTAGCTGTTACATGTCATTTATGATCACCAGAGGAAAAATTTGACTATTTCAGAAATATTAAAAAGTTCCTCGTAGCACCTTTACAATTAAAACATGATCTTTGCCTGTATATTTTTACATAAAAATGCATTTGTTTAATGCAATCAACAGCTCAAAGCCATTCATACAAATGTATATAAACAAAAAATCCCCTGTTAAATTTCTCACAAATGTAATTACTGAATGTATTCATGGTTGAGAGTGAGACACGTGGATGGGAGTCCACTGTGGTGACGTAAGCAACAGGTTGATTTGACTGGGACGCCTCGTGCCTGCAGTTCTCCTCCCCTCCTCTGTACTGTACATCCCCGTGTTCACAGCACACACACATATCCTACACAGACGCACACAAACACACACACACACACACACACACACACACACACACACACACACACACACACACACACAGACACACACACACACACGCGCGCAAAGCGCGAGCGAGGGGCTGCACTGCCGCACGAGACTACTGCAGCAAACCGCTCGCGCTTCATACGCATCAGAACAGAACCGCAGATATAACGGACGGAATAAACGGACCGTTGGGAAGAAAACAAACGTTCTGTAGGTAAGGAAATGTTTAATGTGTTCTGACATGATATGTATTTGCTGTGTATTGTCGGCACTTTAACGACCTTTGAATGGCTATCTCTTATATGTAGGCTACTGTGTATGCATACATACATTATTGTTAAACTGAACAACATAGCCTATTGTCCGTTTTAATAGGGAATTTGATCATTGTTATTTGTTAGACAATAACAGCTTCTCAGTACAGCAACCTATGTGTTAGCCCATTTAGGTTTTAGCAACTTGATAGATATTGCAGTGATTAAGGACAATAGGCTACAGAAATAGTTTTTTCTCCCTCCTCCTGCAAACCATTTTCCTTAAAGAGATGTATTGTACATTTGGCAACTATTAGCCTATCAACATATTTTTAAAGCTACTACGACTTGTAGGCTATATGACTATTAGTTGTTTTAATACTGGTGTTTACCTAACATTTAGTTTCTGTTAACCAACATGCTTTTAATCATAGTAAAAGCCACTTAGCAATAAGTTAGTTATTACAAATGAGTGTGAAACGTTAAAAAACGTGAGCAAGAGTACATTTTGACTTTTGTTTTGCCTTCCTATTCATTTACATGTAGGCTATAGTCGAGGAAAATTGTGTTGTCATTCTCGAGCTCATATTGCATTTTTTCTGGTTGATTTATTGACGTTGTTTTGATCGATAGTGGTCCCTCTGTTTTTCATGTGTATGTCATGCTGCCTTATTGTTATCCAACCGGCTCAATACAGATCAATATACCACACACATAGCCAAGTAGCTTCTATAGGTTTAGGTTCAAGATAACCGTATTCTCTTTATTTATTTATTTTTATTGACATTAAGCAATTTACAAAACAAGAAAAAGGGAAACGTTACAAACATACAGATCATACCAGTATATAGAAAACAATAGTGGATTGAGGAAACAATTTAAAAAGAAAACAATGCTTATTGAAACAGTGTAGAGAAATGCTGTATTAATAAAATAAATAAGATTACCATAATCTGTTCAGTACGGATTGTTAATATTCTGAGTCACGTGGCTGGACATCAGATGCAGATTTATGCATTTATAACCCAGCCAAGGTCAGTTTATGGACCTACTGCTGTGTAAGGAATTATGAATGTGAATGCGGTATGATGAGGTAATATGCTCTCGTTTTTATCTCTATCTGAGGGCAATTGAAGCTTGCAAAATATACGTCAAGGACCCATTTTGACATCAGGACAGATGCTCAAAATAATACTGTTTGTGTTAGACTATTTGTTTACACACACACACACACACACACACACATACACAGTCCAGAAGCCATTTCAACAAATTGACAATCTCATAATTCATTTTCAGACATCAGCAATTTATTGACGTGGCCTATAAAATGACAAATGTTATTGTGGAAATGAATAGGAAAGCAGTGATAGCTGATCAGAAAGGTGCTGCGTTAGAGGGTTAGAGGCAGTATACGTATGCTCTATGATGCACAGAGGCTCCAACAACAATATGTGGGATTTACGTTTGTAGATTTAGAACAAACGAATCAAACATTACACAACTAGCCTGGTTGTCAAGTTGATTAGAACACAAGAAAACAGAAATGGAGATAGAACTTAAACCACAGTAAAATCAGGATTCAGCTGTTGAAAATATTTCTGAAATTATTTGTTTTGTTTAATTTAATTCATTTATTTTTGCAAAATAATCAAGATTTTACACAAAAATAAACTTCTTATTAATACTTAAATAAATATTGTACCTATAGATAAATACCTGAGGGCTTGTTAAAGGTGCCCACCTAACATTCAGATTAAAACATCAGCAAAAACGTATTTCAAATGTAAAGTACAAGTAGATTTAGGTTTTATATACCAGTAGAGCCTAAAAGTAGACCATTTTACAACAGGCAATATGTGTTTATACACTATTGTTTGCCTTTGAGAGGAGATATTTTTTAACATGTTTTAAAAGTGACTAGAGATTATGTCTGCGGATTGGATCTGCAACATATGGCTCGTGTTGTGATCCTCTTTAGTCTTACTTTTAGTCTTACATTTCACTTGTGAGCAAGGAGAGATCGTTATTTCATTGTGATGTTCATGTAAACAAACACACACACAAACACATACACACACACACCCACACACACACAATATCGTCATAATAAAACAGCTCATCTGAAGCTGCGTCTGACTGACACTACGGTAAATCCCTTGAAAACTCCTCAGACAGTCTAGTGTTCCCTCTCTGCTGATCCCCCATGTGTCTCTATGACGTCAGTGTTTCACGTCATTCACAGCACTTGGTCCACGGCCGATGATTAGAATCACCCACGTTTGGGTTGATAGGGGCTTATAGGAGATGGACAAAAGTTTAGTCAAATCGATTGGATTTCACTGATGTGTTTAATTGTAATCAAATAACCAGAACTGTTGATTGGACTCACTCTAACAGTAAACAACTTTGGTTTTGTTGCTGCTAGTTGCGGCAGACTGTAAATATATGTTTTTAAAAAAAATTTCTTTACAGTTGCGTGTGGTGACCTTAGGAACTGACTGAACTATTGTCGATGCTGTCTTGACGTTTTCTATCCACATTAAAGGTGCTACAAGGAAGTTTTTAATATTTCTATAAAAAGTCTAATTTTTCCTCTGATGATCATACATTACATGTAACAGCAAACAAGAGCATCAGTGAAAAGAACGCTATTTTTATATAGTGTATCTTATTGCCTTTGTCATGGGTACATTCAGCCAGGAACAACAGCTGGCGTAGTAAAAACACTACCGCTTTTGTCCAAAGGGGGTGCAAGAATAAATGAAAACTGAAAGTTCATCGGAGCACCTTTAAACTTAAACAACTTCAAGAAGTATCTGTTCCCAAAGGATAGTTTTCAGTGTTTATTGCTACAGGGAATATTGATATAACTATAATATCATTTAACATAGTTGAAAAGACAAAGATTAGCCTGAGTTAGGCTTCTGTCTCACATGTGCTTTGCCTAAAGCATTTTGCAGCATTTCTTATTGATCAAATCGCTCCTTCCAATCCCAACTGTCTGACGTTCCACTACTGACAGGTCTACAAAAGTAAACAAATCTTTAAAAGATCTATTGGCAGGTTTTCCTTCATACAGTTCAATCAGAATTCTTGTGTGCATTGTTTTTTAAGCTGCTATTTTAATATGCATGGAAATGAATTAAATTAGTTTTATTAGTGTTGATATTCATATTCCCACAGGCTCTAGCGATCTAGCAGTAAAAAGCAATTAAATCCTCCTTTGATATGGATTATTCCTTCTCACAGAGTTAAGTTTCTGTGATGAGGATGATGACATCTTAACGAGCAGTTAAATGAATAAATCATTATGTTGGTTGGAGGTATCATTAATCTGCCTTGATTTATTAACATTGTTGATGATATGAATACAGTATGTTATGAGTGTGTGTGTGTGTGTGTGTGTGTGTGTGTGTGTGTGTGTGTGCGTGTGTGCGTGCGTGCGTGCGTGCGTGCGTGCGTGCGTGCGTGCGTGTGTGCGTGTGTTTAGTCAGGGAAAAACAGATGCAAGACAAGGACAAGCTGTTCAAAACTGAGAGAAGTGTGAAAATAAAAATATTTGGGGACGTTTGTGTGTTAATTCAGTTTTTAGTTTCAGTGCTGTATCAAATGAACACATGGCAGGCTGTCATTAACGCAGTATGTTGAGATGTAAATGCTAAGCAGCAGCCACCATTGCAAGGTGGGAGAGCGACTCGACAAGTTCCTCTTAACTGATTGATAGATACAAGTAAACTTGTGAAATGTCTAGTATGCAGAAGATCTTTCAATACTTCTATTCTAAAGAAGTTGAGTTCTGGTGTCAATTGTCATGTCTTTTGTGTTGTATAAGTGCTTTCTCTGTGAAATTATTTTTATTTTCAGAGTAAAGGGCTGTTATTAGTGGTGTGATGTGTGTGCACAGTGAGTTAAGCTGACTGGTCTGGAATCTGGATACAGAAGGCTGTATTGTTTTAATGCGTACTGTCTCCTCCTCTCTCTATCTCTCTATCCCTCTTTCCATCCATCCATCCATCCATCCATATATATATATCTATCTATATACTTTTCTATCTATATTTCTATCTATAGCTTTTGCCTTAATGTTGTCAGTACAAAAGCAATAGTTTTTTTCCTCCAAAGTTTGTTTTGCTCATTTTTTACATTGAAAAACAGATGAAAAACACACACACACACACACACACACACACACACACACACACACACACACACACACATACACACACACACATACACACAGAAACACACAGAAACACTATCACACTGTACAGTCTCAACCACTGTGTATATTCAGTATTCAGCTGTGTGATTGCTTTTTGCTTTTTGCGTGACCATCGGCCCAGCCTGAGATTAATCACATTTAGCTCCAGGATCTGCTGCTGGGAAGAGGAGCTGGGATCACAATAACTCATTGTTTCATTCACTTTAACATTATTTAGCTTTGTCATTTCACAAGCTAAGAAATACGCTTACAAGCTCTTTTGTTTATTCACCTAATAGTCCCATTTAGATGCCAAAGTGCCACTGTTTATCTTTTGCAAAACATTATATTTCACATGTCTTATCAGCCCTGGCCTGCTTTACATTTATACAGCCAATTCTCTATTTCCCCTGTGGGATCATTCATGATAGGGTTTGGGCAGTGTCCAAAACCTATTTCTACTTCAACTGTGTATCAGTACTGTGCATGCGCTGAAATAAAATCTAGAAAAGTCTAGTTTTTTTTCTCAGCACACACACAGACTACGGACAGTAAGTGAATCGTGAGCATATATTCACTGCTGTTAACCAAAAAGTGATTTTCGCAACAAGCGTTCTCCAGAATCACTGACTCAAACTTCAAAGGAATACATTGCTATTTTAAATCCCCCTGGATACGGTATTAAACCATATTACCGCATCAACCTTAATTCAGGTTTTTTTAATCTAATCATCCATAATCACGTCCTTAAAGAGTAGATCCGGGATTAAGTGCCAGTTTTAAAGGGCACCATGCAAACTCTCCAGGGATCCAAACTCATGTTGCTACAGTAACAAGCTGATGATGTCACTGTTGGAAGGAAACCATGCTGACCGGACTGACTTTGTAACAGTCCTAGTTAGCTGATGAAGCGTGCTGTGTTCTTGACACCAGAGGTTTTCTGTCTGTCCTGTTTGTTTGATTTATTAGGGCCATATTGAGAACATTTGAAATAATAAATAAATTACGTGAATAAAGACATAATTGTAAGAGAAACAAAGTTATAGCTCAATTTTACAAGAAAAAAGTTATAATATTACAAAATCAAAATGTTGTAACATTCGTAACATCGACATGATGACACTAACACTCTGTCCGTCGCAATCATTTGTTGTTTATACATTGTTGTTATTTTCCCTTGTTTTGAAGTGACTGCAGTGGGAGTGAGACTGATATAAACACATTTGATATTGTTACAACAAACACAGGTCACGAGCAGTGTCACTGTCAGTTACAGTAATGTATTCCACATGGGCCAGTTAAATGAAATACAACTCTCTTCCCATCACACATGCACACATACACACACACACGCACACACACACACACACACACACAAACACACAGACACACAGACGCACGCACACAAACACACACACGAGAGAATAGCACGTGTGAATTGGTGCCATATATCCGGCTGTACTCCTGTCAGGTTATAATTTAATTCTTGGCGGGGACATGAGGCAGTCAGTGATCCTATTAAATGTAATGGGGTTGATATGACAGATTGCTAACCTCTTCTTTAGTCAGCTGCACTATTTCAACACATGTAGTAGCTCAGTCCTCTTCACAGCAGACCCGGGTTAGAATCTAGCCCAGGTCGTTCTCTGCATGTCATTCCCCTCTCTGCCCCCATTTAATCTCTGTCTCTCTATTACTATTTTATAAAAAAAAAAAAAAAAAAAACATGTGAAGTATGTGGGATGACCTTGTGGAATGGGCTAAACAATGAAATAAAACCATTTCATAGTATTATACAGTTCAAAAATAGATATAAGAAAACAATATTTGACCAATACAGAAAGGAGGAAATCAGAATATATTAATTTGTAATGTACTCACAGTGTATTGTCACATGTTGTTGTATGACCTGTATTTTCATATGCAGTATAGTACATTTCATACAGTATTTGTTTTATTCTTTATTTTTTATTTTATTTAACCTTTATTTCACCAGGAAGGTCCCATTGAGTTACAGTAACTCTTCTCACAGTAACTCTTCTCACAGGGAGTCCTGATTCTTTAATGGTATGATATTGTAAAGTAAGGGCAGGAAGCATGTCTAGTTATTTTTTTGTTTTTTATCAGATTTCTTTAAAATAAAAATTATATTATGTTGATTGTTCGAGATAAAAAAATATATATATATATATATATATATAAATCCTGTGTTTGTGTTAGTCCCTGAGATACTGTAAGTCCTCCCTGCTGTTGGTGCATTGCAGTTTATGAAGTGCTGAGTTGACGGTCTGATGCTGAACCTGCTTCAAATGTTATGATATAAAATTACACTATAAGGATCAACTTTCAACATCTAGCAGAACACACACACTGAGAGAAAGTGTTTCTGTACGCACTTACAGTAGTGAGATAGATGGATGGATGGATTGATTGATGGATGGATGGATGGATGGATGGATGGATAGATAGATTAATTGATTGATAGATAGATAGATAGATAGATAGATAGATAGATAGATAGATAGATAGATAGATAGATAGATAGATAGATATAGCTACTAGAATTAGTAGCTATATCTAACTAATGATGCATACACTTGGTTCTCTTTAAAAAAACAAAAAGCTAGATGTTGGATAAAGCCAGAGTTGAAAATAGGTATTTTACTTTCAGAAAAGCTGACCAGTTTACCAGCCTGTGTTTGACTTATTGTGTACATTTGTTTAAGCCAATATGGCAATTAAAGATTTTCATGAAAATGTCTGTTGTGTCATCATATAATAATGTTCACTGTCTCCTATAAATACACCTAATTAAGTGTGTTGGCAGCTGACCTTAGCTGACTTTGGCTTGGCTTGTAAAGACTTGGCTGGATGCAGTGTGGTCAAGTCATGTAGTTTAAAGAACTGGCCGGTGTCCAACAGCTATTCAGAGAGAGAGAGGGATAACGACAGATGGAGAGGGGAAGGGAAACGCTGGAAGAAAAACTATTTTCAAAATGAGTTTAGAGAACAATTGAAATAGTGAAGAGAAGGTGTAATGGATGTAGATGACAAAATGATAGCGATAGAGGGGCTTCTGTAGCATCTAGGGCTGGGTATTGTTCAAATATTTTCGATATCAATACAAATAGCAATACTTTGACAAGACATTTTTTGATACTCGATTGTAATACAGTAAAGGAATTTTGGTTGTTGCCAAAAAAGTACCGCATTTCAATACCCAGACCTATAATAGCATCAACAAAACATTTTTAATATTTTCAGCATCTATTGTTCTCCTCTGTGTTTCCTCTGTGCTATATCTTTGTCTGTGTCCTTGCTTTGTGGACAGCTAGGGTTTGAAACTTTCTCAGCCTCAATGTAAGAAATAGGGCTGCTGAAAAAAATGAATTCATGTAAAAATCATGATTCCATTGTTCTGAAATTTTGAATCAATTTATTTTATTTTATGTATATATTTAGCTGCCGCCGGTAATGTTGACTTGCCTTTAAATCCCATGCATTACAAGCTTTACATTAAAATATACAAAGTGAAAATAGATAAGACAGGACTTTATTTTGCTTTCATGCCATACTTTGCCACAGTGCCTCTTAGCACACAGTGGACTAAAGTAAATCCTGAAATCCTCCTTTGAACTGAATTGGGAATCTAGGGGACGTTGTAGAAATAACCTCTCCTCTTACAGCAGGAGCTCAGAACATCCTTAAAGTGTGTCACTGCCTGGTATGATCTATCTGACCCATTTTGGCTCCAGGCCCAAGGAACATTACTACTAAAACAATAAATACATTTTACTGGCAGGTGGGAAGGTTGCTAGACACTTGTGTGTGTGTGTGTGTGTGTGTGTGTGTGTGTGTGTGTGTGTGTGTGTGTGTGTGTGTGTGTGTGTGTGTGTGTGTGTGTGTGTGTGTGTGTGTGTGTGTGTGTGTATGCGTGTGTGCGTGTGTGTGTGTGTGTGTGTGTGTGCGCGTGGGTGCATGGTTTGTGTTTAGTGCATAAAAGCTTTAATGACTCCTTATTGTAATTTCTCTCAAGTTTTCACTCAGTCGTTTCTTTGTATATCTCCATCTGTCTCGCTCTGTTTTATTACCCCTCCTTCATCCCTCCATCCGTTTCACAGCAGTAATAATAACTGATGTGATTGTGATGTCACTGTTGCTATGGCAGCAGTGTGACGTCTAGACTTGGCTGCTTGAATCGACCCGGTCGTCTAGTCACTGACTTCAGTCACAGAGACGAAATAGAATTAAGTGGAACAAAAATGAAATGTAGATCAAATATTTGATTTGAATAAGATACAGTTTTGGTGAATGACATAGTGTGCTGTATATATAACAGTAAAATTAATAATTTATCATATAGATTACAATTACATTGATTTGAAACTATAGTCCATACAAACTAACCTAAAAGTTAAAGTAGATACGTTTTTCATAAACATGTAAGATAAACCAAGATCAAAACAAACAGACAAACATTTTACCATCTACTGTACAACTTAATAGTCTGCAAGGTTGCATATTCACGGAAGAATACAGTACAGGCATAGTAGAGTTTTTGTGGTATTGTGGTATATGACACATTCATACTGGTGATGAGGGGAGCGTCAATACATTTCATGAATATTTGTTGTATAAACGAGTCCGTTAAATTGTAAAAAGTGCTCTGCCTCTTTTATTTAGAGGTATTTAATAAACCTGACTGACAATAGATTATATTGAGTCTAGAACCGTATCAATACTTGTGAAGTAAATTGATGTGTTGTTTATAGTGTAGTCAGCTATTATGGAGAACACTGTTTGTGTGTGTGTGTGTGTGTGTGTGTTTGGTGTGTGTGTATATGTAACAGTCATAAATCACTTGAGCAGAAACATGTTGTATAGAATCACACAACTTGTGTCACACAAACAATTATATCAGATTTAGGTCAGTGAGTATTTCCGTTCGTTTAAGCAGGCCACAGGAAATAACACACACTCACACACACAGACACACACACACACACACATAGAGAGAAAGATACACAAACACACAGATACACACACAGATACACACACACAGACACACACACACACACACACACACACACACACACACACACACACACACACATTGCTGAGTCTTGTTTCCTAAAAGTATATTTGAGTAAATATTAAATAGAAACTTTCTTTTCTCCCTCTAGGTGACCGTAGAGTAGTGGCCAACAGTGCTCCCCCTCTCTCTCTCTCCCCCTATCTCTCTCTCTCTCTCTCTCTCTCTCTCTCTCTCTCTCTCTCTCTCTGATGCCTGCCTGTGGCTGAGTGTGTGTCGTGACCAGTCTGAAGCTGGGGAAGTTAAAGGTGGTGCGGCGGCAGCTGCTGCAAAGGTACAACACACATCACTGATCAGTGATGACATCACTCTCATAGCTGTCAAGTTAAAAGTGGAGTCAGTGATTCTGGAGAACGCTTGTTGTCAAAATCCCTTTTTGTCAAAATCAGTGAATATCTCCTGTCCATACTGTGTCTGTGCTGATAAAAATTTAGTGTTAATACACAGCCTAGGCTCTGTAATATGGCATGTTGGGCCGCATTGTTTACATACCAATTGTTAACATACCAGTTTACAGAGCCTAGGCTGTGTATTATCACCTGCTTTTTTTCAGCGCACACACAGTACGGACAGGTAGGGATCATCATTTTCTGGTTTCTCAGAATAATTTTAAAATTTGCAGCTCGCTGTTATCAAAAATCTGGTTTTTAATCAGGTTGGGAAACAGATCCAAAATGGAACCTGCTATCAGAAAAGTAGTTTTGTCAATTTATTTCAATTGATCAAGTTTCCTGAGTTACACACACTCCTAAAACAGGCTCCTCCAACGTAGACCTTTAGAAAAGTTTTTGATTTTGTCAAAGGAAATGTTTCACAGTGTCTTTCAAAATATAAAATGTTTTACTACTTTTCTGTGTTCTAGTTTTTAATATTATGGGAATTTCTGAATGCTGTTTTATTTTTTTTATTTTGATTAACTTTTATTTTATTGGTTCTCATCAGGTATGAACACCAGCCGTTTGTCTCCTGCCTCGCGGGACTCTATGGTTGCCAATGGAGACGATACCAAAGAGCTCGAGCACAGCCGGGAGAATGCTGCTGCAGCAAGGTACAAACACACACACACACACACACACACACACACACCGAAATCCGCTAGTTTAGTTAAAGCTGGGGTAGAGGATTTGGGGAGAAAATGGCAGTTGGGCTAGAGATTCGAATCCAAATACCTCAACCGCTCCACTAGTTCTCTTTGGTCCCTCCCCTTAGGTCCCTCCCTGACATGCTCTACGGCACCAACAAAGTCGTGCCAAAGTAAATGGACAGTCCCAATAGCCAATAAGAACAGAGAATCGGAGCCTCGCTCTGATTGGTCAAAGTGTACAGCTCATGTTAATTTTGACCAATCAGAAATCACATACCCCAGCTTTAAGTTAGTTTGCTGTTTGTTGAGTATTGATTTCTCTCCGACTGGACTGCTGACTCCATCCGTTTTTTTTTTCTCAGAAAAATATCCGAGACATTCTCTGTCAGCTTGTGTCGACATAAACTGCTTTTTTATGCACTTAGTACAGTAATATGATTGACTTCCTATCTGGCCAATTGTGTAGAATCAGGGATTTTCTGTTTTGCATCCTTATGACTAAATTCTGTGAACGTGTTATTTTACCTTAAAAAAGAGCTGTGTGTGTGTGTGTGTGTGTGTGTGTGTGTGTGTGTGTGTGTGTGTGTGTGTGTGTGTGTGTGTGTGTGTGTGTGTGTGTGTGTGTGTGTGTGTGTGTGTGTGTGTGTGTGTGTGTGTGTGTGTGTGTGTGTGTGTGTGTGTGTGTGTGTGTGTGTGTGTGTTGCAGGTGGAGTGTGGCAGTTTTGGCCTCCTGATTCTCACCTTCTTCCTTAGTTTTTTATTTCTCTATTTCTGGACTGAAGCTCAGAACGACTACATCGACTTTGACTGGTGGGTCATACACACACACACACACACACACACACACACACACACACACACACACACACCCACACATACACACTAGGGGTGTAACGATCCATCGATGTAGATCGATCCATCGATTGATTTGCGAACGATCCAACTGAATCGATACAACGTCCAAACATCGATACAAATCGATGTTGTATATGCTTTTATTTTGACAATGTCCTTGTCCGGGTGTTTGTGACACCATTTCCGCCCGACCGCAGCAGGCTTTTCACGCTTGTTATGATTATCAAAGTTCATTTCGGACACTGAAACCATCGGTAACAGACCTGTCGGTGTTTGCAGGTCTGTTACCGCCGCTCGACAGGCTCGCGGGGTTAGCAGCCGAGCTAGCGGGGCATTCGGCTGTTATCCCTGCGGGCTGTCCTTTACACTGGCTCGCAGTGTAAAGTTCCAAGAATGCGCGGCTCGGCTGCTCTCTCAGCGGTGAGAAGCTCCTGCGCTCCCCGGGGCGGTCACCCTCTCCGCGGGGTGAATTTACAAGCCACCGCAGCCTCAGCTAAAGAGGATAGCTCTATTAGGCTAATGAGCTAAGCTAGCGAGGAATCCACCAATTCAGTCCTGTGCCCTGAAACCCCACACGGCCCAAAACTACTCAAATGTCACTCCAAGCATTGTTTACTGCCACTACACCTTAAGATATGAATAGTAAGAGATTGAAATATATTAATCTTATGAATGATATTAAATAATTCAAGCTAATATTTTTTAGCTGTATTTTACATAGAGGTATTTTATAAGGAAGTCCCCTTGACATTAAATAAAATGTCATCAAAAAGAGGGAAATAGCCGAGGTAGCAGCTTAAATTTGTTGTTTATCCTGTTAATTTCAAGATCTTTAGTGTTCAGAATGCATAAAAATGGATTAAAATTATACAAACAATTAAGAAGGCTATTCTATTATCAACATGTATTGTTAGATAACGAGATAGGCCATCTTGTGTTCAATGGGCATATAATATCGTCTCATATCGATCGCAGGCCCCTGAATCGAATCGAATCGAAATCGTATCGCAGCAGATTTTAGATATCGGCAAATATCATATCGTTGTCTAATGAATCGATTTAATATCGTATCGTGATGAAAGCAGCGATTTACACCCCTAATACACACACACACACACACACACAGCGCACACTCTCCGTACATGTTGACAAGTGAACACACACTCACGTTGGTTTGAGTGTGTTTATTTTGTGGGGATTTGTGGGTCCTTTTTTTGTCATAAGGATAATAGACTTAAAGCTATAGTGTGTAAAATGTTAGTATTTACAACAACACTGTTGGTGCATCTACATGAGGTAAACCTTCAGTGATGGCGCATGGATTTTATACCTTCAACAACAACAACCTTTTTCAATCAACAACTGAAACATCCTGCAAGAGTGTTGGGTGGCGTTTTGAAACAAAAAACCTAATGGAATGAGTCAGTTGATCATCCTAACAACAAATTAATGTATCAATGGACCAACCATTTTTATTTGACCTTGATTTAAATCATGAAGCGTTTTGTACTGTAGTATGTGAAAGCTGTTGACTGTGTATCTCTTCAGGTTTAACTTTGGGACTCTGGGTTTCTGGTTCCCTTGGTCTCTGGTGCTGCTGGTCGTTGCTGCTTCTCTCTTCACGTACATCGCCCTGCTGTTGGTACGCACTCTCATATCATATTAACCCGGATAGTTTAAAGGTGGAGTCAGTCACTTGTACAGAGATTAAATACTATACACCTCTGCAAGAAATTAAGAGACCTCTCCAAAGGATCACTGTCTCTTCTATTACTGTTTTACTATTTATTATATTCTTGAGTGAAATTAAATTTTTTGCATTTTCTATAGACTACTAACACTTTCCTCTGATTCCCCATAAAAGATTGTAATTCTGAGCATTTGCATTAAATAATCTAGAGATACCGATTCAAGAAAGCTCTGGAGTGGTCTCTTAATTTTTTCCAGATCTGTAGAATCAACAAAGCAAAAACATATTTGTAGTATACTCAGAGGTCGGAATATGTAATTTTCGAAGCTTGGTTGCAGACCTAGGGAGTGTTTTAATTAGATCAAAGGTAGCCAACTTGAAACAGCTTTATTTAACATTCTGTAATTGATATCTACATTTTTTTTCAGGTGCTGGCGTTATGTCTGCTCACTGAGGGACAGAGGCTGTACCTTCACTGGAGCCACAAGGTATTTAACACACACACACACACACACACACACACACACACACACACACACACACACACACACACACACACACACACACACACACACACACACACACACACACACACACACACACACACACACACACACACACACACACACACACACACACACACACACACACACAAACACACGCAGTAATAAAGAATCACCGATAGACTGTTATTTGTATGTTTGTATTCCCCCCTTGGTATATGTTACAATATTAACTTATAATTTAACTATGTGTGCAGCTTTTGAGTCCAAGACAATTTTCCCTAAGTGAAACAACAAAGTATAAAGTAAATCGTATCGTATTGTAAAAAGTTTCCCTTTCTGGTCAGACTGGCATCGTGGTGACGTTGGCGTTCTCGGTCACAGCCACCGCCGTCCTGTCAGACGTCTGGAGCAAAGAATGGAAGACTCTCCTCCTCTCTCTGCAGGTCAGTTACCAGATGGCAATTCAGGACAACTTCTGAATAATTTGCTAAACATCAAGTAAAGTCAACTAAAGTTTGTTGTTCATTATTTCTTCATTATACAGTATATATTGACAGTTAATACAATAGGGCTTTGCTGACATTTTGGTCAATCCCTTACGTTCTCTCTGTAACTATCTTCCTCTCTTTGTGTTTAGGTGACGGCCCCGTTCCTGCATGTCGCTGCCGTCTCTCTGATGGTGATCCTCTCCTGGCCGATAGCGCTGCACTTCTTCCGCATGAACAAGAGAGGTAAGAAGTGAGTGAGTGAGTGAGTGAGTGAGTGAGTGAGTGAGTGAGTGAGTGAGTGAGTGAGTGAGTGAGTGAGTGAGTGAAACACAGGAGGTATAAAGAATGACACAGCAGCTAAAAAGTAGAGTAGGTCAAGGATCGAAAGACAAAAACATCAGTGAATGAAAGAAGACTGAAGCATCAGGAAGACTTAACAAGGGGACTATGTGTGTGTGTGTGTGTGTGTGTGTGTGTGTGTGTGTGTGTGTGTTTGCGTGCGTGCGTGCGTGTGTGTGCATCAGAGGGACTAAGGAAGGAGTGAGTGAGTAGGAAAATGAGAAATTGATTCTCTGTTAAAGTTTAAGTGAAGAGAGAGGATGAAGGAGGGAAGTCTTCAGCTGTTTAATCAATGCCAGACAAGTGCGTCACACTGCTGATAGGGGGGTAGTGCTGTCCCTGACTCGGTGTGTGTGTGTGTGTGTTTGTGTACACACGGCTTTGACCTCTATGACTCTCTCTGCGTCTCCATGGGTACTGTCCCCTGTTGCCATGGTGATTCAGCGGGTAGAGTGATGCTGAGCCATGACGAGGGGCTTTTCCTGGCAGCAGTTTTATAAGTGAGAGAATGACTTGCAATTAAATTAAATTCTAAAAGCTTTATTTATACACACATTACACCAGAATGAATGGCAAAAGCACAATATTGTATTATGGCTCTAAGAACTGTTCTACTTTATTGAGAGCAATACATGCATTTACACCCTTAAAGCAGCTCCGAGTAACATTTAAATATATTTTAAACAGCCTCATGTTTCCTCTCATAATCATAAATTACCTTTAACAGCAAACGAGACCATCAGTGAAAAGAAAGACGTTTTTATATAGTTTTTATTACTGCTTTTGGTCTGGTCGTACACCCAGTCCGATTTTCGGTTCGCTCGTTCAAGCTCTATGGTCACATATCTGTATTGGTCGCAGATTTCAGTGTGGCGCTGCAACGCGATTTGAGAAGCCTATCCCTCCAGGTGAGGGAAGGGGAGCGGGAGCCTTGTTTGAGACAGTTATGTGTCGTCATAATGACTGATAACGGGGCTGAACCATCAAAGAAAAAAAAGAAAATGCAATGAAGAAAAGCTAAAAGGGATAGTGATAGGCGGGCGGGAGGGCGTTGCCAAGCAACGTCTATACACAATTTCACGGGAGCGAATTAGCTCAACTCATTGCAATCAGGTGTGTGTAGCACTGACTGGCATTAGTTGATGCTGTGTCACTAACCACTCTCACGGAGCCGAAAAGAGTCCGGTGCCCTCACACTTTCAACACACGGACATGCACTATATTGCTTCCTGATCATTTGAATCTCGCACGCCCGGCACGCGCTAGAAAACAGCTTCACGACAGCTGGCGTCGTAAAGATACTACCGCTTTTGTCCAAAGGGGCCGCCAACGTGCCATGTTACTTGTAGTGGCTTTAACATTGAAATGGAAAAGTTGATGGGGTGGTTTTGAATTCAAAACTAATAGGGTTTTTTTTTATGTGAGAGGTCTTGGATGTTGGGTTAAGATGGAAACGGACTTTTAAGATTAATAAAACCTATAAGACCAAACATGCCTTGTGTAATGACTTAGTCCAAATATATTTCTACATGTTCTTTATATAATAAAACAAGCTTTTAAAAATCAACTGTCTGGGATGGATATAAAGTATATGTATATAGTAGTTGAATAACATTTATTAAGGGTGAATTTTACCTTTCCATTTGTATGTTTTATTCTGCTATCTACATAAAAACCAATAATTTTAACAGACCCTTCTTTTGTATGCATTCCCAGGCAGATTAGTTTACTACCCAGACGGTTGTTACTGTGTGTGTGTGTGTGTGTGTGTGTGTGTGTGTGTGTGTGTGTGTGTGTGTGTGTGTGTGTGTGTGTGTGTGTATGTGCCCATATGGCCCCTGTTTAACATCAGACAACCTGTTAATCCTATCAAGAAAGATTTACTCCATCCAATCCTGATTACACTACAATTTCTACACCAGCACAATCCTGTAACCCTACTATTAGATGGCCGTATTTAGAGGCATAGAGGTGTTTTTTTTTGTTTTGTTTTCTGTGTGCATGCTACCCTATTGTAGCCTGGTTTTACCAGACCACCGTACTTCATTTCATTTGTACAGAAGGTCTGGAATCGCTCAATTGACAAACGTTAACTCACTTGAAGGCGGGTGTCTGTTGAAGTTTAAAACTATTGGATCTGCCCAGTGCCACTCTGGATCTGCCAACCAACCATGTCATGCGCCGGCTTCTGAGCCACTCCTTCTGTTCGCTGATTGGACCGGCAGAAAACCTAAGAATATACAACACACCCAGACTGACTACTGAAGGGAAATGAAAATTGAGCGGAAGTAGTAGGCGGGCGGTGCCAGGCTAACCCCATGTGCTGAAAATGCTTCTATAACATTATCAAATTATAAAACAATTTAGCTGGAGGCTTCAGGTTTTTTTGCCCCTCCATGCACTGTTTTTGTTTTTTATCTTTTTCATTCTGTACTTTTCTAAATTGTGAAAATAAATAAATGTGTTTTTTTGAATACATTTTCACCCCAGTATGTGTGTGTTGTGTGTCCTCAGTGCGTCAGGTGGGAGTCCTGGGTCTGTTCCTGTCTGTGCTGTTCTGTCTGTACCTGGTCCCGTTGGGGATGTACTCTCCCTGCATCAAAGAGGAGGGGCAGCTGGGACACGCACCGGGCCTCATCGGACACAGAGGGGCGCCTATGGTGAGACCACACTCAACCAACATAGCTGACGCTTTCGCAAGATAACTTTTTTTTTATTCAAAGGATAATTTGTTCAGCTGTACTTGCAGTATAATTCGGAAAGAATGCTTTTTAAAAGTGCAGATAAGTATATCAATAAAGATGTGAGTTAAAAATATCAAACAGATACAAAATATATATATATGCACAATTGCAAAACATACAAGTATGATAATGATATTTATTAATTATTATGTGTGTGATTGTAGCTTGCTCCAGAGAACACCTTGATGTCCTTTGAGAAGGCAGTGGAATCTGGAGGAGAAGGGCTCGAGACCGACGTCACCATCAGGTAAAATACATCAGTCGATTATCTATGACAACGCTTTTGATTTATTGAAATTGCTGCAGCCTGTGTCAGCGCCATTCCTTGATAAGCAACTGCCTGGTTAATTGAGCTAATTGTTGAAATGTCTTTCTTGCTACATAGATTATCAGCAGAGTCAGTCAACAGTGAAATGATGCTGAGTGTGTGCCTGAGTACTAACTGTACGGATCAGAAGCTAGCGTGCTACACTCAGCACTAAGTTGATTACTGCTAATCCAGTTAGCCGCTAGCCCTCCCACACACCTCTCATTCTCTCTCTCTCTCTCTCTCTCTCTCTCTCTCTCTCTCTCTCACACACACACACACACACACACACACACACACACAGTCGCTTTAACGCATGGCTGGTTGGGTAGCACACTGTTTTATAACCTGAAAACACTGCGATTTATAACCCCGCATGACCGCAGTTACCCAATTGTGTGTGTGTGGCTGTGTGTGTGTGTGTGTGTGTGTGTGTGTGTGTGTGTGTGTGTGTGTGTGTGTGCGTGTGTGATCTGTATGAAAGATGGCTACTAGGCAGTTCCTGTGAAATTAAACTGTCAAGGGTTTTGTGTGTGTGCCTGTGTGTGTTTGTGCATGCTTGTGTTCTTGCTTTTATGGATATGTCCATAATTGATATCACTCATTTAATTAATCGATACGCCAGGCTCACTGTGTGTTCATTAAAAGGCATACTGTAGATAACTTTCTGAATATCAGCCATCATTTGATTGCTGGTGTTTTAAGATAACATTTAAAATGTAAATGTTTATTAAAGACTTTGATGATCTCTCTTTTCATCTTATTCCCTTTTCATCACTTATCTCTGATTAACACACGTTGTTACTCTTACCAGTGTTTCAGTAGTCTAGCAGGAGTATTTATTATTGTGCATTATGAAATTGTGATTTGATTACAATTACTAGGTTTTATTATTATATTTGAAATGGGCATGTGCAAAAATAAAAATAATATTTTTTTTATTTAATTATTATTTATTTATAAGAATAAAAAAACTTTCAAGTGCGCACGAGATACAGATTTTTTTTTATCTCGCCATGTCTCTTTAGGGGCTCTGTAGTATTGTGGCAAGTGTGTGTTTTGTGACGCAGTGGCTTGGAGCCCAAGACAAATTGCCGTCTACGGGACATTACAGTATATCTTATCTTATCTCGTATTGTTCCCTCTCTCTCTCTCTCTCTGTAGTTACGACGGTGTTCCCTTCCTGATGCATGACTCCAGTCTGAGCAGAACCACCAACGTGAACCAGGTTTTCCCCAACAGAACTCACACCGACGCCTCTCTGTTCACCTGGGCAGAGCTGCAGACGCTCAATGCTGGAGAGTGGTTCCTATCGGTGAGTCTAACTAATGAACACACACACACACACACACACACAATTTATAGTTGTAGTATTTCCTCCTTACAGAATTTTTCCTCACTTTTAGGTTGATTCCAGATCTATATAAGAATGGCAACAAGTAAATAACATGGATTCTGTAAAAGTAACAGGTTGTTTTAGCCGATTTTTGCCTAAATTGAGAGTATACTGGCAGGTTCTGAGTTAATTAGTAAAGCTACTGAACCATAGTGTTAACACTTCAGGATAACACTGGACAAAATCAACCTAATTTAATTTTGTTTATATAAATGACTGATGTAATAAATCTCTTCCAGAGGGATCCATTTGGTACGGTCCCCTCCCTGTCTGAGGCTGACTGCTCCCGGGCCCAGAACCAGTCTGTCCCCTCCCTGGCCCAGTTCCTGGAGGTAGCAGCTCAGAGCAGCAAACTGGTTCTGTTTGACCTGCACAGGCCACCGTACGGACACCCCTACCACCACTTATACATCAACACCACGCTTACGGTGGTGCAGGCACACATCAACTCCTCACAGGTACATATTTTCAATTATTTTATTTTATTTATTTTTTACTTAGTTATTTTCGAGACATTTTCAATTTAACATGAGATGAAAACTGACATGAAATTATATTATTTATCTTTGTGAGTCCAATTTGATACTTACATTTATACAGCAACAAAATAGTGCAATATTGATTAAATACTGTATGTTTCTGGTGTGCGTGTGTGTGTGTGTGTGTGTGTGTGTGTGTGTGTGCGCGTGCGTGCGTGCGTGCGTGTGTGTGTGTGTGTGTGTGTGTGTGCAGGTGTTGTGGCTGCCCTCTGAGGACAGGCAGTTGGTCCAGTCTTTAGACCCTGAGCTGCAGCAGACATCTGGAGAGAAACGTTCTATTCAGGAACTAACCGACGGACACATCAACAGACTCAACCTGCACTACAGCACCATGTCACAGCAACAAATCAGGTACACACACACACACACACACACACACACACACACACACACACACACACACACACACACAGACAAACACATGTTTATCTTCTTTCTAGTTACAACGGAAATGTAACAACGATTTATGCACTGGTTGCTGCAAACACATTTAACTTTGAGGATTATTATTGACAGAACTTAAAAATACTGATGATTGATTTCACTTAAATTTGCATTTAACATAACATTTAGTACCTCATCAATAGTTTTTTTTTACAGAGTAGGGACCAAAAAAGTAGGTACCAGGTAACTTGTGGAAAACCAAAAAGTGTAGAGAAGAGTAGTGTATATTACAATGTAGTGGGAAAAATGCCATTTTTCAATAGAAGATAGAAATGGTGACGGAACGGAAGCGCAAGAACTGAGTAGTAACATTGTAGGAGGTTCCTAAATGTTTAAGATTTCTAAAGGAGACGGGGAGGTTTAGAAGACAAGGGGAGAGAGAGGATGAGAAGTAGTTGAACAATGGTGAGTGGGCGGTTCACGACATGAACAGAAGCTGTGGGAGGACAATCTGTGGATATGTGTGTGTGTGTGTGTGTGTGTGTGTGTGTGTGTGTGTGTGTGTGTGTGTGTGTGTGTGTGTGTGTGTGTGTGTGTGTAGGTGTTGTGGAAGAAAAAGACTTGAAAATATGGTTGAGTGACTCACACATTGACGTTTTTAACACATCGAACTCACACCATCCACAGGAATAGTTTTTGCCTTTTTGCTGTTGAATCATCTTCACTGTAAGATCTCATCGAATCGTGTGAATATCAGCTTTGATTGCCACACACACACACACACACACACACACACACACACACACACACACACACACACACACACACACACACACACACACACACACACACACACACACACACACACACACACACACACACATACACACACACACACACACAAGACACACAGACTTGTTTATAACCCACTGGACAGGCCTGGTTGGGTGAATCATGTTGTTACATTGTGTGGAAACAGTTGCCTCAAAGTTGTCCTCGTAAGACTTCGTAAGCACTTTGCATGTGTGGTGACACAGGCAAAGCACTATTTTCTACATCTATGATACAATTTTATTTTTCCACTATCAGTGAAATAAATAAAAATATTGCAAAAAGATTCATAAAGATTTTATATCGATAAAGATTTTATATTTGGTATCTCTCTTTCTTTCTTTCTCTCTCTCTATTGGTCCCTCGATCATCCTGTCTTTTTCTTTCCTCTCAGTCTGTTTACCTCAGCAGATGGCGATCATTTGAATTTCAAAGGGCACTTTCATCCCAATGATGGATGAAGAGAGGGTTACCTGCGTGTGTGTGTGTGTGTGTGTGTTTGTGGTGAATTTAAAACTGCCACCCTCTCTTCCTCTGTAGTGATCACTCTGGGTGTGTTTGAATCCACCTACTAACGCACTTATCATACTAGATATGACGTCAAATTGAGTATGTATAGTGCGTAGTACTTTAGTAGGCTATACTATAGGAAAACATTCAAGTTGATTCTGTTCGTTGTTTTGGGTTTATCTCTACAGATTCTTTAATAATGTGTTGTTCCTGGTGTATTTAAACCAAACGATTGAAGCCATTTCCTCCCTCCCTTTCCCTACAGTAAATACCAGTCAGTGAACATCAGCACTAACCTGTATGTGATCAGCCAGCCGTGGCTCTACACTCTGGCCTGGTGTGCTGGAGCTCAGTCCGTCACAACCAACTCTATACACATACTGTCACACATACACAAGCCTCTCTTCCTTATGGTGAGTACATTCAAATATTACAGTCACTGCTGTCTTGAATAAGGTATTTTTTAAAGGTGAAATATGAATTGATTTTGCGTTAAAACTTCACAAAAAGAGAAACATATTTTTGTTTCAGTTTTAGCCTGTGACATTTTTTGTTACATAAACTTTCTCTCACATTTCTAAATTCAAATGAGTTTGTTTACATTTGTAATGTCCAACTCTTATCCTTCATGGTCACAAACTGAAAGAATAATATTAATGTTCACACTTCAGATCTGAGTTTAATCAACTCTTTTCTCTGTCTGTGTCTCTCCAGACTCCAGAAGAATACACCTTGATGTGGATGCTGACTGATGCTGTGTCCACCTTCCTCATAATTGCAGTGTTTGCATTCCATTGGTGTGTAGACACACACACACACACATACACACACATACACACACACACACATACACACACATACACACACACACACACACACACACACACACACACGCACACACACACGCACACACTTCAAACTTCATGGAACATCAAATTTACAAAATATGAGAGATTGAGACAAAAAGATAATTGTTGGACAGAGTTTTTTTAAATAATCACATTAAAGATGGATGAATGCAACACACACAAGACTCAAAATGCAATGTACCCCTAGGAAACTGCACAGTGCTACAATTTCACCAGACTCGCTCACGGGAAAAAATATGGAACATTATATTCAATAGAATAATTATGGCTGAGAGATTGATTACTGTAGCTAACACTGTTGCCATCCTGAGTGGGCGGACAACTTGTTTACGAACTAGCTCTTTTTGAGCATAACCCTTGTCCTCAGACTGAAGATATGCAAGGTGTGTGAGTGAACAGCAGTGAGATTCATCCATTACTTTCAGCCAGATGAGTCCACCATACACCACAAAGAGCTGGAAAGGTTTTTCATGTCCTTTGAGGTTTTATTTTTACTTTAGCTTTTGTTTTCGTATCATCTCTTTCATCATCGGTCCCTCTCTTTACTTCTTAATACCTCAGGCAACTTTCCACACACACACACACACACACACACACACACACACACACACACACACACACACACACACACACACACACACACACACACACACACACACACACACTCAGTTTTCACATCAAAGCCGTTACAGTGGTACATGTGGCATCTCAAAGCACTCACGTAAACACATAAACACACCTGGTTTTCCTCTTCTGCTCTGATCTCTCTATTTGATGTGTTTGTTTGTGTGTGTGTGTGTGTGTGTGTGTGCGTGCGTGCGTGCGTGCGTGCGTGCGTGCGTGCGTGCGTGCGTGTGTGTGTGTGTGTGTGTGTGTGCGTGCGTGCGTGTGTGTGTGTGTGACAGGTGGAGAGAGAGAGGCCTGCCCTTCTGGACCGGTAGCCGACAGACTCATGAGAACGGACCGTACAGCAAGTTCAGGACGGGTATGAGAATGTTTAACTCTATGTTTGTTTTCAGCGTGTGTTTCTACACTGTGTCGGTCTGTAAAACAAGACTTTTCAAGAGTTTTACAAATTGGTTCCACTTCCATCTTATGTAATGTCTTGACTCCAGCCTGGCTGTTAATTGTGATGATTACCATCATGTATGCGCTGATCACCAGCCTTTGTGTGTTGTGTGTTGTTTGCATGGGTGCATGTGCGTGTGTGTGTGTGTGTGTGTGTGTATGTGTGTGTGTGCGTGCGTGCATGTGCGTGCGTGTGTGTGTCTGTCAGACTCTTCAGAAATCCTGTGTGTTCGTTGGAGCCCCCTCCGTTGTGACCCCCCCAGTGGAGCCTTCGTCTCCCTCCCTTTGACCTTCAACCCATGACACCCTGCATGTGTCACCCTGTATGTTAAAGGAACCTAGTACTAACCACCATAGCTTCTGTAAATTCTACCAAAGGGAGGGGTTAGCAGGAGACTGTTGCGATCTAGAACTTTCACCACTAGATGACCCCAAAATACACCTTTGTTACACACTGCACCTTTAAAATTCACTACAGAAGTAACAGCACAACATGTTAATGTGGTCATGTACTAATATGATGCGTTAGTGTGGTAAATAAAAGTGACAGACGTTTCAAACCGACTAAAAAACAAACAAAAATGCTGTTTGTAAAAAAGTAATTGTGCAACTTTCTTTGCCGCATGTTTGCATGTTGCATTTTTAATAACATTTTTGCTTTGATAGATTATACCTCATTATATGAATGTGTACTTTGCATGCTCACATTACCTGTGCTTGCCCACTCCCATAACCCTCCAACCTCCTCATATGTTTCTATTGCACCCTTACCTCTTCTCCACTTTGGCCTCTGTATTACCCTAATTGCTCCTTTATATGTGATTTTTTCTATTTTTTTAAATTCTAACTTTATTGATCTCCTTTCCTTTTCTCAGAGCTGAGTGACGTGTGGTCAATCTCCAGCGCCAACGTCCAGCCGGACATACGGAGCTCACCCAGTGCACCTCACATGCCCACTATCACAGAGGAGTGAGAGAGAGATGGGGAGAGAAGGGGAGAGAGATAAGGAGAAAGAGAGAGATGGAGGGAGCGAGAGTGAAACAGACAGACAGACAGACAGACTGACATACTGACAGAGAGAATTACAGAAAGAAAGAATGAACTCAAAATAGTGACTTAATAAATCTTAGCAAAAAGACATAGAGTAAGTCTAGGCAGTGGCACGTTATTCTTACTATGTCAAAAAAGTGAAAACGTGCTACCACAAACAAGACAGATTTTTTTTAAAGTGACTACAAGGAACTTTCCATTTGTGTTAATTCTAGCGCCCCATTTGGTCAAAAGCAGTAGTGTATTTACTATGCGAGTCTGTACCCATGACAAAGGCATTAAGAAAGACTATATAAAAATAACATTCTTTGCACTGATGGTCTCGTTTGCTTTTACATGTCATTTATGATCATCAGAGGAAAAATTTGACTGTTTCAGAAATGTTTAAAAGTTCCTTGTTGCTACTTTAAGATAAAGTAAGGGACAGCAAACTCTCTTCTTCCTCTCTCTCATGCTGTCTGTCTGTCTGTTTGACGTGTGGGCCAACAGCCTGAACGAACTGAACCGCTGAACCAAACCTCATTCACTGATCTGCTCCCAGAGACTCTTCACACCAACCGGGGAGCAGCGGTGTTATTTCATACTCAAAGATGCCATTTACAATGCCTGGGCAGTGAGGACGTTTAAACACACTAGCCCAGAGGAACGACATGCTTAAGAACTGTTACATCTCTTTATCATTCAACATCACCAGCTGAGCTCAACAGCAAAAGACTTTACAGAAACTAAACCTCAATGAATATATACTGCTGTAGTAATACATGAGTCGCTTGTTGCACCTTTTCCGTCTTGTGTTTCTCATTGTTGATACAAATCCAAAGTTTGTCAAATGGTGTGGCTGTCCATGGGTAATTTTGTGTTTTCATTTCAAGTTGATGCAAATGTTTCATTTTCACTTCTTATTTGAAGGTAAGGGTCAATGGAGCAATTTTGGTTCGAGTGTCAAGAAACCAGACCAAATAATTTTTTTACCTGAATTTAAGAACTGATTTCGATTGTGGCCATTTTGGAAGATGGACAAAAAAAAAGATTAAAAAAATTGGTTCAGGTTGCTTGGCACCCAAACCAAAATTGTTCTATGGACCTTCACCTTCAATTTAGAAGTGGTAATGAAAGATCAACCTAAAATGACTGAGGGGTCCAGGCACCACGCTAAAAGGAAGACCAGAGCGAATCTGGGGAAGGACTCATCTGAAAAAGGACAAACAAATTGGACTCTTGAATATCTTCTATAGGAGCTTTACTTTTCCATTTTCAGCTGTACAGAATATATAGAAGGTGCATTAGAACCAAACCTTAAACTATGTCTGAAATTTAAATTATAATCAAATCTCTGTGTCTGAGTTGTGGGATGCGCTGTGTATAAAATGTGCACCGTTTGGATTGACAGAATGAATGTAAACCTGAAGGCTTGAGAAGGTATTGTTAGTTACTATATTTATGTTTTGTACTAAAGTGAATGTATTATCAAGTGAGGCCATGTTTCTCAAAAGCATGAGGAATGTTTTCATTTGATTGGTTACAGGTGTGTGCCAAATGTAAAATCAGCTGCTATCAATAAAGATGAAAATGCTTTTGAGAAACCAGGGTATTGTATTATATATATTATATAATGTATTATTTTTACAAGGCAGTGAACACAGCATTTGGTTTTTCCTCAATTATACGCACACAGTACTTGACTATATATAAACCATCCTTGCTATGTTGTCCGTGACAGTTTTGCAGCAATGAAATACCAGTTTATCTAGTTAGGATGAGAGTTGGCAATGAAATACCAGTTGACACAATGCTTAAGTAAAATAATCAAGATCTTTAAATCTTGCAAGCATGAGTCATCAACTACATTCATCAATGGGGAATAGAGTTATGACTGAAGACAGGCAGTCCTTCAGTAATTATAGTAAACTGTATTAACACACAAATGCTGATGCTAATGAGCCTGAGACTTTCCTTGTGGGAGAAAGTAACCCTAGCCCAACCCTAATCCTACAGAAAATGAATGGGATTCAATGTAAATATCACATCATTGGACTGGCTTGCTGTGAAAAGCTCCCCTCTCAAAATTGATTTCTCTTCATCAGATAATCAAATACTTTGGTGGGTATATTTGCATGACTGATGTTAATAAGTGTAGTAAGTTTCATGAGCGTCAGACTTTCCATGTGGGAGCTAGCAACCCTAGCCCAACCCTAACCCTACAGAAAATGAATGGAATTCAATGTAAATCGCCCCAAAATGGACTGGCTTGCTGTGTAAAGCATCCCCTCTCAAAATTGACTTATGTTCATCAGAGAATCAACCTTTGGTGGGTATATTTGCATGACTGATGTTAATAAGTGGTGTAAGTTTCATGAGCGTCAGACTTTCATTGTGGGAGATAGCAACCCTAGCCCAACCCTAAACCTACAGAAAATTACAGCCCAAGAATGGCTTGATTTGAAAAGCACCCCCTCTCAAAAATCGATTTCTCTTCATCCAAAAATCAAATCCTTTGGTGTGTATATTTGCATGACTGATGTTAATAAGTGTAGTAAGTTTCATGAGCATCAGACTTTCGTTGTGGGAAATAGCAACCCTAGCCCAACCCTAGGGTTGCTATCTCCCACAATGTACCCACCAAAGGATTTGATTCACAGATGAAGAAAAATCGATTTTGAGAGGTGGTCCTTTTCCCAGCAACCCAGTCCATTTTGGAGCCATTTGCATTGAATTCCATTCATTTTCTGTAGGATTAGGGTTAAGATAAGGTTGCTATCTCCCACAAGGAAAGTCTGATTCCCCTCAAACTTGCTCCACTTATTAACATCAGTCATGCAAATGTACCCAACAAAGGATTTGATTCTCGGATGATGAGAAATCAATTTTGAGAGGGTGTGCTTTTCATAGCAAGCCAGTCCATTTTGGGGCAATTTACATTTCCATTCATTTTCTATAGGGTTAGGGTTGGAAAAATTAGTCCAGTGTCAAACACAATGCTAAAAAATACAGCTAAGCCATTCAATAAGAGTCCAAAGTCTGTTAAATACATTGTGAAGAAGGTGTTATTAATTTATATCTAATCAAATCAAAACAAAATTATTTATTATTTTATACAAAAGTGAGAGCATACACGTTACACACTGACCGTCATAGACTAAACAAAAAGCAACACAACAGGTACAACACACATACTTTTATATTAGTCCACAAGGAAAAACAACAAACTAAACATCATTCATAAATGTATCACATGGAACGGTTGGCACTGTTAAAATACCAGTGTATTTGTAAATTATACAAACTAAAGGAAACCAGTGCAGGTTAATGGGCGAAGAGTTCGTCAAATCAACAAGTAGATGCACAAGTGACAAATTAAAATAAATAGTTCACACGAACAATGTAGATTTCAGACAAACAGGCTGGAGTTTCACCACAACAGAACAAAACCGGTCGTCGGTTTGCAAACTAAGTAGAGGTGAGGCCACTGGTAGTGTATTTGAAATACTTAAAAATGCTAATGGGTGAGTCTCTTGTTTTATTTACCTAAAGGTGTTTTTTTTTGTGTGAAATGCCAGAAAAATTATTCCTACAATGCCACTCTTAGGAGATCTGCTAAGTGTTTTTTTATTCAAATTTTTTAATAACACTTGGGCATCTATGTTTCTTAGTAAAGAGGACAATTTAGATGACACTTACCATCGTTTTCCTTTGAATATTATAGTTTTCATCACCGAGGATAGAGCATTTGTATGTAATTAGAATGGCTTTCTTCATCCACAACCACTACCAGCAGTATCACAGGACAAAAGTTCTGCATTGAGTCTTCTTAATGACAAATGAGCAAACTGACAAAGACTGTGAAATGCAACTAAAAACATTAGAAAACAACAGAACAGCAGCGCTCAACAGGAAATGTCTCTAATGTAAGCTAAACAGAAATAAAGAGACAATGAAGGCATAACATGTAAGACTTCACACAAACTGATAATATTTTACATTGTTAAACAGAAGTGTAAACATAAACCATGAGTATTAGAAAACCAAACCTCAATATTAAACTGCTGCACACATTATAAGCCATAAATAGCAGACTTGAGACCCAACGCGTTTGCTTTTGTTTGTTTTGTAGGGCCCCAGAGTTTTAAATAAATGAGCTTCAGTTACATTGTTTGGTTCCAAAGTCTGAAAAATATATAAATGCTTTTCTGAAACCAAAACAAGGAATATTAGAGAATATTTTTAAAAGTGATAAAATTATTTAAAATCATCAAAAAGATAAAATGTTTCTGACCTCGTATTCTGTGACAGATTTACAGAAAATGTTGTATCCAAGAATGTAAGTTTGACTTACTGAGTATTTTGAGATAGACTAGGCAAGAAAGGAACATTTCTGTTGCTTTGCTTTGCTTATCCTGTGATGCTCAAATGCTCATTACCCACATACACTCACTAAAAAAACTAAATTATATATATTAGATATTTTTAGAACATGCATATTAACGATTGGAGGAAGTCCATGGTTACTGAAGTGTTCACCAACTTAAATGTCAGACTTTTCAAGACCTTTTCAAAACCAAAAAGAAAAATATTTGTCAACTTCATGCCCGTCAAACATGGAAAATCAACGTGAATAATTATTAAGTGCATATACTGTATTAATTGATATTTATATCACATTGTTGTCAGTATTTCCCAATGATTAGTCACAAAGGCTATCATTTATCAAATAACGTTATGTGGACACATAAGCAACATAGTTGGATGGATTGACAAGTGCCTTTTATGAGTCAATGAGCTTTCTAATGCTAGCTATGATCCATTATTTGCCAGCCACTTTACAGTTAAAGTTTGCTCATGTCACAAGAACATTATACATTTTTTGTATACATTTTTAATGTATAAATATTCTTAAAATGTTCATGCAGTAACCAACGGCACATTCGGTTGAGATCTTCAAACTACAGTAGAACCGAGTGTTGTCCTTTTGATCTGAATCATTTCAAAACAGTTCAGACTGAAAAGAGCCTGTTGAATCCTGAACCAAACCAGTAATACAGACTTAATATTGGACGGAGAAGTTTGTATATTTCAGAGGTAGTCATCCTCGCTCGAATCCTCATCCTCATCGTAGTTGTATTTGTGTTGGTAACGGTTGCTAGGGCCTTCTCCTGGGTCGTCGCTGCCGGCAACAGAACTCTCCCCTCCGGTGACCTTTGACCCCTGTGAACTAGCAGAAGGACTGCGATTCATCGACCACAGCCGGCTGTTGAAGCTCCGTCCCCAGCTGCAGTGCTGGCCAATCGGGCGCAAGAACCGCACGAGCTCAGCCGCCTCCTGCCAGTAACTAGTTCACTTGCTCTGGCCCCGACTGGAGCGCTGTTTATTCATGGTGGTCAACATCTGGCTAATGTACGAGGTCAGCAAGTCATCCATCTTGTAGCCCTGTGTGTGTAATTAAAACACATATATACTATTAAGGCGAGACATGGAAGCCACTTTTTTTGGGGGGGGGGATTTTTGCCTATTTTTCTTCCATGACATGTTTGCGACTGTATATTTATCCTATACAACCATCTTTAACGGCCATTATCTCAACATTAATTTTTTCAATACTCTGAACCAAAAATGGCAACTTCTAAAGCCATTACATCATCTGTTAGGTAAAAACTTTGGGAACTAATATGTTGCATTAAAACATCTAGATTTTTGGTTGTAAGAGTGCGAATTTACACATAATTAGTGAAATAAAGCCAAATTTGCGGGGTGCTTTTGTCAATTAAAGGTAAAAAAAAAAGGAAAAATAGTGAAAATGCACATTGTTTGTGTTGCTCACCAGCGAGGTCTCACACAGCAGTTTGCTTCCTCTGACCAGGTTGCCGATGGTGATGTGGAAGTAGGTGTTGCCGCTGCTCCAGTTGGAGATCTTGGTGAAGGGGTGAGTGGTCAGGACGTCCTGTACACACACACACACACACACACACACACACACACACACACACACACACACACAGACAGACAGACAGACAGACAGACAGACAGACAGACAGAGAGAGAGAGAGAGAGACACACAGAGAGAGACACAGAGAGAGAGACACACAGAGAGAGAGAGACAGAGAGAGAGAGAGAGAGAGAGACACAATGCCAATGACTGAAGAGTTAGAAGAATAGTTAAATTTATTTTTATTTTTAGCTTGTTCCCTGACTATCAGGTTCAAGACAAGGCGACGGAAATCATTCCCTTTAACTGTGTGTGCATTTTTTATATAGAAATAGGCAAAGGTCTCTCATCCATGTTAGCTTAGCTCATACACTGGTAGTCAAGGGGAGCAGGTCAAAAGATAAACTTTACAACATCATTAAACGCTCCTGTGTGCTTGTTGGGACTTTTTGATTTAAGCTAAGCCTTTTCTTGATCTGGAGAGTGCGGCAAAAAGCTGAACATTTCAAATGTAGAACTATTCCTTTAAAAAAACACGGGCCCTGCAATTACAGAGCTGGCCTTTGGGGAGAGCCAGACACAATAATGTAATTATTGCCATAATGGCTACAACACTGAGTGTAGCTTCAATGGGAAACAGTACAGACAGTAAATACATAACTTGTTAAAGTGGATGTTTTAAAACAAATTGAATAACTGGCCAAAAATTGGGATATATTTCTGCTCAAACCTTGGTCTTGGGGTCGATGAGACTGACTCCGTGCTTGTTGACGGCAATCAGCAGGATCTCTGGGAAGTTCGGTTCTGTGGTTTGCTAAAAACAAAAGAAAAAATTATAATTTTGAGTTTTATTGTGTTAAAATATGTATTAATATACACAGCTGCAGAGAAGAAGTGACAGGTCTGTTTACCTTGACCTCAAAGAAGGCAGAGCCAAACGTCTGCCATTTGTAAATGATCTTCAGGAACATCAGTTTGGCCTCTTCCCTCGATTTACCAGCCTGCTTGTTGAAGTATGCAACCAATGACTGTAATAAAGACACACACACACACACACACACACACACACACACACACACACACACACACACACACACACACACACACACACACACACACACACACACACACACACACACACACACACACACACACACACAATTAATTATTAAAGTCAGATCCTTCTTTACATACTTTGAGAAATGTAGATTTATAGAGAATACAAAATTAACAAATGGCTTCAGTATTTTACAGGTAAAAATTACTATATTTCTAGTGTTAACATCTAGTACACAACTAAAATGTGCTTGTGATTTATCGATAATTCTATCATTTAAAACACATTTCTTGTTGCATTTTTACCCTTTTCCAGTCATCCGGTGACATCTGACGAATGAGATCTCCGGGAACCAGCTCCCGAAGCATCTTAGGAATTGTAGGAAAGTGGGATTTGTCGTCTTCAAACTTGACGCGGTAGATCAGAGCGGCGAGCTGGAAAACTTCTTCTCGTGAGCACTTGTGGTAACCACGGAGATATTTAGGAAGCTCCTAGTTAGTGGAGGGGAAGAAGTGTCAACATTATTCAGTGAAGGGGAGTATAGTGAACACATTTTTTATTAACTAGAAGTTTAATTACATTTTACTGTAGCTTGCTGGTAGATCACCTACATTCGTATGTGTATAGTGATTCAAATAGTTAAATAATTTTTTGACCACTTTTGTGCAGTTAAACAACAAACATTTTGTATGTAATAAAACATCCTTAATATATCTAAAAAATGGGTTTAAGAGTTCATTGTATGTGTGTTGACAGAGAGTGTTCGGCCTTGTGAAAGAAAATGTTTATGAGGCGAAAGCCGTCAGACCGACCTGATAGTAATGAAAGATGGAGTCTGCAAACGAGTCTTTCCCTGGAACTGTGTTGGTCCACAACTTCTTCATGAAGAAAACCTGGTAGGTCAGAGAGGGGATGATTCCTGGGAGGGAACAGGGGGAAATATTAGTGTTAGCAACATTATAACTGGCGAAATATTAGCTTTATTCTTGTCTGTAATGTCAGTTTAAAAAAAAAATCCTTGTAGATATTTTTGCGATTTTTTAAAATTTCAAACTAGTGAACAAAACATACTCAGGAAATTTGTATTGTATTATCCATCCATTATTCATTCCATAAATGTGTTACCATCACCTATTTGTTGCAAATGCTCCCAAATCGACTGTAAAACCCTCTCTGTGATATAATGCTTCCATCCAGCTTTTCTAATTAAATAATTTGCATAAAAATAGATAGAAACATAGCTTTGGGTTTCCCCATTGCTTATTACCTTGGAAAATAAAATAATTAAATCAAGCATCCTTTGACATTAATTAACTTTTCGTCACGTTAGGTCGGCCTGCAGTGTAAGAACAAGCTATTTAAAATATGTGTAGCAGAGCATATAGGTTTAAGAATTATTGAAATATTAATCGACAAATTTTAGGCTTAGTTGCAAATTCAAACAGTAGCACACTGCTGTAAGGTAAACAAAAATATTCAGAAAAAGAAAGAAATTACATATTAAATATTTCTAGAAAAATACATCTTTAAATAAAAGATGATGATTGTAACAGCCTTGTCGCAGGTACTAACCGTCTTTAGCAGGTCGAGATTTCTTGATCCAATCGGTCAAATGTCTGACGAAGTCAAAGAAGAAATCTCCCTCTGGTACACTGATCACCTGCAACACACACACACACACACACACACACACACACACACACACACACACACACACACACACACACACACACACACACACACACACACACACACACACACACACACACACACACACACACACACACACACACACACACACACACACACACACACACACACACACACACACAACAAAGTGAATTGAAAATGAGCCTAGGTTGAAGACAGAAACATTTAGTTTTGCTCCTGATAAACCCTCCTTAACCTCTGACCTTGTCTGAGATCTTGACGAAGAGGCTGAAGCCCTCAGGAGACTTCAGCAGCAGTCTGGTGGAAATGTTCTGACAGAAATCCTTTGCTTTGGTGCTCGACTCGACTTCAAACGCCTGAGGGTTTATGACACAATATATCAGTTTTCAAAATACATTTATTTGTCTGTGTGTGTGTGCGTGTGTGTGTGTGTGTGTGTGTGTGTGTGTGTGTGTGTGTGTGTGTGTGTGTGTGTGTGTGTGTGTGTGTGTGTATGTGTCTCACCTCGTCTGTATCATCAGGGAAATAAACTTTGTGGAAGATCTGAGTTGTTTTATGTTGGATTGCCTCGACTTCCACCAGATGAGGAGGATACTTCCTGGATCCATTACTGTCACCATGACAACAAGGCAGCAAAACAAAAAGGTTAGTCCAAGTTTTGAGTTTAAAATTAGTTTCAGTCAGAAACTGTTCTTGTGCATGAATATTTTCCTAAGTTTCTAAAGTCTGATTTTATTTCACAATTGCATTTTCCTAATATAGTTTTAATAATCCAACTTTTCACATAAGAAACAGGCTGCCAAACTTGTTGCAAAATTCTCAATTTATGGACATGTGTAGGCCTACATGCAGTTGTTAAACTTGTATTTAAGATGTGAACACAGAACAAATGAGCAGATCAAGATTCCGTAATCTCTGTACAAAGATCCAAGTGAAGTAACAATAATTAATTCAAAATTAATTAGAAATGTATTTTAACATTTATTTTGAATTGTTTCTTTCCATTATGTTTTAAGTTGGACTTAAATATATAAAAAATTTCACTATTCTGTTTTGAAAGCCACTATGAAAGTCGACCATGAGTAATGAATGAAATGGCTACTGATCAAAAGTCTAGTGTATATAGTCTGTTTGATAACTTGAGGCACATGTAGTAAGCTCTCAGTAACTTAAAGGCCTACTTCACCGGTTTGAATATGAAGGTGTATTGAATTCTGAGATCCTATGTAGTATAAATGTGCGAAAAAAATTGAAATCGGTTCATCTTAGCCTGAGAAAAGGCAGAAAGAGTGTTTTTTTTTAACCCTATATTTCTCTTTCTCGTGACATCACAGAAAGAGAAATATAGGGTTAAAAAAAAAACGTACTTTGTAAATATTACTGTGATGTCACAGTAAAAGACATCACAGTAATATTTACAAAGTACGTTTTTTTTAACCCTATATTTCTCTTTCTGTGATGTCACGAGAAAGAGAAATACAGGGTTAAAAAACACACTCTTTCTGCCTTTTCTCAGGCTAGGATGAACCGATTTTAATTTTTTTTGCACATTTATACTACATAGGATCTCAGAATGCAATACACCTTCATATTCAAACCGGTGAAGTAGGCCTTTAAAGTCCTAGAAGCACCAGTCCTAAATGCTAGTTGTTACCGTAGCGCTTTGTGTAGCCGCTGCATACAGTCTCCAGACAGCGGGTGGTGTTTCTTGGACTGGAGGAATCTCTGGATGTGCGGCAGCAGAACGTTACTGGGAGGATAGAGACCAGTACACAGCCACAGCAGCTCCCAGCCTTTCTCCTCGCTGTACCTGAAGGGGCAAGGGGCACATTATCAATGTTATTTAATATATTTATACAGTTTGTATTCAGATATATAGTCTATATATATGGACTCAGTTCTGCCTGCTGTCAGACACAGAGGCGACAGAGTGAGTAATATACACTGAATTCAGCATTTATCACAGTACACCAAAAATAAAGGGATTGTGATGTTTCCTCACTTGACATGGTTGTCTGTGAGCTGTTTGATGATCTGACAATAGATCTCGTCTTTCAGCGGTTCGGCCTTCAGCGCTCCCTCAAAGATCTGGTCCGTTAACTCGTTGACTGAGCGCGTGCGTTTGGACGGGTAGTCGCCCATGTACTTCATCATAGGTGGGACACACGTCAAGGAATTACAACAACCTGGTTGGCTTGGGTACTAATGTAGAATTTACATGAATATATGTGCGTGTGAGACGGACAGTGTGTTTAAATTAATTATTATATACTGTATACAGTCAGGGGTGGACTGGGACAAAAATTCAGCCCTGGCATTTTTGGCCATGGCAGCCCACCATGATTATTTATACGATATGTGGAGGCAGGGGCGTTGCTCCAAATTCTGGGCCCCTATACAGGAAGTCCTGATGGGCCCTCTGAGAGGCAGTCTTACAATACAAACATGTAAAAGCTATGTTTGTCTATAGTCCAAAACGTATGAGTGACTGGTCACTCTCTGAGCCAGATAACAACACAATGTTTCTATTGATGAATGACCAAATCATTACGCGTACTTGAACACAACCCCTGGTCTAATGACTCTTAATAATCATGCACACACACAGTGTTTCTCACAGGAATTTGGGAGACTGTGTCGTGGACCCTGGACCTTCTAGGGGGGTCCGGGGGAATGCTCCCCCGGAAGATTTTTTTTCAAATGTTAAAGTAAAATTCATCAATCTGGTGCACTTTGAAGAGAAAACTAAGGATAAATCAACTGTTTCCTATGTAAGCTATTTAGTAGGCTATTATTTGCTGGAATAATGTATAGACACAGATGACCAAAAAGCAGAAAGAAGAAATGTACATGTTTAAAAAATCCAGTCAGCTTCGGGAATTTTTTTCCTTTGTTTGTATTTTTTAATGGCCCAATATAGGCCCCTGATCTTCGTAGCCCCGAACAATGTTATTTAAAAAATAACATAAATGTACTGACGAATGAAAGACCCATGAAATCTTTTTTTTCCCTAAATAACGTTTTTCTGGGCCTTCAAAGATCAGGGGCCTATATTGAGCCAGTAAAAAAATAAATAAAAAAATAAATATATATATATTTTTTTGGGTGCAGCCCCCCTCTGCCTTGGGCCCCCCAAGCCTGTCCGCAGTCCGACGGCCCTGAATGTAACTGACCATCGTCAGATGCTCATAATTACGGAGTAGAAGTTGAATGCATGATAATACAATTTAATGCAGCCTCTGAATGGGCGGCCCTCTGCTGTGTGTGTGATTGGGCCAGGCCCAGCCTAGAACCAATCATAATGAGTAATGGCCTGGGACAAAGTTTTATTTAACTTTCAGGTGAAGTTGACAGCCTGCACGCACAATTATATGTCCATGGCACTCCCGAGAGGGAAGGGCCCTCGGCCCGGCCAAGTCACACAGCCGAGGGTCCATAAAAAAAAAAAAAAAAAAAAAAAAAAGGATTTTTAATTTTTTTTTTTTTTTTTTTTTTTTTTTTTTTTAGTAAATGGACCCGGCCCGGCCCAAAATGCCTGCCGGCCCACCGGGACGATGCCCGGTATGCCAGATGGCCAGTCCACCCCTGTATACAGTATATCAACTTAAAATCCAGAAAATATCATTATTAATTTGGATACTATCTTACTTCAGTCTGGTGTTTTTTTATTATTACTTTCATTTATTTGATATCAAATAAAATTTAAAATCGAAACAAACTTTGAATCAGTTTGTCTAAATTTCTTATATTATAGTGCTATTTCTCAATACAATATAATAATTTAAAAAGATTCATGTCAACCATCTGAAATGCATATATATTTTTTTAGATAATTTTGTTGGGCATTTTTCTATGCTTTCATTGACAGAGTTGAGAGACAGAGATTAAATGGGGTAGAGAGGTGAATGACCCGCAGTATAAAGGATATCTATGAAGGACATGCAGGCGTCCTGGGCTAGTTCCTCGTGGTTCAGCACCTTCTTGAGCAGAGGGATCTTCAGAGGTTCTCTGGTGCAGCTCCACAGCTTGTCCTTCCCTCGGTTCTTAGTCACCATCACTCGGCTCAGCGTGTGTTTGGGAGGAGGCCTGGGACAAGCACATTATGTTAGTGACGTGCAGTATGTATACAGTATATTTGCCCTATTTAGAATCTATTTATTGTAGATATTACTTATCTCATCTTGTTTTATTTTTTTATCCTTTTGTACTTCTCGCACCGTGGGTCGGGGAAAAACGTTAATTTCGATTCCTCTGTATGTCTGGCACATATTGCAGGATTTGACTATAAATTTAAATGTACTTTTATATATACAGGGCGTGTTTGGGAGGAGGCCTGAGATTAGATGCTTACATTAGGGACATGTAAACACAGCTAATGTTATGCTGGGAAGGATTTGAGTTAAAGGGTATCTGTTCCGTATATTAGTGGTTGTGTTTTCCCCATTAAGACCAACTGAATGAGGATGGCTCGTGCAATTGGGGATACAATTGATAAAATGCTGATTTTCAGTCAGTGGTCAAGGTTAAGGTGCGTGCGTGCGCGCCTGTATGTGTGTGTGTACCTGAAGTAGTCATAGGAGAACTCCTCCAGTGTGTAGGGTTTCAGTCTGTCTTCACTCTCCGGCATCACAAGCTGAGAAACACGAACTGACTCCTGGCGCTGGTCTGGTGTCATGGTAACCAGTGCCTGATTGGTTACAGATCACACACACACACACACGCACACACACACACACACACACACACACACACACACACACACACACACACACACACACACACACACACACACACACACACACACACACACACACACACACACACACACACACACACACACACACACACACACACACACACACACACACACACACACACACACACACACACACACACACACACACACACACTAATGTTGATGGACAAGTTTGATTAACTTAGAATAATAAACAAACTAATAAACAAACTAATAAAACTGTATAACTGTAAGTTAAGTTTAGTTTAGAGAAAATCTGATGAGATAAAACATACAAACTTTGTGTTCATGTTAAAATGTTACTGTCTCCATAAGATATTTTTTCATTAAATTTTACTTTATTTGCATAAAAACTTGTGGATGGAAACATATTTAGTGCTGCCAAAAACAAACAAAACGGCTTTTCTCCATTAAATATCAAGAAGAGGAGGAAGTGAGTCTCTTTCAGCAGTTTGAGTGTAACTTAAAAACATACTCAGTCATTGTACCCCAGAACACCTTTTGTCAAAATCAGTGAAGCTCTTTCCGTCTCACCACTATCTCTGGCTGCGGTCTTGTGACGGTGGGCAGGACATAGACACAGTCAGCGGGGAAGTCTCCTCTCTGATTGGTCCGTTGGTTGAGGCCGTGCGACCAACCAGAGTTCAGCACCTGCTCTCCTGTGTCCTGGTCCAATAGGATCAGGTCTCCCTTCAGGAAGCTCAGGAACGTAGACTCCTCTCCGCCTGCATGGGAACAAAACGATATATTACAATGATGAAGCAAAGTAAACTGTGATTTAGTAGCGTTCATAAACAAAGGCTTTTCCCGTCTGCCTGCTGTAAATCATTTGGTCTGTAAAGGCATTACTAATAACTTAATAAAAATGGGGTTTAAACTGATGGTCTCGTAAGCTCTTAAAGAACATTTATGACCATCAGAGAAAAAAATGTTTCAGAAACATTTATGAAGGTGGCTTACTAAAAATAAAAAATATTGATTTGAATATGGGTTTATTCATTTAGAAATGCTTTCATTGCTTACACTACAAAGAGTGGGTAGTTTTGGACTAGCACTGGTATGATTATGGTTTTGAATTGTCTCAACTTCTCAAAGTCTTGGTCTTGCCTTGGTCTCGACTACAAAACAACTTTTATTCTTCAGTCCTTGTGTCAAAAAAACAAAACAGATTTTTCTTCTCAGTTAAAAATTAAAAAGGTATAAACATCAAGATAGAAGGTTCCATAAGCGTTCACAGTGCCGACAGTAATGTTGAAGTTACTCAGAATTCTTCATGGGGGCGACAGAAGTTACGCACTATAGCTTTAAGAGTCCAAACACTTGAATACTGCCTCCCTTCAGTCTACTGCTTTTTATTATTTATTTTATATTAAACCCAGTACTCACTTGGGTTGGGGTTGTCCTGCAGTGCTACCACAAACTTGGACCGTTTCCTCAGACCTTCCAGGAAGGTCACCACCAGGTCGCGGATGTCCTCCGCGTTGTTGGAGGTGAAGGTGAACTCGTCTCCTTTGATCGTCGCCAACGTGAAACTCTGACTCTGTAACTTTCCTCCTCTGAAAGAAATACAACAACGTGCTATAGATTAAATAATACAACACATTGATTGTCCCTGCACACACATTTTCTGATTTGAAGGTTTAACAGTTTTCTGATCTAGAAAAAAGGTTTGGTTTGGTTTAGGCACAGAATCTATTGGTAAGGCGAGACACTGCAGGTGAATAGGGTAAAGTTTTAAACTTATAGATATCATCATAAAACTTTGCCATTTGATTACTGAGATTAAAACTTTTTTTTTTGTAACACAATATTTTTGGAAATGTTTGAATAAATATTCAAATTTGGCAATAATTCATTATGTGTAAAATTGCATCTCAACATCTAGATAAATATATATCTAGATGTTGGATAAAGCTAGAGTTAAAATCTTTATTTCATTTTTAAAACATATTAGCGTCTAAAGTTTTGGAGAACAGATTTTTGGATAGAGCCTTTTTTCATTTCATAAATCAAAAAAAATTACGTACAGGTCTTTAAAAAAAAATCAGCATGTTTGAAGAGCAAAATGTGTCAAAAATCAAACAATTAACAACATTATGACCAAATCCTTCTGTAATGACCTTGAGAACAGTGCTTTGTGCAGGCCTTACTTGCTGCTGGAGACTGCAGTGATTTCTGGGAAGGAGAGTTCTAACAGAACCTGCTCCTGTTCATCCACAAAGTAAACTCCGGTCCAGTTCACAGCTACGATGAGGTCGTTCTTAGGGAGAGCTGGACCTGAGAGGAACAGAAGAATGCAAGGCAAGGCAAGTTTATTTATATACATAGCACATTTCATACAAAAAGGCAATTCAAAGTGCTTCACACCTTCCCTGAAGCAACAAGACAAGAGTTATGACAATATCTCCTGCCTGTCTCTTATGGGACAGTATTAGGGCCACAAGACTGAAACTAAATTGAGAAGGAAGTTTTTTTTTCCTTCGTCGCGCTTCATCAATAACTCTTGACAAAGTTTTGAGCTGTTGAGTTTGTTCTCAACTTTATTCTCAAAGTGCATAATGAAGTGGATTTTTTTTCCTCTCCCGTGGCCCTGATACTCTTCCAAAGCCTCTGGTAAATTAAATGTAGTTATAGTTATAACTTATTCATTAACAAAAAGCTTTTTTACATGTCTCCAGAAGTGTTTTGGATGATGGTGTGTGAATTGGTACATGTGTTCAGGTTTGAAAGAGTTGGTAAAGCGCTCACCAGAGAACTTGAAAGCTTCATAGAAACGTGAAAAAAGCAGCGGCCATTTGTGACGAGCGAAGTCCACCACTTCCTCCTTCACCTTGTGAGGGTCGAACCGCTTCTGAGTGTAGATGCCCTGAACACACAGAGAGAGAGAACACATTTTCTTTATTATCATTTATTTTTGGGCAGTATCATGCTTCATTGACAGTTTGGAGAGAGAGATAAATGGGGCCGAGAGGAATGACATGCAGAGAACGACCTGGGCTGGATTCTAACCCGGGTCTGCTGTGAAGACTGAGCCTCTATGGGGGGAGGGGTGGGGCTCTAACCAGTACACCACAAGCGCCTCATATGTTTTATTATGTCAATGTGTTCAGTTTGTTGAATAAAAACCTTTTTATGTGCGGCCATGATGAAGTGAGCCCACTTCTCCACGGTGCGCGCGGAGCTGATCTCTCTGTCGGGGATGTATGACGGGATGAGGCTGAGCAGCCGCTCCAGCAGGATCTCTGAGCCGTAGTCCACGTAATACTGCTGGGAGGCCAACTCCGCTAGGTCCTCCTGGAGACACACACACACACACACACACACACACACACACACACACACACACACACACACACACACACACACACACACACACACACACACACACACACACACACACACACACACACACACACACACACACACACACACACACACACACACACACAGGTGTGTTTATTCGGATTACCAACCAGGCCAGATGTTTTTCCTGGGTGAGCGCACCCATAACAAAGGTATTAAGAAAAACTATATAAAAATAGCATTCTTAACATTGATGGTCTCATTTGCTGTTATATGTCATTTATGATCATCAGAGGAAAAATTAGACTGTTTCAGAAATATTTAAAAGTTCCTCGTAGTTTTATTTTTTTATAAAAAATAAACGCAGTAAACTGACCCTGTCGCAGCGGTACTCTCCAAACTTGACGCCCCTGACGGTCTGTTGGTAGATGAGGTTGGTGGCCACCTGGTCGTCAGACGGCTGGTGCCAGGGAGTGAAGATCTCCTTCCTGAAGAACAGCCTCCATGGAGCGTTCCTCTCCTGAGCGCCCTGCTCCTTCGCATACTGCTCACACTGAGACACCGCATCCATCACATGGTCGTTACCGCTGCCTAGAGACGACACCTGGAACAAGGGTTTAATGTGTTGAATGCTTTGTAGGCTACGAACAATGATTCATTCACTCGTCAGACATATTTGAATGGCCAATTTGTGTTTTACGGTCACTTTTTTTTTCTTTAAGATACTTTAAACTGTTCACAAAAGGCAAATATTATATTTTTCATATATGCTTTTGTTATTTGCACAATCCTCTTTTTACAACTTGAGGGAAGAGAGGCTCAAAATCATCTCGTACATCCATGTCTTAAAAAGTACAGTGCGTAGAAATGTTAAATTTTTTTCCCCGAACAGACTTGGTAGAAATAGAATATATTTGTGTGTTTTACTCGCCTTATCAAACAGTGCTATATAGAGTGAGAACCCAAACCGGTCCCTGAGGTTGATCTTATCCGACAGAGCGCTGCAGAGCTCGTTGGCTGTGGTGGCAGAATCAGTCAGGAGAGTTTTAGTCGTTCCGTCCATGAACGTCACCGGAAGCATGATGGGCTTCTTAGACTTGGTCGCCTGGAGACGGATATAACTTTAGTCAAGATGTTTTCCTACTGTAAAAACCTTAAGTCTTAGAATCTAGTATAGCAGTGACCTGTTGGTAACACTCTCTCATAGTATTGTGTTTACTGAATGTTATTTTCATTCATTTAAAATCAGTATTTTTTTCCTGGTATGTCATTTTTTTTTAATCATTCTTAATCTTTAATGTACACTTTTAATCTTTGCAGCACATTTATGAAATATTCCATGCAAACACAGTTTCATGATTCATGAACTGCTGCTTTTTACAGACAAATAAATCTATCAAATTGACCAATTCCGATGATTATTATTATGCGTTAGTACCTGCAGCTCGAGCCAGGATGGAGGTTGTGTTCTCGTTCCATTGACAAATGTTCTCCTGAGTCTCTCTTCACAGTACGGAGCGTAACCAGGGGGACCGCTGCTGATGAAGTTCCTTAGATACTGTGGGGAAACGAAAGAAAAAAAAGACAAAAGTTTAACAAAACTATGGATGCTTCTCTTAGAATTGTTCCTTTTTTTGATTAGTCTTTTTCTTATATTTTCAGCGGAAATCATAAAAAATGTATGAAAAAATTTGACATTTTTCACTTTATGACTAATGAATCTAGAATAGATGAAAGTTTCGCTTTTCAAATTAAATTACAGAAAAAAATAACTTTTCCATGATATTCAAATTTTTGAGATGCACCATTACTGCTTTGACTCATCGTTCTGTCCCTAGAAGTAGAAGATCAATTCAGGAAACAAATTATTTTGTGATCTCGTATGTCATCAAGGGTTTTAACTTAAATGGTGAGTATTCAACTTCAGACGTGTTCTTCCTTCTTCTGTCTGTAAAGATTGAAAAATGTAACAACATTAAAGTTTCTAGATGTTCTGACCTTGACGAACTTGTCTGACGGGGCGAAGCAGCCGACACACAGAGAGATGAGGATCCAGCCGCGAGCGTGAGAACTCTTAGACGGATTCTGACTCAGCTGCTTACAGATCTGACAGTAGATCTCATCCCTAACACGCACACATACAGGGTCATGATAGAGCTTCTCTGGCAAAATGTAGTTTCCTAAGGGTTCCTAAATCCATAATTTTTTTTATTAACATTTTACTTATATATATATCAAATAAATAAACTCTGCGAGTGTGTGTGTGTGTGTGCGTGCGTGCGTGCGTACCTCAGTGCTGGCCTCAGAATGCCATTCCCGATGATGAAGTGAAGTTTCTCCAGGTTGGATGTGGGACGGTCCTCTAACATGCTGTTACCATGGAGACTGTACTCCCCGTCGTTAAGGCGCTTAGTGACCTGAAATATATCACACTGTAACTTTAACTGTTTCTGCCTCTTAGATATGAAACCATTACCTTGGTGATCTGTGTGTTAAAAGAGAATTCACAGTCAAAGACTCAAAGTAAACACCTAAATTGCTTGACATTGGTGGACAGGTTATTAAGTTTGGGGGACCAAATACAGCAACCTCGGATTTAGAGTCATTTACACAGAGGAAGTTTTGTGACATCCAGCATTTTATGCTAGAGAGACAGGCCACTATGTCAGAAATGTTGTCGGTGTTATTAAGAGCCAGCGGGACATAGAGTTGGGTGTCATATGCATAAACATGAAAATTTATATTGTGACCCAACGGAAGCATGTAGATGGAGAATAAGATAGGACCAAGAATTGACCCCTGTGGGACACAAGACGTAACAGGAGGATGAGGAGAATTCCCCCATAGCAACAGCGAAAGATCTGTTTGATAGGATGGAAACCAAGTAAGGGCCTTTATGGCATTGAGGGCAGTGTCCTTAATGCCAACGTAGTTATCAGCGGTTCTCTCTCTCTCCCTCACCTCCTCTGTGATCTTGGATTTCTTCTTCAGAGTGAGAGAAACCAGTTTGTGTCGGACGCTGTTCTTCTTGTGGCCGTCAGACTGAGGCGTCTGCAGACAGAGAGAGACAGGACTTAAGACACGGCAGGTAAAAAAACATAGTATATTCAAGCACTGTTCAATTTTGAGATTTTATTCTATTTTTGCTTCCATAACATGTTTTTCTTTCATACTAGTCTAAATAAAAGCAAAGCATAATTAGTTAGATATTTACATATTTATTTAAACATTTCGTCCCTTACCTCCCCCTCCCCCTGCAGCGCCTGCAGTTCTCTCTTGTAGGTTTTCTTCCCAAGAGTTTCGTAGATCTTTGTCATCACAGGAATCTTCTCACTGCCGTCGCTGATGGCCGTGTGGTATTTAGGCTCTGGCAAATCTCCCATGAACCTTAGGACTGTGATCCACACCGCCAGGGCAGCCTGGAGAAATATGGATTTAATAAGTTCATCTGGTAAAATGTAGTCCAAAGAAATACTCAATTTTTTCAGTATGGCAGTGTTTACAAACTGGTGTCGTCGCACCCCCGGGCACTAGTGCAGGAGCTCACTAGTGCCTGGGGGTGCACTAGTGAGCTTTCAGTTGTTGATTTTACTGCTAAGGAAAAAACCTGGACGTACAGCAGAAGGTATAAACTCCATGCACTATCTTGAAGGGCTTACCTCATGTAGATGCACCGACAGTGTTGCTGTAATTACTAAGAATTCCTCATGGGGGCGACATAAGTTACGCACTATAGCTTTAAATTATGCATCTATTGTTGACCTACCAGCTGGTCTCCCTCATCATCATGAAACAGCAGAGGTTGTTTGAGCGGCCGTCGGGCATAGCTGTGAGTCGTGGTTCCCTGGAAGTACGTAGCAGCGAACTTAGCAAACTTATATTCTGATAAATCCTCCTCGTCATCGTCTTCCGGCAGAGGAAGAGCCTCGTCCAGATCCTCCACCTCCAGCTCACGGTGCGTACGCTCCAAATCCTACAGACAGACATTTACATTTATTTATCAAATCATTATAGTATCCATTCGGTAGGATGGTATTCAAGTCTCAATTCAGTATTATGAAAGCTTTGTTTATTTTTTTACAAAAAACTATTTACAAAAGTTGCTAAAAATACAAAGAAAATGGAAAATAGAAATTAAAAGCTCATTCAGGATAATGTAACATTAGTTGGACCCACCCAGGTTTCAGAAAGCTTCTCTATTGTTATAGGTCAGTGTATATTTTATACAGGATGAATTGAGAACAAAATATACACAATAAGATATAGAAACATTTTACTTTATAATTTAGGATAAACAAAAAAATTAATAAAACATAGCAAAAATCTGAATGAAAAGTGAAAACATTACGTCAGGAATAGAAATGCATGCATCGGTCATCACTATTAGTTCCATCATAAAACAATTGCCTTTTTTTTTTTTTTTAAGGACCTACTCATAGAAAACATTTTCATCAAGTGTATCAGCATTCAATAATCTGTGGATATAATTTATTAATATGTGTATAACTATATATGAACTCATACAGTGAAAGGCAATAATCCCTCCCGTCCCTCACCTCAAACCCGGCGGGCGCCTGGCCCTCCTGGCCGGGGAAAGAGGCTGTGGTGCCCAGGAAGCCAAACATCTTGTCCACCATGTCAGAGTCATTCACTGGCTCCTGCTTCTGCTTCTCCATCTGCTCCACAAGCTCCTTCTTCCTGCGAGCCTCCTCTTTCTCTCTCTTCTCTCGCTCTGCGTCTTCTTTAGCCAGCTGGGACAGACGCTCCTGGGAATATAAATATTAAGTTAGTTTTTAAGACAATACTGTAATAATAATAATAATAATAATAATAATAAAAATAATAATAATAATAATAATAATAATAATAATAATATAGCCTGAATAGTTTAATAATGAAAACAGGCTTCTACACTATAACATGTTGGGTCAGACATTCCCAGGATATAAATACATACAAATATCACCTCAGCTTTAAAACAATAGTGTAATAATTGTAATGTAAATTATAAAAATTTTAATAACATCTGTTAATAAACCAGGCTAATACACTATAACCTGTTTCCCTTTACTGGAATGATTTAGAGTACAAAACAAAGCTAAAGTTTTATAAATAGAAATAGAAATATGGATAAAAAAAAAAAAGATGTTGGATTATCTGAGTAATTTGAGCTCGAATCCAATCAAATCAGCTTCACTTTTATAGCACTTTTCATACACAGAAAGGATCACACAGTGCACTACATAAAGAAGAATTATAAGTCTTAGTTTTCCTCCCACCTGGTGTTTGCGTTCGGCCTCGGCTTTTGCTTTCTTGGCCGACATCTGGTTCCTCAGTTTAGTTTCTTCAGCCAGACGCATCTTCTCCGCCTCCAGACGGCGACGGTACTGAAGGGAAGAAAGAGCCAAAACATAGTTATAAAATACAACTAGTTACTAAAACCACTTCAGTTTGTCCTGTAAACATCTCAGTTCAAAATCAGACTTAAACTGTAACGGTCCAAAGTAAAGAGCAGCTACAGTGTGTGGATGGGATTAATGAATGAGTGTATGTGATAGCCTATACAGTATGTGTATGTATCCTTACCTCTCCCTTGAGTCTCTTGTAAAGCCTCCTAGCGATCATGCCTCTGGTGTAGCCCTGTATAGTGATGACGGCCCACAGTCTGTGTCGGAACGCGCGGCGGACCAGATACCCCCGGCAACGGCCCTGGAAGCCTGTGATTCGCTGACGGGCAACGTGGTACGACGCACACAGCTTCCGGGATCGGACCAGCGCCTGCAGCCGAGAGAAGCCCGCACGCATCTGGACAGACAGACAGAGATAATGTTTAAAATTTAAGTTAAGTTACTTTATAAGTTAATGGCTACATTGAAATGTGTCTTTTCGCATATCCCCTCTCTCAAGAGACATGAGTTGTAAAGTTTATTTAAGGATAGCCCCATAAGATTAACCATCTTGTTTTCGAAGGGGTCCAACATAAAACAAACACCTGTACAAATTCAAAAGCAAATACAAAAAAATTATACATTCTAAGATTTATTTATTTTCTAAATAGAAAAAAAGATAATAATCATTAAATTATATTTAAATAATAACATATACTGACAAGTGGATGCTTTACATAAATAAAATAATAATTAATGATGAATGAATATATAAACGAATGAGTCACTGACAGCTCCGTAGTTCTTCCGACACTGAAACCCTCTCCACGTCTTCTGGATCATCACCGCAGACTTCCTCATCTTCAGGAAGTTTGATCTGACGACAGTAAATAAATATTAGAAATGACTTCCATCTTTACACAACTAAAACTTTTTATTAATGAGAAATAAAAACTTCATTGTTCTTTGAGAGGTATCAAACACTGATAACTGGTACTTTTTTGTTGACTCTAGCGCCATGAGGTAATGTATTTTTTTGGATTCAGACCAGAGCAAAGGCATTTATAATAACTATATAAAAATATAATTATTTTCACTGATGGTCTCGTTTGCTGTTACAGGTAATTTATGATCATGAGAGGGAAAATCAGACTTTTTCAGAAACATTTAAAAGTTCCTCATTGCACCTTTAAAGACTGAAACATGACATTGAATCAACTTCTTTTCCCAGTTTCTTTCCAGACTTGAATCATGTGTTTTGTAAAGTCCCACCTGTCTTTGAAACCACGAACGACCTTCTGGATGAGAATGACTTTGTCTGTGATGGCTTTGTCTCTCTCTATCTCCAGCAGCATGTCATGATGATCCTAAAGCGGGAGAGAGAGAAGGTGATTTAACAAACAAAACATTCACTCACTGCAGTCTCTCTCTGCCTTCACACTCCTGTCTCCCTCTGAAATAAAGGACCTCATTCATAAATCCAAACCTCCTTTCACCTCGACCCTCTCCCCACAGTCCTCGTCAAAGCCTGCCTTCCCTCTCTGCTCCCCCTCATATCGGATATCATTCACTCCTCCCTCACCACTGGAATTGTTCCCACCCCCTTCAAAACTGCTGCAATAACCCCTATTCTTAAAAAACCTGGAGCTGACCCCAACGACCTCGTCAATTTCCGTCCCATTTCCAACCTTCCATTCATTTCCAAAATATTAGAAAAAATTGTTGCCTCTCGGCTCCATTCCCACCTATCCCACCACAATCCATAGTACTTAAACAGCCCTCCTCAAGATCACCAATGCACTCCTCATGGCAGCTGACTCCGGACTCCTCACCATCCTCATCCTGTTAGATCTGGCTGCGGCCTTCGCCACCATCTCCCAGAACATACTCCTCAATAGACTGGCATCCATAGGCATTCACCACACCACCTTCAACTGGTTCCTATCCTACCTCTCTGTCCGTCACCACAGGTGTTCCCCAGGGCTCAGTCCTGGGGCCCCTGCTTTTTATCATCTACCTCCTCCCCATCGGCAATATATTCCGTCACTACAACATCCACTTCCACCTGTACGCGGATGACACCCAGCTCTATCTCTCCACCAAACCTGACTCCGCCCTTCCACCATCACACCTCTCTCAGTGTCTCTCCGATTTAAAAACCTGGTTTTCCTCCAATTTCCTGCAACTCAACTGCAATAAAACTGAGTTTCTTCTCACTGGTACCAAATCCACACTCGCCAAACTCAGCAGCTTCTCTATCCCAATCAATAACACTCCCGTTTTCCCCTCCCCTCAGGTTAAGAGTCTGGGTGTCATCCTCGATAGCACAGTGTCTTTTCAATCACACATAAACACTATCACCCGCACTGCCTATTTCCACCTCCGCAATATCAACCGTCACCGGCCCTCCAACACCACTCACTCCACTGCCATCCTGGTCCACAGTCTAGTCACCTCAAGACTAGACTACTGCAACTCCCTCCTCGTCGGTCTCCCCCAAAAAACCCTCCATAAACTACAACTGGTCCAAAACTCTGCAGCAAGAATCATCACTAGAACCCCATCCTCTCACCACATCACCCCTGTCCTGCACAAGCTTCATTGGCCCCCGGTTCACTTCCGCATTCAATTCAAGGTCCTCCTCTATACCTTCAAAACCATCCATAACCTTGCCCCCCCATACCTAACAGACCTCATCCAAATTGCCACTCCCTCCCGTGCACTCCGCTCCTCCTCCTCTGTTCACCCCACTGTCCCCTCTGCCCGTCTCAAGACGATGGGGAGCAGAGCCTTCAGCCGCTCTGCTCCCCTGCTCTGGAATGCATTACCCCCGACATCCGCAACACTGAATCCATAACCCAGTTCAAATCCAAACTCAAAACCCACCTTTTTAAATCTGCATATCCCACCTGAACCTACCTTCCTCATCACCTCACCACCCATTGTGTACTTATTTTAAACTGTTTTTAATTATATTTGTGTACCTGCCTTGCTTTTAAACTGTATATGTTTTTGAATTGTACGGCGACCTTGAGAACTTTGAAAGGCGCCTCCAAATAAAATGCATTATTATTATTATTATTACTGCTGCTCTGGTTTCTCTCTCATCATCTTCACCGCAGTCTGGAACTCTCAAGCTTATTCTCAACATGAGAATGAATTTCTCCATGTGCATAATGAAAAAAATACCATTTAAATTGTTTCTCTTCTGTACAGTTGAGATAATGATAACGAAGGTATTTGGTCGCCTGTTGGAATTTGATCGAATTGAATTAAATCTTTGGCCCAACGGTGGAAAAGTCAGTCACCAAAGTTCAACATGATGGGAACAAGAATTTCTGAACATAATGTAGTTATGGCAACAGACCGAACCCCCTAAAAGAACCTAAACGTGTTCCATCTCTCCCTTCTATTCTCTCCATCCTGTGTGGAAGTCTGGGTGCTGCCCCATGGTCCCCCTCTGAACTAAACACTTCCTGCTTCCTGTCAAAGCCTGGTAGATTATTAGCCTTAAAACCAGAGGAACACAGAGATTTATGTGTGAAATACTCCTGACTAATCAGTTTTAAAAAAAGCTATGCTTAGTAGGATTTTCCCTAAAATAAAAAAATAAGTCTGTATAGCAAATCACATACTCAAGTACAGTAGAGTACAAGGGCCATGGGAGAAAAAAAACATGTTGAGAAATTTTTAGAATGAAGACAAATAGCTTCCTGCAAAATGTGATTACAGTTAGTTGAGCATCTTGGTATTTTTGGCATACTGCATTTAACATGCATTTATTGGGACAATTATTTTAGATATTATATGTACTGTATATACAGTATATGCCTTTTTGAAAACGCATCATTTCTGTGTATGAACCTGTCATAACATAAGCAAAACCATCTTTGTAAAGACAATGTTTCTACAGTAGGCGCTGTCTGTACGGAGCCACACACTGTGAAAACAAACTGCTGAGTCTAATCATCAACAGCTGATATTTTCATTTAAACCTCCTGGGAAAAGAAGTGACAGTTATCTCTGTGGTAACCAGCTAACGGATGTGCCTTCGCAACGACTTATGACCCCTATGGACGACAACTGTCCTCACTGGGCGGGAAACCAACACACACACACACACACACACACACACACACACACACACACACACACACACACACACACACACACACACACACACACACACACACACACACACACACACACACACACACACACACACACACACACACACACACACACACACACACACACACACTTTCCTGGCAGCAGACATGTGAACTGGAAAGAGTAGATTCTCAGCACTGGGATGAACTGGTTTATAACCAGTCAGCTGAACACATTAATAAAGTATTTGGTTGTTCATTGTGTTAAACGGACAAAAAAAAAATCTATATTATATTTTCTAGGGGCCAGTAACTGCTTATATCTCTTAATGTGTAGAACCATCAGAATCACCTTGAGGAAGATCTTGGTCTTTCCCATCTGCCAGTCGTCGTCTCTGCCGAGTACGGCCACAGCGATCCTCTGACAGGTTCCTCTGAGGTCCTCCTGAGAGAGGGAGAAAGAGGGATAGAGAGACAGAGAGAAGGAGAGACAGAGAGAGAGGGAGAGAGAGACAGAGAGAGAGACAGAGAGAGAGAGATTAATATGTTAGAACCAGAGGCCTTATATCAAGGAACTTCACATTATGTGGATGAGACATACCCTGAGAACCAGTCATTTTTTCACTCCAAGTTTGTCCAAAAACTGTTTATATTTTGTAATAAATGGTATTGGACAGTTTTACTTTCAATTGCGGTTTTCATTGTTTGTAAATATTACTTGAATTTATTTATCCGTCTACTTGTTTCATAATTTTTCTTTTTTTAAATACTTTATTCATAGATTTTTTTTTTCATAAACATACACACTGAGATAATAATAATTTTATTTTATATTTCTTTAACTTTACTCGTTCAGAGCTAGCTTATTTAACTTTTACCAGCAGTACACACAAAGCACAGTCATGTCATCAGTTTTATATTTAATTTGTTTAAAATGAAAACAGAACACTTTGTTTCTGTGATACATTTTAGTAAGTGATACATTTTAGTAAGTTAAGCTTTACTATAGTCACACACACACACACACACACACACACACACACACACACACACACACACACACACACACACACACACACACACACACACACACACACACACACACACACACACACACACACACACACACACACACACACACACACACACACACACACACACACAAACAAACCATAACATGTAAGGCTCCAAGTAAAACAGACTGCTGTGGGAAAAACTGCCTGGTGACCAAACACAGTCACACATGTGTTGTCATCAAATAAATAAACACACACACACACACACACACACACACACACACACACACACACACACACACACACACACACACACACACACACACACACACACACACACACACACACACACACACACACACACACACACACACACACACACACACACACACACACAACACACACACACAGTACCTGTTTGTATGCGGGTTTGACTCCAGGCATAAGGACTCTGTAGCGATCGACAAACTCCACAAATGTGTAGCGTATTGGATATCCCGCACGGCGGATACGAATGGTCTCCATCATCCCAGAGTATCTCAGCTGACGCACACACAACTCCCTGTCAAACAACTACACCACAAACACAACAAAATAATGTGTTAAAAACTCAGAAATCATACTTTTAATATACCAAATGTAGGACGATTTATAATAAGATCTTTAAATGTATATACAGAGCCCATGAATTTGGAAATTAAATGTAAAACAGCTCAAAGAACCTTAAGCAGGACCAGCTCACTAAACTTAATATTCCAATCCAGCATAGCAGAAATATTATTATTTCGTCTGTCTAACATAGCATTATTTTAAACAATACAAAGTTATTCCTGTAACTATGCTGATCATGTTAATTAATGTGCACTTTCCCTTTAAATTAAAAAATAAAGACATAAATAAATATAAAAATTCAGATTGCATTCATTCACAATTGTTTTTTTTTTTCAGTTATGAGAATAAACCTTAGAAAATGTTTACTTCTTTGAAACACCCAAAGTTACATAGTGCACCTTTAATGTGCGTAGTCCATTTTAAATAAAGAAATGTAGATATAAGTTCAGATGTGATGACTCACCATGGGTTTCTTGTATTCATTTGGTTTGATGCAGCGCACGAAGAACGGTTGACACACGCTCAACGTTCTCATCAGAAGCTCCAGAGATTTCTTAAACTGAGAACTGAGAGTCGGAGAACGCTTCCTGGTTTCTGCCCCCTTTAACACACACACACACACACACACACACACACACACACACACACACACACACACACACACACACACACACACACACACACACACACACACACACACACACACACACACACACACACACAGTTGTAGAAAATGTCAGGGTCAGTTAGACAATGCGAAACTCTTTCCTCTCTTCCTAAGCTCTGTAAATCACCTTCTTCCTCTGTCTCTAGGAATAAAAGATAAAAGTTTTTTTGTTCGTCTGACTTCGAAGGTTAAAAGGTTTTGATGGAGCAACAGGTTTGTCAAGGGACGAGCCGCAATTATTAGTCGACTAATCAATCAAGGCTTTATCCAAAATCTGTTCCGTAGAATCTTTGTACACTGATATGTTGTAAAAATCAAATAAAGATTTGAACTCTGGCTTTATCCAACATCTAGATTTTAGTTTTTTTTAAAGATGCACATGTACACATAACTAGTTAGATATTATCAAATGTGCATTTTAATTCAAACATTTCTAAAAAAAAAAAAAAAAAAAGACAAAATAGCAGTTTTAATGTAAGTAATAAATGTGCAATGTTTCATGATGATATCCATAAGTTTAAGTTAAACCTATTCACCTGCAGTGAACAGTAAATAACAACATTTTACCTAAGCACTACTGCCCTCTAGCGGTCACAGTGAGGTACAGCAAGATGAATCGTCAAGCTAGACAAAACAACAATGCTACAACTTCCGGTCAATCGGAACCCTTCATGGTTATTTGTTCTGAAGTAGTGAATAGACTATAGTTAATAAGATGCATATAATATTCACCATTTGAAAGAGTCCACATTTCAATACGCAAGATACACTGTTGTATTTTGACCGAGCTAAAGTTTTCTGCTAGCTAGCCTAGATAAGCTAAGCTACTCGTCTAGAATCGCTGTGAACTGAACAACGAGTAGAAAAATACTTTTGACTTGACACAGAACTCATTTAGGGTTGTAACTCTGTTCATAAGGCCATCGACCTTTGGCCAATTTAACTTACAATCAGTATTATGTTGAAGTCTGTTCCTCCTTCGAATAGTGATGGAAGCACTGGAATTATTTATTTGTTTGGACAGTTTTCACAAAATGAACGTTAATTAGCGTCAGCTGAGTAAAGTTTCCCGCTGTTGTAGCCGTTAAATACGTAGCCCGGGCTGCCTCTTTGCTGGTGTTTTCAGTTGGGTAACGGATTTATTTTGAAAGTAATAACCGGAAGTGTTAAAACTATTGTGTCGTCGTGTGGTCATGTCTAACTTGACGTAAGGTACTGCTGCAGTTCTGCACTGTGGCCGCTAGAGGGCGGTAAATACCAATGCTTCTCCATGGAGGGCCCAATAGGGTTAGGGTCAGCTCAACATTTCACATCTGTACGATTTATATTAAACTGATGAGGGAGTTTTTGGTTTCTGACTTTTGTTTTATGTTATTAAGATGGGAGCTAGTGATGGTGTGTCAGTGTTTCTATTGAAAATATTAAGCTTGGTATTTAAATTGTAGGCTACGCTACTATTTTAAATTGTCTATTGTATTTGATCTGTTATAGATGGCTTTTGTCGCTTGTCAGGCCGCCATTGTAAGTAAGAACTTGATTTTCTTAATGACTTACCTGTATAAATAAAGGTGAAATCCAAAAAAAATGAAATGTCAAGGAAAGTATGTCCATACCATAGCAACATCAGCCTGGAAGATTTGTTTGATGAACTTGTTCTTGGACGAGTGAACCAACTGGATGATGTCACCGTATAAAGTGTCTCTGTTCTTCTCCAAGAAGCCTGTAACACACACACACACACACACACACACACACACACACACACACACACACACACACACACACACACACACACACACACACACACACACACACACACACACACACACACACACACACACACACACACACACACACAGTTATTGATAAAATGTTCTACATCAACAAGAAACTATATTTTTAAATAGAGAATCATTTGAATGACTTTATTCTGAGCTTTAAAGGCTTCTGACCTCTTGTTTCATAGTAAACGATCCCAGCAAAGTGCACGATGCCAAACTGCGTCTCGTGTGTGTTCTTAGGAGGGATGTAGTAGGTGTTCAGTTTGTGCTGGAAGTTCAGCTTGTTCAGCATCGTGGTGTCTGTGCCCTGCAGCGAAACACAAGGACAGAAATACACAAATATATTAGTTTGAAAACTCCTGAAAACCTGGTTTCAAATCTTACATCAGCTAAAAGTGATTTTTTTCTACACTTGTTTTGCCAGTGCGCTGGATACAACCAAAGGCCTCAGCCATTATATTTTCGGGTTTTCTGTCTCTCGGGAAATTCTTGTGAATGCAATATCTCAACGCTTTGAAGGATTTCCTTAAAAGTTTACACAAACATGAACACATCTCAATGACAAAAAATATTCAAGACTAGTAAATATCAAGGTCAAACTAACCCTGCCTCATCTTAGCCATTGTAACAGAGACATGTGAGTGTGTTGTACCTTAGGGAACTTGCTCTCCTCGTCGATGAGGGAGATGATGTTCATGGGTTTGATGGCGATCATGTCCAGCGCGTCCTGATTGTCTGTGAACTCGATGTGCTGCCAGTTGATGTTCTCCAGGTTATACTCCTCCTGCTCCAGCTTGAACACGTGACGCACAAAGAACTGCTGAAGATTCTCGTTTGCAAAGTTGATGCAAAGCTGCTCGAAACTGCAGGATAAGAAATAAGATCAAATTAAAGTAAAAAAAATCCTCTTGATGCAGTATGCTGTGGTTGGTTTTCTTATTAAAAACAAGTAAAGCTTTAGTGCGCAACTATTTCTTATAAATGAATGTCTGTTACGTTCAAGCCATTCCCAAATGAGTTGACACAAAGTTGTCGTCCTGTATTTCTCAGTATGAAAGCATTCACAAACTGGTGTGTCCCCCTCAGCACTGGTGCAGGAGAGCCCAAGAAATGTTTAAGTTGTTGATTCTCCTGCTAAGGAAAAACCTGGACCTGAAGGCTTTACCTCATGTAGATGCACCGACAGTGTGGTTGTAATAACTAAGAAATCCTCAAGGGGGTGACAGTTACGCACTAAAGCTTTAACTCTATATTGCCATTTTTGCCATTGTGTGTGTTTGTGTGTGTGTGTGTGTGTGTGTGTGTGTGTGTGTGTGTGTGTGTGTGTGTGTGTGTGTGTGTGTGTGTGTGTGTGTGTGTGTGTGTGTGTATTGCACCTGTTGACAGTGAAGTTCTCAAAGCCGAAGATGTCCAGCAGTCCGATGGAGCGTCTGAGGTTTGTTTTGGGTTGAGACGACGCAGGTTTGTAGATCGCTGCGTTGATCTTCTCCACTATCCACACAAACAGACGGCCGTATATCCCCTGTACACACACACACACACACACACACACACACACACACACGACACAAAAATATATATATATATTTAAAAGAAAAACAATAATGTTAAATAATAACATGATTTAAAACATTAAAATATAAGCTTTTCAAATGTTTTCTGAGGAAATAAACATTTGTTAATCTATTTTTATGAACACCATTAACAATCAGTGATTGATCTTAGTTTTTGGATTTATTAATTAAAGACTTTTGATAATGAACTGTGTCACCTTAACGAAAGCGTCTCGGACATCCAGTGCTTGTTCCATGCTGAGCGGAGTGGAGACGGTTTCTCCTCTGGTGATCAGAGTCCGACTGGTCAGACAGTTCATCAGGTCCTTACTGTCCACCTGAACACACACACACACACACACACACACACACACACACACACACACACACACACACACACACACACACACACACACACACACACACACACACACACACACACACACACACACACACACACACACACACACACACACACACACACACACACACACACGTAGGCAGGCACGCACACACACACACACACACACACACACACACACACACACACGTTTTTTAAATGCTTTGATTCATGAAATTAATTACACATTTCAGAACTTTTTTCTGTAAGCAGGGTCACGGCTCTTTTGTCAATCAGATTGATTTTGTTGTTTTTAATCTATTGCAGGAATATTTTAACAAAGAGGCTGCGATCATGCTCAACTATACAAAACATATATTAGGGCCATTGTTGGTTGACTTGGACTGTGTAAAATGCTTTAAATGTGCGTGTGCGTGTGTGTATGTGCGTATGTGCGTCTCACCTCCAGCAGTGTAGAAGCAGTGATGAGGTTGAGGCTGCGGACGACCTCACAGGCATCCAGGTTATCATAGGTACGAGCTGCAGGGTCAAAGGTCAACGGAGAGTTCATAATATTTATGAATGAAACAAAAAAATACTCAAATACTCTACAAAGTACTTAATAAAGAAACGGCAGCGTCAGACATTACGAGGAGCTCAATGATTTTACCTTCATATCGTATGTTCCCCATGTGTAATATCGCCGCCAGGAGTTTGGAGATCTCCCAGTTCTCTCTGTCTGTGAACATAAGAACCTGCAGCGCAAGGGGAAAGAGAAAATACTGTTTGTTGACTTTTATTACTTTCCATTTTCTATATACACAAGGAAAGACTAATAGTAACATTTACAATTTGTTGTCATTTCATTGAAGACATTTGTCCATTAAGAATTGCAATTTTCCAAACAGTGACACACACACAGAAAGGAATAGTAAAAGTATGTGGCCAAAATGACAGATTTAGTTTGAAGAAGTCTCTCACATTCGCAAAAGATTTAACACACAAGCAGATTATATTATGTTATGATATCTTAAAGTTTACTTTTAATATTACTTTAAACACATTTTTCTATGTATTTGTGTCTATTGTTTCATCCATTGTACTGTTTGGTCTGCCTCAGGAGTTATACATGTGAAATATAAATAAAGTTTTCTGACTTCACTTGACAAGTAATCCAGAAAAACTGAAGTAGGAGAGAATGACTCTTTGCTGAACCATAGTCAGTGTGTGTTTTAGTTGTTACCTTCATAGCAGAGCGGATGTTAGAATATTCCTTCAAATCGTCTCGACCGTCACACACAGTACACTTTCCCTGGAGAGACAAAAACTCAATTAAATATCATATCCTTCAAAGGCATTATAATACATTCTAGGAGTATTTTTTCCATCAATATTTTAGACAGAGGAACTTTTGTTGTTGAACAATAAAAACAAAATATAACAACAGCTAATGTCTCTTAGCAAACTAGTGGATTCATCTCAACTTTGCCTCATATCATCTCAAATTTTAACTAATAATTTTCAATTGTATTTAGCGTTATAGAATACTTGTGATTTCCTGGGTGTGTGGTTTAATAAGGTTGATCCAGCTTTACAAAGTCAAAAACATCATTTTTTTTATTGCAATTTTGTGACTTTATCATCGCTGAGATTATTCAAGTTTTTCCCATAAATTGACAGAAGCCGTGGGCAGCTGTACTTGCTATTATTTCTTTAATGCCGTTTTCTGGTGATGAAAGGTTTAAAGACTCACGATGGTGAGGTAGGTGTAGTCGGTGGCTTTGCTCAGCCCCAGTTTCTTCTTGTCGTCTGGACTCATTCCCTTCAGCATGCAGTAGAAGATGTGGTAGTTCCTCTCATCAAACGCCTGGAGAAGAGAGGGAGAAATGATGCATCATTAAAAATAAGATTAACAGGAGATTTGACTGTTTTAATAAACCTTAAAATAAAGTATACAAAAAAAATTCACTGTAGATAATTACTCTTTTAGAATGTGCATTAAAAGGGTCAGATGTCAATTGGTTGTTAAAATAAAGAAAAGTTTAAAAAGAAAATAAGAAAGTAAGGCATTCAAAGTTTAAGCAAGGACATGTAAATAGATAAACAGATCAACACGTGTGTGCCCGTACCTGTCTGCAGACCCTGGATTTCTCCAGCAGGTATTGCTCTATCTTTGCTCCCTCTATCGCTCCTCTCTTGTTGAAGTGGATGTCGATGTATTTCCCAAAACGAGACGAGTTGTCGTTGCGGATCGTTTTGGCGTTACCGAAGGCTGCAACAGAAAGCATAGCAACCAGAGGTAAACGATGATGTCATCTGCATAGAGGTTTATGAACCAATCATATGTGTGTGTTTACTTTGGTTGATTACTGTGTGTTTTCACAAGGTTTTACAAGTAAGAATAAGTTCATGTTAAAGCTATAGTCATTTATATCAGATTAACACCTCCGTGTGTGTGTGTGTGTGTGTGTGTGTACCTTCTAGAATAGGGTTTGCCTCCAGGACTTGCTGTTCTATCCAGGAGTGTTGACCGCTGATGGCCGCCAGAAACTGAAGGATCAGTTTGGTGCTTTCCGTTTTTCCTGCTCCGGACTCACCACTTAATAAGACACACACACACACACACACACACACACACCTTAATTGGGTTCTGAATGGGTTTGTGTGTGTGTACGTGCGTGCATGCATCTGTCTGTCTGTCTGTCTGTCTGTCTGTCTGTCTGTCTGTCTGTCTGTCTGTCTGTCTGTCTGTCTGTCTGTCTGTCTGTCTGTCTGTCTGTCTGTGTGAACTCCCTCCTACCTGATAATACAGCACTGGTCTTTGTTGTTCCTCTGCATGTTGAAGTAGCAGTTATCTGCGATGGCGAAGATGTGTGGAGGCATCTCTCCGATCTTCTTGTTGGTGTAGAGACGGATCTGGTCTGCTGTGTAGATGGGCAGCAGCTGGTACGGGTTTACAGCAACTAGGATGGAGCCTGTGTACGTCTAAACACACAGGGACATTAAAGGCTTATACCTGTACGTATATGTACTGAGATTTGGTCTGTGTGTGACCTTTTTACTACGTTGTGGACCGTCTGCAAAATACGTACAACTTCAATATTGTCTAAACCTTGTTTGTGATTGCAGTGTTATCTGATCTGCATGGAAAACAAGCTGGAATATTTATTTTACACTGGTCATCTTTTTGAGAAAATAAAAGTAAATTCCTGATCAAAGGAAGATTGCTTTCAGTGGAGAATGTTTTGCTTGAAAAATAGTCAGCAAAATATGCAAAGTAACTATTAACCACAGCTCTCCGATATCAAGTCCATGTTAAACATATGAACACTTTTTGTGTGTGTGTGTGTGTGTGTGTGTGTGTGTGTGTGTGTGTGTGTGTGTGTGTGTGTGTGTGTGTGTGTGTGTGTGTGTGTGTGTGTGTGTGACGCAGATAGCCACGGGAGAACGGTCAGCCATGTTGGAAAAAACAAATCAACATGCTGAGTTTGGTTACCCATAAAACATGGTCACCTGTCCTTCCAGTTACTCCAAATATTCTACAATTAAAGCTATAGTGCGTACATTTTCCATTTAAATGAATGTCGGTTACATTCAAGTCATTGCCAAAAGAGTTGACACAAAGTTGATTAAGACTATCAACTCCACAAAACTCTCTCTGTGTTTCTCAGTATGGCAGCGTTTAAAAACTGGTATCGCCCCCCCTGACACTGGCGCAGGAGCTCAGAAAAACCCAAGAAGCACCCATGAAATGTTTTAGTTGTTGATTCTACTGCTAAGAAAAAACCTGGACGTACAGCAGAAGGAATAAAATCCATGTGCCATCACTGAAGGTTTTACCTCATGTAGATGCACCGACAGTGTTGTTGTAATTACTCAGAATTCCTCATGAGGGCAACAGAAGTTACGCACTATAGTTCTAAGTTATGACATAAACGTGCAACAAACATGCAGTTTACAGGCATATTTGGATAGGAAATGTACTGCAGGTTGCGGTTTTTGAGGCCGTGCATATGTTGAATACATGTATTTATTCATTATTTTAAGTTGTAGTTTTATGTATTTTTCCATTCATGCTAGACGTGCACGAGCTGACTTACCCTGCCACCACAGTTTGTCTTCAGAACATAGATAGATAGATAGATAGATAGATAGATAGATAGATAGATAGATAGATAGATAGATAGATAGATAGATAGATAGATAGATAGATAGATAGATAGATAGATAGATAGATAGATAGATAGATAGATAGATAGATAGATAGATTAGATTGATAGATTAGATAGATAGATAGATAGATAGATAGATAGATAGATAGATAGATAGATAGATAGATAGATAGATAGATAGATAGATAGATAGATAGATAGATAGATAGATAGATAGATAGAGGGAGAAAGGAGGAAAGTAAGTTAGGGAAAAAATTGAGAGTTATGATGCAAGAAAGTGAGAGGAGAGCAGGAAAACAGCAATAGTCAAAGGATAACAATGAGGGTGTTACGATCCTGCCTGGGCCTCAAGCCCTTTGTGGTTTTGTTCTCCCCTTTCCCTTGTCTGATTGCAGGGTTGGAGTCAGGTGTGCAGGAGCCAGGCACCAGCATCCACAGCTGCCACCAATCTTCTAATCTACTGCTCTACTTATACCCGGTTCAACCTTCCAGACACTGCCAGATTGTAAACTCTGTTACCCAGTCAGTAACTCTCCAGCCACCTAGACTCTTTGTAGTTCCGCCTGCATTTAGCTTGTTGCTAATTCTGTTCTTTTTTGCCACAGTCCTCCAGCCTGACTCCTGCCACCAGCTCCAGCCCTCGTCAGCCAGCTCTCCCTCCCTGGACCCCCCTGCCTGCCTGCTCTTGCCTGCCTCAGCTCGTCTCCCCGGATTCTCCCCTTGGCACTTCCCTCTGGACCCCCATGCCTGCCAGCCCCTCCGGAGCCTGGCCCAAAACCCCAGATTCCTTCTAAATAAACCCTCTTAAACTGGTACTGTCTCTGCGCCTGTGTCCTCCCTGTCCAGCCGTTACAGAGGGAGTGTTGGAGTTTTGGCAAAGACCATTCAAGATCTGGATAAAGGGTTAAAAGGAGAATATAATGTACAAGAGGTCTTTGTGTGATTGATTGAGACAAATGGTCTACTCACATAGTTATGATGTGTATCTCATTAGCAGTGTGTAGTTGTACAGAGCAGTATATCAATGGGAGCGTGCAGCAGCAGCAGTATAGTATATGACCAGCCCTGCAGTGCTACTCACATAGATGAGTTTGTCTGTGTATCTGATGAGCAGGTTGCGCAGTATTCCGGCCTCGTTGAGGTCTCCGAGGCGGATCATGTCCTCCACGCCGTGGATGGAGGTCGGGTGCATCGGCTTGATGTTTGTCGCATTCTGGGGGGAAATCCATGACTCCTGGGGAAATACATAATAATAATTATAATATTGTTTTATTTGCTGGTGCATTTCTGAACACTCAAGGCCACCGTACAGTAAAAACAGTCAAAAGAAATTCAAGTAGAATATCGCACCGAACAATACATTCAAAAACTCATACCGGTAGAAGTAGTAGTAAGAAATAAAAATGTAATGCAGAGTTAAAATTGATTAGTGTGAATAATGGCATGGGAAGGGGAGTTTATCCTTTTACCTCAAGAAAATGATTAGAAAAAAATATATATATGTGTCAGGTACTATGTTTCTTTGTTGACTACTGTACATAAAAAGCCATTTACACCCCACCCACCTCCTTATACAGAAAACATTTTACTATGTGACTTTGGAAAAACATGTGAATCCCCAAAGAATTTCACAGATGTAATTTTTTAAATCAAGAACAAAATGTATAATAAATCTGACAATCAACAACATATGAACAAATCCTTCTGTAATAACCTCCAGAATAAAGTGCTAAGAATGATTATGGAAAGTTTGGTTGATGGAAGTGCTTTAGGAGTTGAGATTTTTGTTTCAGATTATTGAAATAAACTCATGTTGAGAGATGAGATGTTAAAAATTGAATAAGGTCACATTGACCCAAAGTATAACAGTAGGGTGTGCACTGTGCAGTACAGCAAACTCTCATCAATATAAAACAAAACTCAAATCTCTCACGTTTCCTTCATCGTCCAACACTTGGATCTGTCCCGAGTCACAGAGCTTCACCACCGCTCCGACCGGAACCTCAAACTCCCGACCCGTCTTCAGGTCCAGCCACACATAGTCGCCCTGCAGGGAGAAATCAACTGGTTATCTTATTTTATTTTATTTATTTATTTATTATTTCATTTTTATTATTATAATTTTCCTTGTCAACTAGTCCTCCTGGGGTGACCACACAAAAGATAAAACAAAACATTCAATATAACATAAATACTTTTACAAAAACCATCAAACCAAAAACAGGACTTTGATTAGAATCAGAATCAGAATTTAATCAAATCACAATTGGAGAAATTATAAAAAAATATATGAATCAGCGTCACTATCCCAACATTAAGGACGATGACATGAGAAATCAGCGAAAAAATTAACCAGGACTTTATAACAGCGTCTTCAGAAATGTGATTGATTGAAGTTCATCAGACCCGTGATTAGAACCAGGTGTTTAAATATTGAATCATAACTGTTTTCACACTGCACCTAAACCAGCAGGTTGTCAAGATCAGTGAATATCTCCTTATGATCTGCTACCTGTCCATACCAAAAAAATCTGGTCTTGATACACAGCCTAGGCTCTGTAAACTGGTATGTGAACAAAGGGTATGTAAAAAAAAGGGGCCCCACCATTGCTAGAATCATACCTGTTTACAGAGCATAGGCCATGATTTTATTTCAGCGCACACAATACAGACAGGATTTGGACAAACAGTGATTTTGACAACAAGCTTTCTCCAGAATCCCCGACTCCTTTAACCCCAAAAAGTGTGGTACATTTATGTAACCCTTAACCTATTTTTAAACCAGTTTTTGGTAATGGACATTTTTATGTGAATCAGTATGAAACACAAACTGTTCATGTACCAGGAACATGTTGAGGTGGAGAGGGACGGCGTCTAACCAGCACACAGACGTGACAGGAGAGAAAGAATGTTAGAATTATAGACTGTCGGGTTAACACAGAGGAGAGAATGGATGTTATAAACAAAACACATCAAAGGCTTTGACCTCTGGCTAATAGAGTTCTATATATATTATACTTTATATAAGGAGAAACATTTTTTATGAGATTTCAGGGAAAGGGTTATGGTTAGCCTTTTCTTGACTATATAACAGTACTGAAGGAACCTACTTGACCCCTTGTTGACTTATATTCTGCTTAACATTTGCCTATAGTTTAAACAATGTAATCAGGAGTCCTTAGAAACCTGTAAAGTAGAGGATGTCATGTTGGTTGTTTATTTTATTTTGTCTTTTGTTTTTGTGTCCACTTTTTCAGTTGTGTGTGTCTTCTTTAAAAAAACACATCAGATGTATTGAAATGAACACTTTCAGATGTTGTTGTAATTACTCAGAATTCATCTAAACTAACCTAAACCTAATTCATACCTGAACCTTAAAACCTTGTGTTAACGCCTCAACCAGCCCTTTAAAGGCCTGTCCCAAAGTGAACAGGCCAAAAGGTCCTCACTTCTAAGGTCTAAAACTCAAATATGTTCTCACAAAAATAAGTGTACACTTTCTCACACACACACACACACACACACACACACACACACACACACACACACACCGGCACATGTACCGTACCGGCAGCAGTGTGCTGTGTTTGACCACAGTGTTGACGTTGCGTAGCAGAGCCCATTTAGCCAGATCCTTCTCATAGAGCTCCACATACTCCCGACGTCTGTACATCTTCACGTGCGCAGTAATACACTCACACACACTCTGACAGCGATATCCAATGGAAACCCTCTCTGCTAGTCCACACAGACATCAAAAAATAAATATCCACGTATATAGGTGGAAAGCTGATTTGGTGTGGCGATCATCCAATTATCCAGAAAAATATTAAACTTATTCTCATGTCAGGCTCACAGGACAACACACATCCACTGTCATTAAAAATCCTGGACTTCAAACACTGGAAAAAGGTTCAAAATTCAACAAAATTCATGGTTCAACTGGCTCCAGCACTTAAAGTTGATGCAAAAAACTCGGGCCAAGAAGAAAAACAGGATCAATTTCCAACATGCAATGGTCAAACAGGGTCAAACAACTCTGTATATTCCATGTCCACTCTAAACTATTCTATAAAGGACAAAAACTACATCTAAAAACATCTATAAAAATATCTTCTGTTATTTTTTAGTTGAGTTCCCAATGCAGTAACATTTTGGGACAATCCTCCTCTTCTCTCTTTCTTTCTCTCTTTCTCTCACACTTTGTTAATTAACCCACCCCTCCACAACCTCCTGTCGCCCATGGCAACGTGATGTCACTTCCTCCTCAGGTGTGTGTCACGTCTGTGGTGTTGGATTTCTGCACAGATCAACACACCAGAGCCGGTTGTGAGCCTGGGAGTCACTGGTCCAAGTTTGATCAAAAAACATTTGCATCCAATGTCACATTACCACCACAACATTGGTGAAAAAACAAAGGTCCATTAAACTGTGTTCAGAACTGTATGTTTCTGCTGAATAAAGCATCATCTACTAATGCACCATCTGAGGTCTTTATGCCTTAAGTTCACACTGTCCTTTAGTAATTTATATATGGAGAAGATTTGTTATGAGATTTCAGAGAAAGCAGAAAAATGTAAACAGATATGGCAGCCTTTCCTTGACTATATAACAATACTGAAAGGACATACGTGACACCTCGTTTACTTTTTGTTTTCTGATTAACATTTGCCTATAGTTTAAACAATGTCCTTTGAAACCTGTAAAGTATCATTATTATTATAATTATTATTTTTTTTTAATTTGTTTGTGTTATTTTTTTCAGTTGTGTGTGTATGTTTTCTTAAAAAAAGAAAATCCAAAAAATAAAGTATTTGGAAAAAAATCACACTGTCGAGTGATAACTAACTAGCAACGACTCATCCATTACTCATTACTTAATCATTTGTGGCTTTTTCTGAGCCTGTGACACACATCACATTGAGCTGTAATCAAAGTGTCCCATGTTACATGATTATCAGACAATTATAAGCATGTTATACCATGATAAATATCACGTCATAACGAAATACTAATAGTTTTGTATTTCCTTAGTTGCATCAATACATTGCTGTAAATCATTTTGCCTAAATGGAATGTGTGTGTGTTTGAGTGTATGTTACATATAACTCAGTTTAATTAAGTAAATACTCCGTCTGGCAAACTGAGCCACCTGAACATTACACCACTCAGCACCTGTCTCTCTCTCACACACACACACACACACACACACACACACACACACACACACACACACACACACACACACACACACACACACACACACACACACACACACACACACACACAACACACAAACACACACACACACACACACACACACACACACACACACACACACACACAACACACACACAACACACACACACACACACACACACACACACACACACACACACACACACACGTTACAGAGCAAACAGGATCGAGCAGCTTCAACAGCAAACCATCAGAAACCACTCTTGAATAATTTACTGTAACTCCGAGTATCTGTTTGACTTTGACTCTGTTTGTTATATTTCAACAGCCTTACACGTTTTTATATATAGTGGATGTCCTGGGGAAATGCACCTGTTGGGAAACCAAGAAGAAGTACTATAGAATAAATAACTAAATACATCTTCACCTCATCACTTAATATTGTGGAAAGACTTGAGGCAGTGGTGGATGATGCCATCTTCAGTAACTAGCTTCTTGTCCTTGAATGCCAAAGTAGCTTCTGTAAATGTGTTGCAAATCTCACAACTATATACCTCTAAAATACTCATATATACTCAAATACTCAAAGGGGCCGCTAGAAACTTAATGTGTATCTGGACATGACTCCAAATGAATTATAATTTTTACAGGTAAGAGGATATATAAATATTTTGACAGGCCTGAACTAATTTTTTTTTACCTATTTTGGTCTTTTATATTTTCTTGAGGGGGGACAAATATACTTCTTCATAATATTGGGGAGGACATACCAATGAATCCCCCTGAAATGTACGCCTATGTGTTTCTCTGTGTTTACTCTCGATGTGAAAATAGCTACTGACCTGAATCTGCCTCAATCAAACATTAAGCTTTCTCCCATTAGTGTTATTTTAAATGACTTTGAGGGACTTTTACAGATCAATGAAGCCCTTAGGTTAAATAACTAGACACAACACATTAAATGTAGAACGGCATGACTACTCTGTGTACACACACACACACACACACACACACCACATACCCACACACACACACACACACACACACACACACACACACACACACACACACACACACACACACACACACACACACACACACACACACACACACACACACACACACACACACACACACACACACACACACACACACACACACACACACACACACACACACACACACACACACACACACACACACACACACACACACACACACACGTTTATTGCTTTGGACACAGGCCTGAGTGTGTTGCTGTGGTGTCAGCAGCACAGCAGTGATGTAATGCGGCCTGCGTTGGAGGGTTTGTGTTCCATCATCTGGTTCTTCAGGTGAATAATTCAGACAGACAGACAGGTGTTCACTTACTCTGCTGCAGTCACTCTGTGTGGAGGGGGAAGAGATTACACAAAGGACGGAGAGGACACTAGCTAGGAAGACACACAATGAATGTTCCCCAATGGATTCAAACCCTAAATCTCTCATTGGTAACACTTTACAATAAGGGTAGATTAATTAACGGTTAGTCAATGATGAGGAAATGCATACAAAGCATTTATTCATCATTAACCTACAGTGAATAAATGCTTAGTTAAAGCCTAACCAATAATTAAGTTAGTTAAAGAGGACCTATTATATTACTTTTCTGGTCTTAATTTCTTGTTTTACACTGTTATAGAGCAACCTGACACGAATCACATCACAAAAAACTATGTAGATTTTTGGGAAGCTCTTTCTCTTATTTTGGCGATCCAGCATACCCTGTAAACACTTTGCTTTTGACATTTCCGCCCCCTCCCTTCCCCTCCCTTCCTGAAAACCCAACTTTGTTGTGATTGGTTACCTTCCTTCCGGAACACTTTCAGTGGCGGGAGGTGCGAGCATGGACCTATAAGGGCGCGAGGCAGACGCGAGTAGGAAAGTGGCAGCATTACCATACATGGAAACATCCGCGTGGTGACGACAACAAGTTACATGCGACGTCACGATGTTACAAAGCGTCAAGCCGCTTTGAACAGTCAGAATTCTCCCAGTTTCTGACCTCACAAACTGGAAAGCCAGAAGCTTCCACTGTGCAGCCCACACCCCTATTTCTTATTGGTCCACGGCCCTGACAGACAGAGGGCGAGGCGTATCTGGCTTCGCTTCCGGACAGGGGGCGGGGGGAGCTCAAAGATTGTATATTTACGAGGGGAGCTGCAGCTCTTTTTTTAAAAATAGGCCATTGTGAGATTAGCTGAACATCAGCATAGTACAATAAATTATCTGAAAGTTTTTTTCAGCAAACAATTAAAGAAAAACGTATTAGGGACCACTAAGACCATATAATATGGTGTATAATAGAACCGAAAAGTGTATAATATGGGAGCTTTAATGAATAACACAAGCACGCACGCACGCACACATGCACAAATACACACACACACACACACACACACACACACACACACACACACACACACACACACACACACACACACACACAGCACATCATAGACTGCTTTGATTAAATGTTAATCATGTTAATGTCTTTGTCAGTATATTTTAACCATCTGAGTGTACTGGGTTTACTTCAAGTTAGAAGCTCAGTGTTCTTCAGGTCTGTCTCTGCCCTCTACTGGTGTCTATTCTTCATCACCAGTTAGAGAACACTGGCCATCAGAGTGAGTTTCCAAATAGTTTGTTCATATGAGAACAAAACAACATCTGAAGCAACATTTTGACCGCCACAGGAAGAATCAGTGAATTTCTCCTCATCATCCGCTACCTGTCTGTATAGGTGTGTGTGCTGAAAGAAAGTCTGGTGTTAATCCACAGCCTAAACTCTGTGAACGGGCATGTAAACAAAGGGCATGTAAAACAAAGGGGGCCCGCTGCAGCTTGCAACATGTCTGTTTACAAAGCCTACGCTGTGTAATAAACCTGGATATTTTTTCAGCGAACACACAGTACAGACTGTAGCAGGGAGGTGTTCACTGATTTTGAGACAAAAAGTGATTTTCACAAAAAACGCATTCTCCAGAATCACTGACCTTTAATGTACGAGTTTCTTAACATTGACTTGCCGAAGGACAAAATATTGAAATAAGCCCCCGACCACAAGTATTTACATGTCTACCTTCATAAATATGGCTTGTCCCTTAAAAAATTAAGAAATTGAAAAAATAATAATAATAGGGCTTACAACTATTTTAAATGTAGAAGCATTTTTAAGGTAGTGTGTGCATAAGACAGTTATTAAGAGGTCTTATGATTTAAAAAGGTTCAACCAGTTCATCTCATTTGCATTTAGATAGATAGTTTAATACGTCAAGCATCACATGGTGAGACATAGTGACAGGATAATAGTTCTGGTATTTGTCAGTGAATAAACTGCTCCATAAAAACACAGACAGACCGGATCGTCTTTCTGCTTCACCGAACATGAATCAACATTAAACTTTTGTCTCATTCGCCTCCACACAGAACAAAGCAAAGGACAGACAGAGTACCCAAGGGAAATGTTTGTATAATAATATATTGACACATAAAAACAGTGAAATATTCAGATCCTTTACTCAAGTAAAAGCAGTTATACTACGAGATATTGACACAGTTCTTTGCAATTGCTATTTGCAAAATATCGTTTTCAAGATGGCAGCCATAGTCTATGATATTAATCTGCTACTTCTGGTGATAGTTTAGTGGTAGTGTAGTTTAGTTTGCCCAGCACTAAGTCGCTGTAGTAGGTCTAGTGTTCACTAGAATATAATGTATGGCTAGAATGTTTGTACAGAACAACTCATAAAATAAAATAAAGAGCTGAGGTTTTACATGATTATTATGATCTCAAACAATTAATAAACACAGTGGTCACTTTACATACATTTGATCCATGTGTATTTATTTACCATTTTTATGTTTATTTTTAATTTAATTAATTTTAACTGAATTACAATTGGATGAATTAATTATTAATTACTTTATTTAATTTCAAATTAAATCTGTTTTGGTATTATTGTTATTATTCCTATCATTACTTGAGTATACGGTATATATGTACAGAAGAAGCCGAATATATTAGAAAC
>NC_137232.1:14631432-14736432 GCF_949987685.1 Ammodytes marinus | reverse complement strand
TGTTTCGGCCTTTCTTTAAAAAGCAAGACCTACAAAATAAGAGCTTTTTTTAAATCTGCCCTACAAAATAAGAGTCTGAGTTAGCATTAGGGGTGTAAATAGCTAGTATATGATATTAGGACAATTCATACGACAACAATATGATATTTGCCAATATCATAAAGTCTGACGCGATATCAATTTGGTTCCATTCAGTGGCCTGTGATAGATAATGAGACAACTCTCACCGGGGAGAGTTTCACTTTGACGGAAACCGTTCAAAATCGATTTCATTTCTTAAACAATGGTCTTTGGATCAGAACAACTTTCTTTTTAATGGTGAGCGCGAGCGAGCATCAGACGAAACAGTGATACACAAGGTTACACACACACACACACACACACACACACACACACACACACACACACACACACACACACACACACACACAGGAACACAAACTGCCCATCAATATTTCAGCATCTAATTACCCCAGCAGAGGTCTAGGACAAAGGTTGTGTGCAGCCATGGCTTAACTGTGTGTGTGTGTGTGTGTGTGTGTGTGTGTGTGTGTGTGTGTGTGTGTGTGTGTGTGTGTGTGTGTGTGTGTGTCTCTCTAAACGTATCAGATTTTTCAACCTGTGGATTAAGACACATTATCAAAACATGAGCAACACAGGGAGAGTAAAAAACATCTTGCAAAATGTTTACAGGAAATACGGTATATGAAAGCAAAGGAGGAATGGAGAAAAGCAGAAATCTTTAGATCAAAGTTTGATTGCTGCTTGAAGTGGGTGTGACATTTTCTGTTGTAGTGTGCAGTATATGTTGTCGGTTTGAGTGAACTAATGTGAGTGTCCTGGGAGCTTTGTAGAGCAGTGCCAATGCCCAGAACACTCCACAGACACATGTATCAGTCTGAACCCAAATCTCTTCCCTGCCTACCGTTAGGCCTGAGGGGATCACCACAGACCCCCCACTAATGGGACAGCAATCGATTATGGGAAACTTTCTAGGGCAACCCAAATAACTTCAGATTTCACTCACATCAGCAGATTGTGGTGAAATATGAATGTTGACATGACTTTGGCTACACCCAGAAAATCATATCGTAACGTAGATTAGAGATAAGAGTTTAAAAGCTTTGTGAGTAAAGGGAGGGACCAGGAGTCAAGCCCTATTACCTGCTGCACAGTAAAACCAGACTCTTTTGAGTTATTTATCATTTGACATTTAAAATTCAATGTGAACTGATTGAAAAAAGGCATAAAAATACAGTAATATTTCAAATGAAAATCTAAATGCCTTTAATGCTTTGAAATGCCTTTGTGTAAATGTAAAGATTGTAATGTACGTAATTGTAAAGCACTTTGAGCTGCATTTCTGAAAGGTGCGACACAAATACAATGTATCATAACATATTATATAAAAACTCACATATTTAATAGGCTATTTAATAAAGACCTGTCATTGGAACCCAGTGCAGAACTACACCAGTCAGACATTCTTTCATATAAACCTGCAGACTCACTGTGTGTCAGTACCTCAGGGTGTTATAAGCTTGTCAAGTCTCCTGGTTCTTCTGGCTCTTTCTCTCCAGAGTAACAGTTTGAGTCACACGTCCTCTTCAGTGGAAAAAGGGATGAAGAAATATATGGAGAAGTCTTTCTTCAGGAGAAAAAGTGTAGAAAAATTGTTAATCCGACAGCAGAAAAAGCTTGAAAATAATGAATGAAACCTTCATATTTCTCCTATCTTCTAAATCAGACCTGTTGTCCTTTTTGTTCCAATATCTTCTCACTTCCCCTGCAGACTTCTAATGTATGAATAATTTTCTTCTTGTGTTCTTTAAGGTTCGCAGAAGGATAAGGAGAGAATGGCTCCCAACCTCTCTCTCTTTCTCTCACTCCCTCTTCCTCCCCTCTCTTTCGGTATATTAACAGTGACACAGTTAGCTGCCCATTCACTGCCACTGATCCATGTTACAGGGAGGTGCAACACAGAGGAGGTTGTAACTAGACACACACACACACACACACACACACACACACACACACACACACACACACACACACACACACACACACACACACACACACGATAAAGTGAAAACTCAACTCAGTATTATGAATGTGATTATCACGTTGCTTTTACTTTATTGCACTTTATTTTTGTTTGATTACAGAAACATTTTCCCAAATGTATTTGATTTTCTTTAAAATTACTTCATGTTTTTATGATTGGCAGAGAGAGACACAATAAAAAGTGGCACTTATAGACTATAGTGTCACTGCATATAGTCAGAAAAGATTGGGAACTCCATAGAAAATACTGAATGGGTGAAACAAAACAAAACATTTATTGACAAGAGAATTACAAATAAGGAACAGTGATAAAGTCATTAAAAACAGATTGTAGCATTCTATCTAAACCATGAACATATTTGTTTATAGCATCTTATAGAAATAAATCTGAAATGTATTGAAAACCCTTTCCCTTCATTTTTGTCATTTAAATAAGCAAAACATTATAAGACACCTCAATATAATGCAGTTAAGTCCAACAGTACTGTAAACCACAGCCTCCGTTATAAACATGTAGTTAAATTAATAACCAAGTTGGGTTGCATTTAGCAGGTGTAGTAACTAGGCCACTGAGGGTGTGTGTGTGCGTGTGTGTGTGCGTGTGTGTGTGTGTGTGTGTGTGTGTGTGTGTGTGTGTAAAACCTTTCAATAAGGCAATTCAAAGTTATTACATACAGTAAGGCATGAGAGGCATGGGATAAGATATGAAAGAAGGGAAAATAATAGATAATACAAGAGTGAATTAAAATAAACAAAGATTTGAAAATATATCAAATAAGACGGTAGAATAAAAGTAGTGGTCCACAGGAAAAAGTTACCCAAATAACTGTAAACTATGGTTATAATGAACCCAGGAAGTTGTCATCTCAGACATATTTTATAGGATATTCAGAAACACCCACTGCCAGTACCGGAAATCCTATCGTAAACAGATATGGTCAAGAGAAGTTTGGGGGACATTTAATGGCTTCAAACTAAAACACAGACCGAGACTTCTGGATGTGTAAACTTATATAAAGTAAACCTAGTAAACAAACCCTTTAAACCCACAATTTGAACCTAAAATTTCCTCTTATAGGTAAACATTAATTCATTGGCAAAGTGGTAATTTGGTAAACTTTAAGCTTTAAAAGGTGGAGTCAACAATTCTGGAAAACGCTTGTTGTCAAAATCAGTGAATATCTCCTCACGATCTGCTACCTGTCAGTACTGTACTGACAGGTATGGATCTTGAGGAGATATTCACTGATTTAGACAACAAGCGTTTTCGACAAAAACTAGCATTCTACAGAATCACTGACTTCCCGTTTCCCCGTGCTTCAGAATCATATATTGGTTAGCACAGAGCTGGACGTTATGGCGATAGTGATGGTTCCGGGGAGGTCGTTGTCACGGCGATCGGTCAGGTGGAGCGTCTGTTGGAACTCGCCCTGTTCCCCCGGTAACTTCAGCTGACCGAGGAACGAGTCAGTCAACACGTTGTGGTTATAAACCTGAAAGACACAGGGAGGGAGCAAGCACTGGTTACACATGCCCATACACACTACACAGACAGAAATACACAAACACACACACATGCACACAGACACAAACACGCGCACATATACACACACAGACAAATGCACACACACACACACGCACGCACAAACAGACACACAAGCAAAGACACATACACAAACACACAGACACACTAACCTCCACACTGATTGGCTGGTTGCTTTTCTTCCTGTAGAACAGCCCCTTGGTGTCGAAGGCCGGGCTGCGTGTGTTGTTGTGGATAGGAGAGCGAACCTTCTCTCCTTCACAACGAATGATCACGTATGGGTCGGATGCTGGAGACACACACACAGACAGACACACACACACAGACACACACACAGACACACACACACACAGTTTCTTGAGTTACTAGAAAATGGAATAAGTCCCTGATAATCATATAAAAATCCTGAATTCAAAGCAATCATTATTGCATTTTGTTTGTTGTTATACCTGAAAAAAAAATTAATTACTGGAAACAAACACCGCTTAAACAGTCTTAGATGTGTGTTGAAATGTCTGCTATCCATTCTGACAATCACTGACATTACAAAGCTTTTGCTGCCATCTGCAGGCACAAAATGACAATGTGAACAAATAAAAATCACCTAAAAAGGTTCAAGGTTCTAACGTAAACTAACATTAAAAAAAATTCATGCCATAGCAGAAACTCACACAACAACTACTTAAACACTGCATAATACGATGAAGCTTAAAGATCTCCTATTATACTACTTTTCTGGTCTTCATTTCTTGTTAAAAACTGCTGTACAGGTAGAGCAACCTGACACGAATCACATCACAAAAAACCATGTAGATTTTCGGGACACTCTTCCTCTCACCCTAGCGAGCACAGCAGTCTGCTCCACACACTGCCTTGAGCTTCATGAGCTCAAGGCAGTGTTCCGGGGGCATGGCCGGAGCTTGCCTGAGCAGCATTACCATACATGGAAACATCCGGGAACGTGACGACATGATACCCGGAAATTTGAACAAGTGAATTCTCGACCGGCTGCCCTAGTGTTTAGTGCTCTGCATAACCACCCCAGACGGTAAGCAGGGAATATGTCTAAATGCATGTACGTAATTATTTGATACACTAGTATGGTTAAACATGACTATAAATCATTATAACAACGCTTATAGGTCATAAAAGTCGAAAAGTATCACAGGTCCTCTTTAAGAAGTTACATTTGATATGAATAACTGTGTTGTCCTCTTGAATCTGCCCTGTTAACTGTCTCAGAGTTCTTATGGTTTGTGTATTTACCTCCGTCAGAGTCTTGTCCTGCGAGTCCGTCCGCCTGCAGAATGTGAACCTGAGTGACCAGAGACGGGTAACCAAACATCCCCGACCAGCACGTCTGAGGAGGCTCATCCACAGTCAACTCCCTACAGGAGAGAGAGAGAGGAGAGAGAGGGAGAGAGAGAGAGACAGAGAGAGACAGAGAGAGAGAGAGAGGGAGAGAGACAGAGAGACAGAGAGAGAGACAGAGAGAGACAGAGAGAGAGGGAGAGACAGAGAGAGAGGGAGAGACAGACAGACAGAGAGAGTAATGTTCATATTACTGTTTCTTGTGTACTATCCAAATACACAACTTTCTGCCTTGTAATATGGCAAAAACTAAAACATTTGTGCTCGTTTTTGTAACAAATATTGAAAGTTTGCGCGTAGGCCAATGTTTTCTTCTATAAACTATTATAGTGTGTTATTGTGTCCCTTCAGTCCTGTGTCCTATACACTCTCATTGCCAGTCACAACCCTTTTCACACAACATGATTTTGACTAGCAGACAGGTCCAGGAATTTATGTCACTTTACATTTTTGGATTTTCCATTTCACAACATCCAACAAGCTGCTGATCAACAAACAGATAATCTACAGAAGCTGAATTCAAACCAAACCAGATTCCCCATGAGTCGCTACCTGCAGTCTGCGGTCACGTCTGTGAAGATGCGCAGCAGGAATTCTCCCTCATGTCCCGGGTCAAAGGTCGTCGGGATGACCACGTAGCGCCCCTCTTTCAGGTCGATTCGTACAAACACAGACCGTGAGTTTATAAAGACGCTTCCACCAACTTTCTGTTGTTTCATATGCATACGGTAGGTCCTGTTTAACTCCACCTAGAGACACAGAGAGAGATGGCACCAAATTTCACTATATTAAAAGGTGCTACGATGAACTTTTAAATATTTCTGAAACTATCTAATTTTTCCTCTGATGATCATAAATTACATGTAACAGCAAACGAGACCATCAGTGAAAAGAATGCTAGTTTTATAGCGTTTTTCTTAATGCCTTTGTCCGGGTATGCTCACCCAGGAACAACAGCTGCCGTAGTAAAAACACTACCACTTTTGTCCAAAGGGGGTGGAAGAATGAACACAAACTGAAAGTTCCTCGGAGCACCTTTAATATACAGTATTTGCCTTTCTTGGGTTCAATAAAGTTGTCTAATCTAATCTAATATTTGTTTAGAGAGTTTAAGTCAGCACACAATCTCTCACACGCACACAGACAGACAGACACACACTGACCCTGTGTATGTCAAAGCCCATAGACAGGTTCTCTCCCTGTCCTCCTCTCAGCGAGGCTCTGCGGTCTTTCTGCTGTAGACTGATCAGCACCTCGTCCTCCGGCTTCTTCACGTCAAACATGAACTGAAACACAGACATAGAGTTAATAATGACTATACACTATTACAAAGGCTGTACTAACACCAAATCTGAAGCCTTAAAGCTATAGTGCGTAACTTTGTCATATAAATGAATGTTGGTTACATTGAAGGCTTTGTGAAATTATTTGACACAAAGTTGCTCAAGCCTATCGGCTCCACAAAACTCTCTCCGTACCTCTCTCTCCCGACAATGGCGCGGGAGCTCAGAAAAACCCAAAGAAGCGCCCAGGAAAAGTTTCAGTTGTTGATTCTACTGCTAAGAAAAAACCTGGACGCACAACAGAAGGTATAAAAGTGCGATCACAGAAGGCTTACCTCATTTTGATGCACAGAAAGTGTTGTTGTAATTACTCAGAATTCCTTATGGGGGTAACATAAGTTACGCACTATAGCTTTAAGAATAAATGACGTAAATCAACACCTGTGGGTTCTGGAGGAAGGAGTGTTTGTTGTTGGCACAGCCCCCGGTGCGGTTGCTAAGCGGGTTGTCGTGGTGACTCCAGGAGCCTTGCATCACTGACTCCTCCCACGTCTTGTGCAGAGACAGGTGGGACGTGTTGATCAGACGACACAGGATCAGGTCTGTGAAGTTATCGAGGAAGTCTTCAAACGTCATCCTGGAAGTAAAACATTCTGGTTAATTAATAACAGCTATTTAGTGTAAAACAATTGATAATTATTATAAAAAGGATGAGGAAGCATTGGAGCCATCACCAGAACCACTTATATTGGTGATGGAAGACCATTGGGACTAACACTGAATATATCTGCCAGGTGAACTTGTATACAACCCCTGTTTTGTTATAAGTTAATGTTTGGTCTATTTACATTGATTATTTTCAATGTTGATATTTATTTTTTTATTTCTTCTCTCTCTTTGATTTGTTTCTGGACTTATTCTACTGATGAATCGACTGGATACATGAAAGCGTATGGATGTAATGACTAGTTGTCAAGGACAATGTCACTTAGTGGAAGATTTTACTGTAAAGGGAGATTTGAAGAATAATCAAAATAAAAAAGTATTTAAAAAAAACACCAAGAGTAAGAAATTATAATTTAGGAAAAAAAAATAAAAAAAAATTTAAGATATCAGATAAATGATCTATTAAAATATCAAACTAACCCTTGAAAAATCGATATTGAATAAATAATGCCAGACAGATGTTTAGTCACATGTAGTTGCCTTGTTTAGCCACCAGGCGGAAACGCTGCACTAAAGACTAAAACTCACCAGAACTCTCCATCATCCTGGACAGTGACTCCAATCTTCTCCCTCTCACTCTTACTGACTTTCTTCCATTCCTCAGAGCTGCAAACAGGAACAAAAGATCAGACATCTTCTTCTTATGACAAAATGTGGATCGCAGATGTGAAATATATGAAGTATAGAGGATATACAGTATGTTAACACCAACACAGATTGTTATTCTAAAACATTTTTTTGCTGTTTTTTGATTTTACAGTATTTGTAAGTATTATGTTCAAATACACATCAATATTGAAATCCTGTGTGTGTGTGTGTGTGTGTGTGTGTGTGTGTGTGTTTACTATGTTCAACACAACGTTACTTCAAACTGCCATGCACACAGAAAGAGCTAATTGTGTCTATTCAAATGTTTGTTTGTGTGACATTGTTCTGATTGCAAAACACATTTAGACTAAAGACTTATAGTTTTGCAATAGATAATTTTATACCTAAATATAATAGATACCTTGTGATGGAGGACAATAATTACTTTCCTTCTTCATATCTTTCTTAGTAAATTTGGACCTCTGGACCTCCCCCCCCCCCCCCCACACACACACACACACACACACACACACACACACACACCTGTCGCTCCAGGGCCCGTTCCACTCTGTTTTGCCCCAGGGGTTCCTCATGCGGATCATGTAAAGTTTCTCTGACTTGAAGAAGGCGAGCAGCCCGGTGCCCAGCCTCACTTTACGGATGTCTGTCACCGCGTAGGCGTGGCCTTTCACCAGACCACAGCCCAGCTTGGCCTCCATGTCCGCTGCACTGGTAGCCTACAATGTCACAGCAAGTTTATTTAGTGTGCTATTATTGTAGTATATTGTATGAAAGAAGACATGTAAAGGAAGGAAGAAGACATGTAATGGAAGCAAAATAGCCAAAAATCTCAAAATTGACCCGACTTAATTCCATAATTCATTCACTGCGTGTTTGAGAATCTAATGTCCTTACCCGTATTAAATGACATACACTTGAGATACTGTATTAGCATATTAGCGCCCAGCCCAAGCCCTTACCTTGATAGAGCCGCTGATGAGGCCTCCTCTGTTGTGAACTTTCAGGACTTTCTCAAACAGCTCGTTTCGTTTTGTTTCGTCTTCTTTGAGTCCGTCTTCCATCAGGTCCATTCCCTCTGACACTCCGCCCGTGAAGTCTACCAGAGCGTCTGCTGTGTTGCCCCCATCCAGAGCCTCATAGCAACCACTCATCCTACACACACAAGAAATAGTTCATAGATACTTGATTGTCATCATATTTTGGCACACACTCACACTTTGATAGGGGATAAAATGATTATATGTTGATGGTCAAAAGTCCAGGTCACTGTGACCTGGCTTATTGTGATCGCAATATCTCAAGAACGATTTGAGGGGATTTCTTAACATTTTGCACAAAGGTTGACTGACTCATAGATGAACTGAATGGAATTTGGCGGTCAAAGTTTACTGGGACCCTACTTATTGTGAGGTTGCAGTGACCTTGTATCATATTGTATTTGTATTTCTAGTTATGTATTGTATTTTACACATTTAAGTGATTTTAAGTCATGTGCCTTGAATTTATTTTCTCTTATGCAGCCAAAGTCAAGCATGGAATTTAAATGTACGTTTAATCTTTTAAAAATGTCATTGTTAAAATAACATAATTGCAGGTTATGAAATTAATGTGTAAATAAGGCTACATTAGGATGTTGATTTTTATTAGTTTGCTCCTTGAGAGTTTCATCTGTTCATCCTAAGCTTGCTACAAGAATCTGGTATGTGACGCGCTAACAGCATTACATCATATTATCAACTGTTGTTTGTGGGAAGAATAAGGTTTATACAAACAGCTGTTGTTGTTCCTGTGACTGAACCTGAGATGAGTCAGAGTTCACCAGGGCGTTCACTGTTTGAGCAGCAATTAGCAAAACACGGCATCACATTTGGCCCACAACCATCCGCCTGCAACACTTAATTTTATCACTTAATAAACTAAGGCTTAGTTTTTAATTTGTTATTACTTATACATTTAACTTTTCTATAAATAGGCCCATACAGTTAAGGAAATAGGTGTACTTTTGTGACAGCCTGACCGTCCAAACGGCATGTCAATATAGGGAGCGGCATTAACTGCTGAGCGTGCAACAGGTCGCTAAAAGATCTCGACGTCACTATATTTTTGGGCAGAAATAAAAAGAACAATTGTAAAGCTTGCAAACACACTGCACTGCTTCACTTTTAAAATGTTATATTTGTAAGTATAATGAAGTTGCTGGTGTAATTCCTTTTAGTTGCATTTCATTAAATGGGTGTTCTACAGTTTTGAACGTGTTTCTCTTCAAGCCACTCTCACTTTCTCTTCCACTCCTCATACTTCCCTGCTATTTAGTGTGACAGAAAAATATCTACATACATCTACAGATATCTAAATATATGTGGTCAAATGCAGCATGCTGAAAAATACCCGGATGCCCTACTACATCCAGTTCTTATTTTTAGTGCAGAAACGAGCATCTCTTTGGTACCGACATATCAGAAACCGGTACCAATTTAGTATTAGTTCTCAATACCTATCCCTACAGAAGACATAATAAATAATAAAACAAACTGAAGCCACACACAGCCAGGGTCAGTCCTTACTTTGCGTAGGCCTTCTCCACCAGCGCGCTCCAGAACTCGTTGCAGTCGTTGGAGTGGCAGTAGAGCAGCTGTCCGTTCACCGTGGGCAGCTGGTCGTCCACCACCACGTCCACCCACTCTCCAAACCGCCAGAACCGGAAGTGGAAGATCCCCGCGTACGAGTCCGGTTTGGCTTCATCCCACTCCTGGTCCTTCACGTCTGGAATCACCTGGAGAAACACATCAGCTGGGTTATCATCCGGGTTAAAGGTGAAGTCAGTGATTCTGGAGAATGCGTGTTGTCAGAAATGTTTTTGTCAAAATCAGTGAATATCTCCTCATTGTCTGCTATCTGTCAGTACTGTGTGTGCGCTATGAAAAAAAGTCAAGCGTTAATACAAAGCAGAGGCTCTGTAAACGGGCATGTTGCTATCTAAGGTGGCCCCCTTTGTATACATACACATTTAAAGAGCCTAGGCTGTGTATTAACAGCTTCTTCTTTTTTTCAACACAAACAGTACGGATAGGTATCGGAGCTATTCACTGATTTTGACAAAAAGTGATTTTGACAACAAGCATTCTCCTGAATAGCTGACTCCACCTTAAACTTGGGAACTTGAGATGCGTTACCTTTTCTTTACTTTTTTGGAACATACTAAAAAACTCAGAAACATACAGCCGTCACAGATGTTTGTCAGTTCCTAAAAAGTTATTAAACATCAAGTTATCCAGTCGTTTCCCCTTAATTAACCATCAGCTATAATTAACGGGAGCCACTGAGGACTCATCCACCCTTATCCTGAGTTAAGATCCCTACTGACACACACACACACACACACACACACACACACACACACACACACACACACACACACACACACACACACACACACACACACACACACACACACACACACACACACACACACACACACACACACACACACACACACACACACACACACACACACACACACACACACACACACACACACACACACACACACACACACACACACACACACACACACACACTCTCTAACAAGTCCTCAGTGAAGTGTGTGATATGTGATATAAATAAATAACCGTTCCATTGAGCCAGGACCGTTTGCGCTCCCAGAAGCCCTCAGGAAACTCCCAGAGTTCCCTCTTGTACGTCACCGGCTCCTCCTGTTGCCTAGCGCCCTCACACATCACCCACCTCCTCAACACCTTAACACAAAACCTAAGAGTATTTCATGTTCAGACAATTCAAAACCTTATTGAACCCGTATTACAAGATAAATTATTCTCCTGCTAACAGAAACACGGCAAGTTTATGTATAATACAAATTTGATTAAGAAAATCTCTGAAAAAAAGGATTGAAATTAGTAAAACATGGTTTAAATGCACGAAAAGAAAATAATTATTTGGACTGATGTTGTTTTTCTCATTGATTTTTATCTACCAGTGCTGTCCCCATACCCTCACTCTCATTTTATTCGGCCAATCAATGCACCCTAACCAAACTACCCCGGGGGCAAAGTGAGTGATGGAAAGAGTTTGAAAGGGGAGGGGATGGAGAGAGAGAGAGAGAGAGAGAGAGAGAGAGAGAGAGAGAGAGAGAGAGAGAGAGAGAGAGAGAGAGAGAGGATGATTCATAAACTCTAGCACGTCTAGTTATCTATCTACCACAGCATCCATCCAGAACAGGCAGACCTTCCCATCTCTTTAACCCAGGATTATCACCTCGAAGTCGGACATGGACGAAGCCAAATCTCTCTCCAACACAATGGTGCTGGCGTTCAAAGAAGACACTGCACTGACAGAGGTGAGGCTCTCACTTTGACATGACAACAACTTTGCAACTACAGCTACGTGACAGTGACTAAAAAGTGTATTATCACACTGTGTATTTTTAGATTTATAATATATAATTTGATGTTGAAATATTTATTTATAAAAGCTAATTTGATTTATTAACTTTGGATATTGGAGGGGTTTTACATAGTACCAAATTTAAAACAAATTTAAAACTTTTTCAATCAATTTCCAAATGTCAATTAAATTCAACAAGGTTTTTTTGGGTCAAGGAAAACAACAGTTAACATTGCCAAGAAATCTGTCAATACAAAAACTAATATGAAATAAAAATAAATAAATAAATTCTAATGGAAAAAAAAAACTGAATGGACGGACACAGCAAAATTAGAAATGTTGCCATTATAATAAAATATCCACAGGTTTTTATTAATTTTTAAAAAATCCAATATATCGCCTGGTTCATAACATGCCTTTGGCGTAACGATCAATAAGTTTACCCATCAGAAGAGTTAAAATACTGACTACTGGCTACTGGCACGCTGCCTAAAAAACTATTTTCTTTCTGTCCGATGTAAGCGACCGTAGAGGTCAACAGCTCATGAGCTTCTGTGACTGAGATCAAATGTAAATGTATTTCTTTATGCTGAGAGGAAATGTGAGGTCAGAGCTGCAACGATTAGTCGACTAATCAATGAGTAAATCGAAAGGAAAGTGAATCAGCAATTATTTTGATCATTGCACACTTTGATCTTGTTCACTCTCAAAATAGAACAGCTCCTCTTTTAAATAACAATTGCACATACTCCTCTGAATCCTTACTAATAATATTTAATTGTAAATATTCCATTTATATCCAAAACACTCTGTTCCCAGCAGGCTGTAAAGAGGACACACTTTTAGGGCTGTAATCAGGTTTCATGAAGATGCTGGATTTACATGTTTGTGATCTTCAGCAAGAAAGCAGCATGCACTTGTGTGTGATAGACTTAACTACACCTTATACAAGATAGTCAACAATGTGCATTTAATACACTAGACTAGTAGATCCCACAGTCAAGGTAAAAGCATGGGACGAAAACAGGGAGGTTCTAAGAAAGCTCTGACTAGGACATTAGATGACAAGGTGTGTTTAAAAATCAATCAAGAAATTTACATTATGGAGAAACAAACATTTTCTATAAGAGTGCAATCAGAAAAAAGTAAGGGATTGAGGTCAAAATGAGTGTTATATTAGGTCACGTCGACTAGACTTGCTTTAATTTCTTTGCTAAATCGCCATTTTAACTGAACTACTAAGGAGACAGTGTTGTTTTAAAGCAGTGGTTCTCAAAGTGCGGCCCGGCCGCGGAAGCATATCTGGCGGCCCGCGGCCCGCATTGAATTATGAATAATTAAAAAAAAATATATATATATAATTTTTTTTTTTTTTTTTTTTTAAATTGAAACGCACGGAGGGGATGCGTCCCCCGTAACAGTAGAAACAGTACAGGGGTCGAAACACTTAAATATCCCTCCTAATTGTTTGTATTCATTCCCCACTTATTAAACTTGCGAAGTTCGGCTGGCCTCTGTCTCTCGTTGCAGACGGCTGGTCAGCCTCCCGCAGTGCAGCAGGCAGTGTAGTGGTCCCAATGTAAGTTGTTAGATAGTGAGCTTGTCAAGCCCAATACGATGCACTTTCTCACATTCAAGGTGAATTAGATTAGGTCAAGTGTCTAAGGATGGATGCTAACATTATCTGGTTTCTAACTCTTTTGCCTAAAGTTTAGCTAACAAACTAACGTTAGCTAGCTGCTGATAGCCATGGAACTATCTGCCTAGTTGACTGCTGATAGCCCACCCTGTTTATTTCCAATGTATAGTGTCATAATAGTTAACACTGCTGCTGCATCATGAGTAGTGAGTCCTACAAAAAACACTCCAAAAGGTGATACGTTTTCAATGTGTAGAAAGTTTTGAACAATAAAGTAGAATAAATATTTGAATGCAATACAGAATGCCTCAGTGCCTTGATTTATATTCCATTAGATGTGTGTCAATGGGAGCTAGTTGTCTTTTCCTTAACATTTCCACCATAAATAAATACAGAAGACACAAATTACTGCATAAAAATTAACCAAAATGCACAAAATGAAGTGTTCGAACCTCAAATTTTTCTGGGGGACAACCCCCAGACCCCCGCTTTTAATGTGTGTTCCCCAATGTTGAAATGAGACCTAGCCCTTCATTTATTACTTTAAATGTGTTAATTACACAGTATTGGATGCTGACCAATACATGTAAACTGTAAAGACGCAAAGACGCTGGTCATTGAAATTATTTCAGTTTTATAATTTTTTTTCCTTCGGCGGCCCTCGGTCCAATGTTGGGTTCCTAAATTGGCCCTCAGCTATCAAAAGTTTGAGAACCCCTGTTTTAAAGATTCATGAATAAATGCGTATGTGACATGTTTTGTTCAGATTTAGAGGTTGAGAGTTGATTAAGAAAAAATTAAAGGGAGAACAATAGATGGAAGGAAAGAGTAACGGCTTGATGCAATTGATGGTGTGATGTTTGTTTCATTATGTATACATGTGAAGAATTGAATGTACTTAATTGTCTTTTGACTCCTGAACTATGTATGTATTCCTGATAAAAAAGAAAGAAAGAAAACAGGGAGGTCCAAGTCAAATGTAATGTCTCGTGGTCCTTAAACTCTTATAATGATTCGGTTCTAAATAGGGTTCATTTATTTTTTCTCTTCCTATCTGTATCCCCTCTCCAGATGATGCGTATGCGCGTGTCATCGCTGCAACGTTCCGGTCAGAAGCGTCAGGAGGGCGAGCGTTTGCTTCTGCCCCACGAGTGGGTCTACCGCCTGGACTTCAGCTCACAGGAGCTCACCTTCTCCCGCTGGCGTTTCTCTCTCTCGGGCCACGGCCGCGTCACAGTAACGGGCATTTCCCAACTCTGGACGCCCGACCTGACGCACCTGATGACGCGTCAGCTGCTCGAGCCAATCGGAACGTTTTGGCGTAACCAGGACGACCCCGAGGATTCCAAGCTGAAGTACTTGGAGGCGGACATGCAGGAGTTTGGGGAGCGGATCGCAGAGCTGGCCAAGGTCAGAAAGGTCATGTACTTTCTGATCGCGTGTAAGGACGGAGCAGAGGCAGCCAACCTACGCTGCTCGGTCGAGTTCACACCACAGAAATGACTTTAACTGTTTTGCTGGTAGAATATTGTTGTTAGAATACTGGAGCATTCCAATGTTTTTAAAAAATCTAAGAAATTCATCAGCTTTTTTCCTGAACAACTTTTAAAAGGTGGACTATGTAACTTTGGATGGGGGAGAGAAGTGAACACTTTCTAAGCTAAGGTATGTTCTCATTAATGAATAAACAAACGTTCTTAACAGGGAAATTGGATCCCTGGAACAATGTTTGAAGTTAGAAAGCTTCCTGAAAAGTTACTGTTTCACTCTTGTTTACAGCAGCAGGGCACACAGTTTGCTTCCAGGTGCCTCGAAATAATTTTCTTTGGATTTATAATGATATAATTAGTCAATATCTAAAAATGACATATAGAGAAAATACATTTTGTAAAGTAACTGCAGGCTCTGCGTATGTAAACAAATCCTCCTCCCCTGAAACTGCATAGTACACCTTTAATTGTCATGTCATTCGTTTGTAAGTATTTGTGCAGTAACAAGATTGTTGTTCCAGTTCGTTGTGTACAAAACTTAAATTCATCTGCTGAAGCTCATTCGTTCACATTCTAGCACAAAGAGAAAACTTTTAAAGTTAGGTCAAAAGCCAAGTCTAAACATTATAAGCACTTATTGCAAACAAGCATTAAAGAGATCCTATTATACTACTTTTCTGGTCTTCATTTCTTGTTAAAAACTGCTATAGAGCAACCTGACACGAATCACAAAAAACTATGTAGATTTTCGGGACACTTCCTCTTACCCTAGCGAGCACAGCAGTCTCTCTCTACACACTGCTTTGAGCTTCTCCGCCCCTCCCCCCCTGCTGCAAACCCCACTCCGTTGTGATTGGTTACCTTCCTTCCAGGAGCGGGATATTTTCAGGAAGGTGGGGGCATGCAGCCGGAGCTTGCCTGAGCAGTAGCATTACCATACATGGAAACATGACAGAAACGACCCGAGCGTGACAGAAACTATCCGGAAATTTGAACGAGTTAGGCTCGACCGGCTGCCATAGTGTTTAGTGCTCTGCATAGCCACCCCAGACGGTCAGCAGGGAATACGTCGAAATGCATGTACGTAATTATTTGATACTCTAGTATGGTTAAACATGACTATAAATCATTATAACAACGTTTATAGGTCATAAAAGTCTAAAAGTATCATAGGTCCTCTTTAAAGATGCAGTGTGTAGAATGTGTTGGTGTTGGTAGAAATGGAATATAACATTCATTAGTATGTTTACATTAGTGTATTATTGCTTGAAAATAAAAGTTGTTTTTTTATTACCTTAGAATAAGCCTTTTATACTGTATCTACATAGGAGCGGGGTGCTGAGGCCGCCAAGTTTCAACAGTAGCACAGAACGGACAAATTTAAAGATATGCTCCTGTTGGAAGACAAAGAAGTAGTACAACATTTTTAATTGGTAGAAATGTGATCATTCATAAAAATATATTTAGTGGTGTTGAAACTGCAAATTTAAAAAAAAATTAAGTAAAAATGGATTAAAATGTTTTATGAGATCGTCTCATTTTGAATATGAACTAACAATCAAAATATTCCTCTTGTATATAAATCATGTCTTTCCTGATCAGCTGAATATTGTGATACTGTGTGTTACGAATGACTTGTTATTTGATTCGTTACTGTTTTTGTTGTTGTATATGTTTGTGAATCTTTTCTTCGCTAGCAAAACAAACAAGTGAACGGAATATCAAATATCGCATGACTGTCGGCCTGACACAAAACACAGAGATCAATGGAGCGACATCTATTAAATATCGACTGAAAGCTGCTGTGTGTGTGCGTGTGTTTTCATTGGTTTCTATTGGTGTCAGAGGCGTAGGTTTCCTTTCAACATTGATATGGACACAGTCTGTGATTCTGGAGAACGTTTGTCAGATTTTTTTTATGTCAAAATCAGTGAATATATCCTCACGATCCGCTACCTCTACTTGCTCTGTGCTCTCTAGAAAAAAAATCCAATGTTAATACACAGCTCTGGCTCACGGCTACAGACAGGTAGTGGATCATAAGGAGATATTCACTGATTTTGAGAATCAGTGATTTTGGTTGTCTTTCATATTTTGTTAAAGGAAACAAATTTACCTCTTATATGTAAATGTTAAGCAGCATTGCCAAATATACACCTGATTGGTGTGACTGAACAGAGGAACAAGAGGAGAGTAGTCTGGTTTATAAATGAAGTCAAAATTACAAATTTACCTGAAATGGCTTCATGATTAGACCCTCCATTAAAGAGGACAGGATGTATTTTCACTGACGCTTTGGGAAATCAATTTAAACAGAAGTGAGGGACAGCCAGTCGGAGATACAGGATAAATGAAGTGGGAATTGGATGAAAGAACAAAAACTGATTGTTTATTTGTCATTTCTATCAATATTAAAACTATTAAGACGGAGGCCCTGGTTAGATTCTGTTTGAAGGAAGAAATATTACAGTAAAATAATGATTAGCAATTTCTCAGCAATTTTTTTTTATTTGTACAATTACCTGTCACATTGGAAATCAAATGAAGTTTAATTTCATAGCGTAAAGATGGACATGAGAATAGAAGACTTTGAAAGTCACAGGAGAGACATAAAATAGTGACATAAGTTGTTGTCTTTTTCTTTGCAAAAAAAATGAAATGTCAAGAATAAAGTAGACAGTTCTGATTTGTCTTTTACAAAACAATTCAATTAAATTAAATTAAATTAGATTAAATTTAAGAAAAGTACGTATACACTATGTACATGGGTTAACACTAATTTTATCCTATTGGATTGTGTTTAGCGGATTTTTAAGTTTGGGATAACTATAGTTATAATCGTCCTCAATGGACCTGTGTATGTTTTCTTAATCTCACCGGAGGCTTAATAAGAGTTTAAGACTCGACGAGCGTCAGGACGACCGGCGGATCCACTGAGGAAACAAACCTAAAACAGACTTTAGTTTATAATAGTTTATTATAGCTAATGGAAAACTGAGGAACCTCTGAGACCACGGGAGGAAGTGACACACACACACACACACACACACACACACACACACACACACACACACATCATGTTTGTTATATAAAAAGGCCCACAGGGTTAAACTTTCCAGCAATAACAAAAACAATCATGTTCTGCTGATGTGCTTTAAAGCCAGGCTCTGAACCCACCATACCCTTTCGTGGTTCACTCTTAAATTCAAACACATTAAGATTACCAGTAATTGATTACATGGCATTACAAGTCTAACATTATTATTTCTTATTAATTATATGTCTTCATTATTAGATTCAGTGTAGCAGCCAATACTGAAATAACTGTCAATAACGTAATAATTGTCAATACTATAATACTATTACATAATTGGAAAGTTACTACATTATCTGTTTTTATTACATTAAACATGGAAAAATCCTAAAGTAAATGGCTTTTATTTGTAGAGTATGATAAGAGATAAATATTCATATCCTATGAAAGAAAATCCATTTATACAGAGAGCTGTTTCATTTCTGAGTAGCAGGGTTGTTATTCAGGTCACTAGTGCCACCTTATGGATGGAAGATGATAGTCCAGTGTGCTGCAGCCAGGGCCGCCGCTCCCTATACGCAGAGTACGCAGACTGCGTAGGGCACCAAGTTCCTGGGGGGGGCACCCCAAAAAAAAAAAAATTATAATTATAATTTTTTCAAAAAAAAATAATAATTATAATTTTTTTTTTTTTTTTTTTTTTTTATTAAAAAGGAAAAAGAGATGGTCCGGGGCCCCCCCCAAAATAGTTTTTTTTTTTTTAAGTTCATGATAATCATTACATTACAAAAAATATATAAATTAGTTATGAACAGGCCCATTGTTGTTTTTTCTTAATTGTGTAACCTATCCAGGGGTGGATTACTGCACAGGCACACCGGGCACAGGCCCAGGGGCCCAAGGGCTCAGGGGGGCCTTTAGCCAGAGATACTGATAGTAACTTTTCATGTTGCATAGTCAAAGAGCTCAGTCACTGATGTCAATAACAGGGTCCAAAAAGGAATAGCCTAAATATAAGTACTCATTAAAATGTAACAAGATAGAAATCATCATGGGCCCCTCAACTAGTAGGGGAGAAATACAAAAGCAAGTTAAAAACAACAGCATTAGTAGCTCTGTCTAAGGGGGTTGAAGGCCCCCTCACACATACACAAATAAACTTTATATGTGTGAATTCTAAATTGTTCATATCCACCCTTTATCTGTTGAAATGGGCCCCTCCATCATAGAACATGGGTCTGCAGACCAATCTACTGTTTTTACAGTTGCAGAGTAAAGAGTGCTACCTGTTTAAGAAAAATCTGAAAAATAATGTTCCTTCTGCATCTCAGGATTTGATATCTCTCTAGTCTCTAAGATTTCCTCACAAAGTGCACCAGATTGATGCATTTTACTTTAAAAAGGTAAAAAAAAATTCCACCCACCCCCCAACAAGGTACAGGGTCCCTCCAACAATACCCCAAGATCCTGTGGGAAACACTGACTTCTTTAATATGTTTTTGCCATTAATTGTATGTATCCGTGTAGAAAATTCAGTGTACCTGACTGGATAGGGACAAGTGGGGGGCCCTTTAAGAGTGTAAGCCCAGGGGCCCATTATCTCATAATCAGTCTATGATCCTATCACTCAATTCCTTTGCAAAGGCAGTTTTTTCACAAGTTAAGCTGTTCTTTCTGTTAGTAAATGCTGGCAAATGTGCCAAAAAGCAGTTGCAGAGATCTTGCAATGGCAAAAAAATTTCGCTCGCGCCCTGCAGACGCGAGCTTCTGGGTGTTTTTTTTTTTTTGGGGGGGGTGGGGGGGCATCACTGACAATTTCTGCTTAGGGCACCCAAAAGCGTAGCAGCGGCCCTGGCTGCAGCATCTAGTCATTTACAGTTATTCTATAATAGATGTGTGCAAATTCCTTAAGTTTGTAATGAAATAATTTGATGTATATATTGCTTCAAGTGTCTTCGTTAAGTAATACTTAGGTAAATGGTGTAATTCAATCTGTCAAAGCTCCTTCTTTGACATTTATACAGATAATTGTGCAAATGATTTATGAGCCCTTTAATTCGTAATGAGTGACGTTACAACACATTTAACAGTTCTTACGGTGGTTTCCAATAAGGGTTTAGGATTTATTTTAAATAAAAACACGGGCTTTTGCAGGTACATTGAACTTGAACCAATCAATCGACGAAGTATCATTGTAGACTGTGCCTGTGAAAACAAAACTATGGTCTTAGTGGTCCCTAATACGTTTTTCTTCAATTGTTTGCTGAAAAAAACTTTCAGATAATTTATTGTACTATGCTGATGTTCAGCTAATCTCACAATGGCCTATTTTTTAAAAAGAGCTGCAGCTCCCCTCGTAAATATACAATCTTTGAGCTCCCCCCGCCCCCTGTCCGGAAGCGAAGCCAGATACGCCTCGCCCTCTGTCTGTTTGTAAACAATGATGACGTATAGCCTGTTAGCTCAGTTAGGTTTAGCCTACCCATGAGAAGAACCAAGTCTAGTGCTAGTAACGCACTTTGAACAGTTTGACATGACCTCTTGTCTACATAAAAGACTATGTTCATACAGATGCACTGACAGCCACACGCTAATGGAAACGGCATGTTCACAATAAAAATGCTGCAAAAGATGGTGGCTACTGCGAAGCTAGCTCCCGAGCTAGCTTTGCAGTATTTTTTTTTCACTGATTTTAGTGGTATTGTTAGCAACTCGGGAGCTAGCTGCTAACAATACCACTAAAATCAGTGAAAAAATTATCTTCAAAGTCAGACTTCTTCAGTATACCTTCCAATCCTTTGTCCTATTAAAAACGAGGCATTTCCAGACTGGTGTGGGGAATAGAAATATGTTTTTATGAGCAAAAGTTGAATGCTTGTCCCAAAGCTAATAGCTATACACACCAGTCAGGCAAAAATACCAATAAAAACATTTATTTCAGTTTCACTGTTTGAAAAAAAGCACAAGTAGCTTCCTATCCGTTGTGTTATTAAAAACGAGGCTGCTGTGGTTAAGATAAATTAGTGGATTATGCAACATTCATCATGTTTTGCCGTACTACAGGCATCTTGTCGCTTAGCAACAAGCAAACAACATGGGGGTGAAGGAATATTTTTTGAGAGGATCTCGGGGCCGTGGACCAATAAGAAATAGGGGGGTGGACTGCACAGTGGAAGCTTCTGGCTTTCCAGTTTTTGACGTCAGAAACGGGGAGAATTCTGACTGGAGTATATTGGGGGGATAGGTGGAGGGTTTCAGAAAAGGGGAGAGTGAGAAAAGGAGAGAGCTTTCTTTTTTTTGATACTTTGGCAGTCTGTAGGCACACCGTAGACCCATAATTATGTTCAAAAACATCGGAAAAGTGCATTTGCACAATATGGGAGCTTTAAAGTCACAAGGCCAGTGAATGAAATACATGTACACATTAACTACACGGTAATCCCTAAGAAAATCACTTGGATTACATAAATTGCCTAAACACACACATCTAGAGTAAACACACACCCAATCACACTCATCATATACTTGAAAGCACACATGTCCACGCCCAACACACACACACACACACACACACACACACACACACACACACACACACACACACACACACACACACACACACACACACACACACACACACACACACACACACACACACACACACACACACACACACACACACACACACACACACACACACACACACACACACACACACACACACACACACACACACACACACACACACACACACACACACACACACGCACACGCTCACACCTCTCTTTACCGGCTGTGACTCAGCCCTTTTATAGAGCTCTGTAACTGACATGTGGCACTTTAAGATGTCATGAAATGCTACTTGCCCCATTCGATGCTGTGACCCTGAAGCTAGTGGTTGTATTGTGACTTTGTGCATGAATTCTTATGTGAATATTGCGTAATGTGTGTTGTGTGGCCTCCAGGAAAAACAGTGTTGATTTAGGCTGTCCCCGACTCTGCATTAGTCATCAGTTTTTAATCGAGCTGTGACTGAAGATTCGAAGCAATGACTTTCTGGGCGACTTTGCCAAGATAAGGCCAAGATTTAGAAACCACAAAGGAGGATGACAAAAAAAAAAGTGCTATAGAAAGGCCAAGCAAAGAAGAATGATGGTATTAGATTCATAATTTGTTTGTTTGGTATTGATTAGCATAGTTGTTGTTAATTATGGTAATTTGTTGTCATGGTTGTTGTGATCTGTCTGTCTGTCTGTCTGTCTGTCTGTCTGTCTGTCTGTCTGTCTGTCTGTCTGTCTGTCTGTCTGTCTGTCTGTCTGTCTGTCTGTCTGTCTGTCTGTCTGTCTGTCTGTCTGTCTGTCTGTCTGTCTGTCTGTCTGTCTGTCTGTCTGTCTGTCTGTCTGTACCTTCGTCCACAGAGGTTCTCTGGAGGCCAGGCTGGAGCAGGCAGCGATGAACCAGCAGTTCCCCAGCTGGCCCTGGTGCAGGTCGTGAGCGCTGATCCCGTCCACAAACAGGTGGGGGTTGCTGCATAATTCCTGGAGGGGTAAACATGGTGGAAATCACAGTTAAATATGGATTCTTCCTAAAAATAACTTGTACTCTTATCAATAGAACTATCAATTCAGTATAAAATAAGTAAAGATTGTATTAATCCCAGTAAATTATATTGCCAGGTTACTCCAAAATTACAGAAACAAAAACAAAGAATACAAAATTAGTGAAATATAAATAAGAAATATAGAGATGCAATCCTTTAAATCTATTGGGAGTTGCTGTCTCCATTAAACAACAAACAAACAAATAATAATATTAATTTCACTTGAGAAGTTTCATTTGTATGCATCCGCGCCGGTGAGAGTTCAAGCCCGGAGGCATTATGTTTTCGGGTTGTCTCTCAAATGTCAACTTCGACTCAAGGATAGACTGGAGGTCAAATGTCAAGGTTACTGTGAAAAAACTTGTGAGCACAACTTTTCTAGAATGCATTGAGGAATTATTGTCAAATGTAACTGTGGCCTTACATATTGTGAGGTTGTCGCAGTGACCATATTATACTTTCTAAGGAGTTGTAGTCTTACTGGGCGATGCCAGGCGTGGCTATATGTGAAACAGGGCGTTAGCTACAGTGCTCAGTCAGCCTTCACAAGGTAAATACAGGGTAAAAACACTGTAGGATTAACTGGAACTACTTCTGGATGTTCAAAGCTTAACAAACCACAGACTGTGTTCTGTAGCTGTGTCACATGTCTATACACTGAACATCTACGTTACATCAAAAACCAATGTGAACAAAGAAACCACAAAAAAATCTAAAATGCCCCCTAGCTGTGTGTCTGTGTGTGTGCATTCACTAAATTAGAGGTCCCTATTTTAAGTGCATATACTATATTTATATATATATGAGCAAACATACAGTAGCTTAAACCTAATAATTTGTTTAACCACAAAAAGACGCACATATACACATTAGTGGGTAGGAATAGTCTGGGTGGTTCTCCATCTTGATCCTCCTATTTCAGTTCTTTAACATACGTATGTCCAGATCCCTTTAGTCTAAAGGAGGGCGTGTGAATGTCGATAGTTAGCCTGCTATCGGTGTATGAATGAGTGTGTGAATGCTAACGTGTAAATTGGAACAGGTCTCCCTTGCAAAAGAGTCTTCGGACTCAATGGGATATACCTGTATAAATAAAAGGTTAAAAAAAAAAAAATCATGTACTACTTGTAGCCTTGATACAAAGCTCCAGTGTTTCCTCTGGGTTTTAAGAAGGTTTTTTTGTACCTTAACTTTAAAACAGCAATTAGGTTCAACAGTATTGCACATTCTCCACTCAAGTTTGTTTTTTATAAATCCCAAAGTTTGCTTAGATAGTGGCGTACGTCGTCTTCTGTGTGTACCCCATAGTTAAATGAGCCTTCCCCCCCCCCCCGTGTTAATGTAATGTTGATTTTAAAGAATGTTCGTACATATATTGTTATTAGAAAACTCTCAAATCAATAGGCTAATGCTAAGGTTTTGCTTTGAATCTAAACCTATTTAGTAGGTGTGTCGACCTTGAGTATTTATCAGAACAGTTGTATGTACATGTGGTTTCACTGAGTGCCTCAGAGAGATGGTTACATTTAGGTTAAAAACTGGAAACAATACGAAACTAATGTTTGTTCTCTCTCTCTCTCTCTCTCTTGCTCTGCTCATTCCCCACAAATCAATAATACTGATCGATTGTGGAGCTTTAAGCGACTCCTGTTTAATTATTAAGCATCTCAGATCATCAATGATTTACACTGAAAACTTTTTTTATCCATTCAGTTCAGAGTGGAGCTGGAATATATACTGAATATACTGGAGGAAGAGTTGGGAATCGTTCTTAATTATGGTTAAAAATCAGTCCGTAAAAACTGCAATTCACATAATTGAAAAAAATCCACTCTTCATTCAAAACCCTATTCAATTTCAAACTAGGCCGGACAGGGACCCATCTTAATCGACTCAGTGTAGTTTTCGGTCTGAAAAGGGTCAATTGATGGCTGTGTCGCCTGTTTTTTTTGTAGCAGATCATATTACACATTTTCACATTAGTCCAACCGAAAACTGAAAAGTCATGCTCGCACTCTCAAGTAAGGATATACGATACTGAGAACAATCTGACAGAAATCTGACAATCTGACTCGATTATACTAAGAGGGTCACATTTCCCCATCCGCAGTGGTTACTGATGCAGCGCAGAAAAAACATTCCGAGAAACAAACACGGTGTTGTGCAGAGTGACAAAAAGTCTCTCAAGCAAGTTACGTGTAATTGAACAGCTCTGAAACATTCTATGTAAACACATTTTGAAAAAATGATGGAAATATTTACGAAAGTTTTGCCAATTCTGCAAAACCTGCATCATAGAAGCGCAAAGGAAAACAGTTGTAAAATGGTTTTATAAAATGATTGATGTAATAGTTTCAGATAAGAACCTGTCTGTTTACAAGGCCAACCAAAGCTTTGGCTCATGATACAAAGTAGCAAAATGCAGCTACAGCTTTCCAAACTGAATCCCTGTCAGTTTAAAAAGTTGAGGAGTTAATGCTGCAGAACTGGACACAAATTTAACAAACTACAAATCACTGTGACGTTTGTTACTAGTGTATCTTGTGAGTACGCTCCTGTTTATCGCTCAAACTAAACACCAAGTTCTTCATGTGTTTACTTAATTTAATATTTATGCTCCAGGAAAACATGGAAGGTAGTTCAAAGCACCAGGGGAAATGAGTCAGCATCCTGTATTAAATGTGCTCTAAGGGAAAATGGAAAGGATTTCACACATCAAAGTTTAATGTTGAACAAAAGCTTTATACAAGTCTTTTGTGGTTCGAGGGGAAGCTGTGTGGAGTCTGATAAGTTTCAAGTTAAGTTATCAAGTTCGTCTGAAAGAATTACAATATTTATCAGTGTTTTAGTTGATGATTTGAGGAAATAAACTATTTTGGAAACAGAGGTGTATATCTTTCATCTCCCCTTTCTTAGCACATAACTAAATGCATGTTCACCAACATCAGAACATTTTCTATCTAGCTTTTATGGCCTTGCTTTTTATATTTAGTCATTTTTAGCCATAATTTGTACTTAAAAAAAAAACTCAAAAGACCTCCATGTTGAAGCCTGATCTGTTTCTATGTTAAAGTCAGCTCCATAGAAACTGGACTTTGATAGAAAGAAAATAGTCAATATTTTAGTTAATGATAATCTCCTTTATTGTTCAGGTGTATTGGGAACCTTTGAGTTTGTGTCAGAGACTGATAACCTTTAGCTGCGGCCACATCTACTGCAGGGGACAAGTTAACCAGAAACAAGGATGTGTGACACAATACCTAATAATTAAGTAGGTAAACTTATTCATAGGATTAATTTATGAATTTGCATTGACGATTAAAACCCATTGATGACTATGGCAATCTAGGATGCATGTCCTTAATGCCTGAGGGTTTTCTGAAAAAATAGTACGAATTGTCAAGTCTACCAAAACCTTAATATCTAAGCCTGTGTAGTACATAGAAACGTGAAATAAAATACATTTAAAAGTTAAGGTTCACAGGTTTTATTTAAACATGCTCCCTTAGCGCTTACAAACCAACACATTTTTCTAAAAATCGTCAAAATTAGATGAATTAGAAAATTATTAAATATTGTTAATAAATAGATGCAATGTGTTGTGTGATTTTCGTCAGTAGTCTATAGTAGACCTTGATTCTGCGCACCAAACGCCACTAACTGTTCTGTCGCCAACATAGCTGGCGTATTTTTTTTTATTATTTTGTTTTATTTTTTTATTTTTATTTTTTTTGATTGACATGATTTTCGGCAAACCACACAACTTTTGGGTGGTCACGTGGTCTTAAAAAAATCAACAAAACCCACCTCATGTGTATTTGAACCAATGACAGTGCATTCTATGCTGGGAATGCCATTAAAATTAGATAAAGTAATAACGCTGCGCGACGCAGCATTATTACTTTTTTTCAAGACATATTCTAGATTATATTTTAGGGCACACAAAAATGAGACTCACTGAAACTAATTAATTTTGAGACACACTCTCACACACTTCAGGATATTAGAGTGATATTTCAGTGGGGTAAATTCCATAGATTCCGCTCCCTGTTCAGTCCTTCTAACCACATCTCCTCCTCTCCGTATAAACATTCTCTCCTTTGTATTTGTCTCATGAGGCACCACCCACTCTACCGCCAACTGTTTCCTGTCTCGGTCTCCATTCTGTATCAGCCGGTCACATCATCAATAAATACCATATGGTGCAACAACAGTCAATGTGCATATCAGTATCATTCTGCACTGCATTGGCCTTGTTCTTACTGCGAAGTATGTAGTTATTATTGTTCGTCCAATCTCTATATTAGCAAGCTAGGGGAGATCATTATACATTTTCAGAATGTTGTCCACTGGTCTACATATTGTTTACAGAGCCTAAGCTGTGTATTAACACCAGAAAAGAAATGTCTACACACACACAGTACGAACAGGTAGCGGATCGTAAGGAGATAATCACCGATTTTGACAAAAGTGATTTTGACAACAAGCGTTCTCCAGAATCGCTGACTCCACTTTTAATTGGACTTAACGTTGCACTTGTGAACGCTTCCTAACGTAACATCGTTTACTATTTTACAAACCGTTTCCTTTGGTTCTCACCTTGGGCCTCTTCCAGGTGACCTGTCCCACGCGGTTGTTCTGGTAGAAGAGCGACTGGTCCGTGGTGGGGAACAGAGGGTCTTCAAACAGACGGCCATTATGCAGACACTGCTTCCTCAGAGAGTGGAACGACTGGCCCTCGTACGGGACCACCATACCCCTAAAACACACACACACACAGGGCTATCAGGGACAGTTTTTGATTTTTCAATTGTTTTGTGGGTACATTATACGGTAAATGTATGCACAAAAATGTATGGATTTATTTGAGGTACTAGTTGAACAGAATTGATTGTATCGTGCCATGTCTAGGATTACATTGTCCTGTACTGTTGCCCCGTGAAGATGAAAAATGAAAAACCAATAAAAAACTTGGTCACAGAAAAAAAGAAAACTGACGAAAATAAAACATTTGCCTGAACATCATTAGTTCTTACTTTTAATAAAACATTTAAGAGGAAAAGGCTCAAACTATAACACAGTTTGTAATCTATGAAAAGAGGAAATTATAATAATATAATTTAAACAATCCAAGCACACACACACATTAATCAAACACATTATATAAAATTATCTCACCGATCATCTGACCGGATGTCAAACAGAAACTTAGACTGAGTCATGTTTGACATAGGATCACCAGCAAAACAAACACACAATCTTGCGTCTGTGTGTGTGTGTGTGTGTGTGTGTGTGCGTGTGTGTGTGTGTCAGCTTGAAGTGACTTTATCTGGTGAGTGAAGTCGAAACAGCAGCTTCCTGACAAATAAAGGCTACAGAAAGAGGAAGCAGTGTGTGTGGTTGTGGTGTGTGCGTGTGCATGTGTGTTTGTGTGTGTTCATTTTCCTTTATTTAACCTCGAAAGATCAATTGAGGGGTGACCCTCTTTTACAATGACGTCGAGTCATGCATGTGTGTGTGTGTGCGTGCGTGCGTGTCTAAATACACAGAGCCATGACGGCAAGCTGACAGCGCGACTGAAGGGACTGCACAGTGAGCTGCGTCCCTCCGTTAGTTTCTGTTTTCAGCAGAGTAAGTTACATTCACCTCCGACGCATGGACAGCGTTTTTAAAATCAAAGCCTCTAATTTTATTATCAAAAAGGCTTTGATGCAGATGAAGTCAGAACACACACACCTGGCGACAGCAGTGTTTTTTTTAAAGGAAAGCGCAGTTTATCAGCACCACAACTGTGCTGCTGCCGCAAAAAAAAGGCACACTTTTTTTTTTTTTTTTTTTTTCTTTTTTAAATGGCACAGTAAATCGATCGATTTGTCGATTCATGCCTCCGACACGTCGACACGCAAATAATGAGTCGTTTAACATCCCTAATTAAAACACCACCGCTTTTGTCCAAAGGGGGCGCTACAATCAACAACAACTGAAAGTTCCTTATAGCTACTTTAAAGTCAAATATCTGTGTACTTCTTCCACTACTGCTGGTTCCCATGGAGACTGTTAATGGAACACATCAGGCCAGTCACTTATTATATCAGTGTCAATTAAAGGCACTAAACAAAGAGGATACTGAACAGAGCAAACGTGTGTGTGTGTGTGTGTGTGTGTGTGTGTGTGTGTGTGTGTGTGTGTGTGTGTGTGTGTGTGTGTGTGTGTGTGTGTGTGTGTGTGTGTGTGTGTGTGTGTGTGTGTGTGTGTGTGTGTGTGTGTGTGTGTGTGTGTGTCAAACAAGAGAGAGTCTGTTTTCCGTTTTGTTTGAATGCATCCTCTCACTCACTGGCCTGTGAATAGGTTTTCTATTATGTGATGCTGAACTTTTTGGGGAAAAAATAACATAAGTAACTTTTCCTTCCAGGAACAACAAGCTGAGTCCTGAGATTAATCCAAAGACTGTTTGTTGTGACAGTGTGGAAGACAGAAGACTAAAAAAGCACATAATCTTTATATCATTTTTCAGAGCACATGCACAGTTGGCATGACCGTGAGGAGATATCCACTGATTTTGACAAAAAGTGATTTTGAAAAAAAAACAAGCATTCTCCAGAATCACTGACTCCTCCTTTAAGTGGCACAGTAATAAAACAGCTGTTAGAGGTTGTGTGTGAGCAGGATGGTACAGAGGAAACTGAGCCAGCCTTCTTTACCACAGAAAATCAGCATGATTGGAAATGACTCATCAGACTGAAGAGGGGACAGTGTGTTTGTGTGTGTGTGTGTGTGTGTGTGTGTGTGTGTGTGTGTGTGTGTGTGTGTGTGTGTGTGTGTGTGTGTGTGTGTGTGTGTGTGTGTGTGTGTGTGTGTGTGTGTGTGTGTGTGTGTGTGTGTGTGTGTGTGTGTGTGTGTGTGTGTGTGTGTGTGTGTGTGTGTGTGTGTGTGTGTGTGTGTGTGTGGGAGGGGGGAGGGGGGGGGGTTGTGAATTTCAACTTGAACATGTAAAATGAAAACAAACTATTTTGGGCCATTTTACATGTAAATCAAATTTGTCAAAGCTTAACAAAATAAAAGAAATAAATTAAGAAAAAGAAGATACTTGAGGTTATAGAAACAGAAGACAAGCAGCTGTTAAAAGCAACTGTTCACATCAGTCACTGTCAGTGACTTGAATTTTTTTTTATTTTGCCTGCAGTGTCTCATCTTAATATGAATTCACATTCACAATTACTGCATCTAAATAAGCACCGACAAGTGGATTAATGTGAAGCTTGTATGGATCAATGTGTTATCTACAGACAGCTTTGAGTAATGCTGAAATACGAAGAGAAACCAGACAGGAGCGTGGGTGTGGTTAGTGGTTTTTCATGTGTCACCAATAGACATGTCGCCAGAGATATGCGACAACTAACAACAACAGCTCAGTGAAAATGTTACTATATCACATATGGCCGGCCTTTTGGATGATGTTTGACATGAAGATTACGAATATGTTTGATGTACCTGAACGCAGCTTTACAAACGGTCTATTTGTGTCACTTTGAGAACAATATTTTACTTTTAAGACTCAATTTTTATGAGAGCCTAAAGTGCTTTTCAGCTGTAAAGACTGCCAGAGTAAGTTCACACCGGAAACTAGGGACATCTTGATTCAAAATAAAAATCCAATGCCTTGGATGATGATGATGACGCTAACATTCGCATTGTAAATAGCTTGTTCTATTTCTAAATGTAGTCCCGTTTCATCCGCATGAACTGTCGAAGGCAAACAGAAATATTGTATTTGTTTGGGAGGAAATTTGTTAAGGCCTAATAATTGGTAGCACTGGCTAAGGTGGGAATAATAATTCTAAAATGTTCTCACTTCACACTCTAAAGAAGTCAAATCACCACTATTGTTGTTCAATTCAATAGGCCTATATAACAATTCAATATAATTAATATCAGACAAAAAGTCCAAACTCATGTTACAACGTTTCTCCTTCTACTTCGAAGCTAGTGGCCGGAAGTGTATTTGGTTGCGTGCGCTAGCTTGAAAGATGGCAAGTTTTCTTTTTTCAAAGATTTTACATCTCAAGAAAAGAAGAATAAAACGAAACCTTAAACAAATGAAATCCTGTATTAATACATTGAATCTAATATCGTATCATAATCTATGTTCACGCCACCAACAAAACGTCCGTACGTTTGTTTTTAACGTTCACTTTTATAAAATAGTGAATAGGCTACAGTTTAACTGAAGACGTTGTAGTAACGGTCGGCAGTTAGGTTTCCAAGGAGACCTCAGATGACCCCAGATATTTTATTGTTAAATTATTTGTAATTTAGACTTTACCTGGAGATGTTTTCAGCTCCCTTGGGTGAACCAAAATGCAGCTGCTGCTGCTGCTGCTGCTGCTGCTCTCTTTCTCTCTCTCTTCTCCCGTAGGGTTTTGTATTCCTTCCCTCCTTGTTGTCAGGTCGGTAATGTGTGGATTGTTTCTGAGGAAGTTTAGTTTACAAGACTCATAAGCACATGAACAAACACAGAAACACACACACGGACCGATCTCCAGCCCTCGCGCTCGTTGAACCCGCCTCCACTCAAGCGAGATTCTCTGAGGCCTTCAGGTGCGGCACGGACAAATGATTAGTCAATCGCGCACTGGGAGAGTATTGCCCTTGGGCCTTGAATACTGAAGGCAGTGAAGGCAACACACCTGTTATTTATTGGATGAAAAACACAGGCCAATAAAAATAATAGTAGCATTTACAAATACTTTAAACAAATTGATTTAAAACAACTATGAAATAGGACATTCAACAATGAATAAAAATTGTAAAAAAAAATTAACATAGAATGATAAAAATACATTAAAAAAGACAAATATATTATAGACGTATATTATTATTAGTAGTAGTAATTGACTAATACGGTATATTATCATGGGAACAGCAAATGAGAACATTGAATCCTGAATAGCCTACTGAAGGGCCCGAAGGCAACACACCTGGGATTACTGTAACAGGATCATAGGATTATTCCTTAATAAACCACAGAGCCAGCCCTACTCATGAAGAGATATTAGCTTCATTTGCTGAGGGCCTAGAAAATATTAGATTTATTGAACACAAAATAATAGCAAAATAAATATTGAACTTCCTAAACCAAAACTCACATTTGGAGCAAACGTAATCCTGGGGTCGGCCCTGATAAGACATTTTGTGGGAATGTATTGTTCATTGATTTTTCGTGTCCGCTTATCAAAGAAGGAAAAAGAAAAAAATGCATGTATTTGTTTAGTTACCTTTGAATCAAATTCCTTTATGTGTGAGTCAGCAACTTGGTAAACGCAGTTGGTTCAGATTTTTATTTTTATTTTTTTTGCTGATCCACTGCTGATTATAATTGGTAAATTGTTCTCTACACAGTACCTTTCACACAGAGCTTCAGTAGTTAAAATGTTGACCTAACTGTAATACATTTAACAGAGGGATCCCATGCTCAGACCGGATGTCTGTTCCAAACTATAAACGCAAAAGACAAAAACAAAACCTAGGAAAATCCCACACTGAAGGATTTCACTAACTAAAAATAGAAGAACAGTCTCAATGTTTTATGGAAGGAATTCACTTTATCAAGGACAGTTGGACAGTTTCCCTCAGAGCTTTTTGTTATGCTCCACTGCCCTTCGGTGGCCGCTGTTGTTATTACATGTGTGACTGATTTGGGGCTTTACAGTTTCAATGTTCTTTGATACCAAAACCAGAGAAATATCTACATTACATTACCATAACATAATCATTTATATTTCAGTGAATATCTCCTCACATTCTGCTACCAGTCCGTACTGTGTGCTGAAAATAAGTCCATTGTTAATACACTGCCTAGGCTCTGTAAACTGGTATATCCAAAGAGGGCCAATGAAACTACCAACATGCAAGTTTACAGAGCCTAGACTGTGTGTTAAGTTCACACTGAATTTGTTTTTCAGTGCACACACAGTACGGACAGGTATCATGGGGAGATATTCACTGATTTTGACCAAAAAGTGATTTTGACAACAAGCGTTCTCCAGAACCGCAGACTCCACATTCAACAGTGTATGCGATCAAGCTGTCCTCCCTCTGCACACTTCACTGTTCACACTGTAACATTCAGTTGCACAGAAAGCAGTGGCTTAATAAAACAAAGTGTGTGAGATGCTATTAATCTTTAACATCATAACGGGAGAAGACATCCACAGTCATGTGAGAGACGTGCACTTTACACTTCACCAGAGGGAGACTAACAGACAGTGCATCTTACGGAGAGGACAACACAGCTACATTTAGAAGGAACTATACAGTGTTTAAAAGGTAAATATCTTCTTGTATAACTTAGTAATGTATATTTTCATTAACCACTGCTATAACCAGGTTGTCTAGTTGTTATTCATTCACTTTTGTTTTTGTGTATGTTTGGGCTACATGGGTATTGAAAACTTATATAAAAATAAGAATCGTAAAAAAAAAGAGGTGAAGCTGTACTCCTACTGTTGTTGTTTGTTCCATGAGTTGCACTGTGAACAGATTCACAAACTTACTTATAAACATCATATGACAAGTTGACAACAAAACAGACAGATATTTACTTAATGTCAATATCCATCCAACCAATTTAAAACCATAATTCCTTACATTGTTTATTATAGGTCTGGTGATGTTTGGTGAGAGCCCTGCACTGTCGAATTAAAAAGTTAGGAAGTTAAACATTTCTTAACATAAAATTATAAGTTGGGACAGCAAAAATAAGTTATCTCAACAAAAGATAATTAGTTTGCTCACGCGATGACCCCCTCTGAGGAAGGTATTTGTGGGGTGTGGGTGGGAATATGCGAAAATACACATTTCAATAACCCTTTGTGTGAATCCTTTTAGTATCACTTAAATGGAATTTAAATAATTTTTTAATATATTTTTTATGCCTGTGTAAAGCACTTTGAATTGCGTCTAAATTGTGCTATATAACTAAACCTGCCTTGCCTTACTGCACTTGCACCATAAAAGCACATATGACTGATGCTTCCTTTGCAGGTTCATAATGTTAACTAGATGGTTAACTTTGACAGCGTTCCTGTGTGTCTCTGCACACACACACAGGGCAGGAGCTGTTGGCCGAGGCTCTGTGACCGTCAGACCAACCTCCAGGGTCGAAGGTCAACCAGAGGAACTGCTGACTTTGAACTGTGGAGACGGAAAGAACACAGGTCAGTGAAGAGGATCAACACACACACACACACACACACACACACACACACACACACACACACACACACACACACACACAACTCAAAAAATAATTAAGGCGAGTGTAATCCATGTCTAATCACTGAAGGCTTACCTCATGTAGATGAGTCGACAGTGTTGATGTAATTACTCAGAATTCCTCATGGGGGCGACAGAAGTCATAAACCACCTCGCATGTAATTAATTATTATTCCCCTTTCCATGTGAAGGTTTGGTCCAGTTGTGGCACACCCCCTTTGGAGACCTCCACTCCCCCGGTGTCCTCAGTAAACTGGACCCAGTCTTCATGCACCAAGATGGGGCGCTTATTGTGCCAAACTGCAGCTCCCTCCACAGCGGCCTGTACTACTGCCTCCTACAGCACACACAGGGAACTACACTCTGGCCCTATGAGCTCCATATCGGTCAGAGGAACCGTGAATACAGTGAATATGATCAAACCAGCAGCGGTGATGCGTTCAGGTTCCGGAGAGATGTCGGGTCAGAAGAGGCAGGTGTTAATTATTATTTTATTTTTTTCGGAAATAAAAATATCAGTACATTATACAGCTAAATAATATAAATAATATCTAAAAGAATAATAAAACAGAAATAAGGCTATATAATAAATAAATCAAAAACTAAAGACATAATGATAATACAAATTTAATAAACATTTTAAAAATAAAAAAATAATAATACAAAGATACAAAGATATTCAGAATATTCCTTGGATCTCAGTACATAAACTGTTGTTGTCATCACAGCCAGAGGGAGGTGTTTCTGACGGGCTGTTCGTAGGAGCTGTGGCCGCTTCCGTGCTGCTGACATTTGTGTTTGGCTTTAGCGCTGGAGCTTTGAGCAGGACGCGTGTTCTAAGGTGCGTTCAGGGACAAACAGCAAAGTTTTTCTTCATACAATAATCATATACCACATAATCTCTGAAAAATTAGGCTATAGTCCAGATATTCTATCAATAGGCTAATAATTCAAACAGGATATTTTATTAGTGATCAATGATTTGTGGTGCGCTCCTGTCATCTCAATCGTTTGGTGTGAGGTGGTCTTCAAATTCAGTGCAGGCTGTCTTAAAGCTACAGTGTGTCCTCACTATTCCGACAGTGTTGTTGTCATTACTCAGAATTCCTCAAGGGGGCGACAGAAATAACGCACTGCAGTATTAAGTCTATATCCAATAAGATAATACAAAATAGTAGGCTAATAATTTAAAAAAATCTACAACTTTTATCCTCTCAGGTGTTTAGGAGCGGTCACAAAGCGGTTGCGATCACCAAGGCAACAACAACGATGCCACCAAACTGACACTCCGGACCATGGTTCTGATGTCACCATGACAACCCTGTCGCCAACGTACGACAACCACGCCCTTGACGATGATGACGAGGACTCTGTAAACTGTGTAACCATGGAGACGACTGTGTCATCAACAAGTTCATTTCCACCTGTAAAACCTCAGAGAAGCTTCAAGAAAGAAAGTGTGGAGAATGCAGAGAATGCAGATAATGCGGAGAATGCAGTTAATGCGAAGAATGCAGATAATGCGAAGAATGCAGATAATGCGGCCTATTTAGAGGGTTGTGACAATGTCACAGAGAATAGAAGGATAAAAGAAGAAGTGGTGACAAGAATAAGCTTGGAAGAAAATAACCAACAGTGTGTTGGGGAGCCAGAGAAAGAGGAGAGAGACATATGCGGTTTGTATATTTGATTTGCCTGCTTTTGTTGTTTCTAGATTTTGTAGAGGGGCCTTGGGTCTCTTGGAAGGCGTTTTAAACCTGTAAATTAATGTAATATTATTATTATTTATTTGTAAATGTTATTATATTGAATACATTTTTATTTGTTTATTTTTATTTTATTCATTCATTTTTTTATTTTTTTATTAACATATGTTACAGAGGCGAGAATGGTAGAACTAGAAGAAGTGGTGGCCAGAATAATAATAGCTAATAAATAAAATAGCTTTTGTCATGTAAGACTTTGTAAAGCGGCCTTGGGTCCATTGAAAGGTGCTTAAGATCTGTAAATTAAAGTTATATTATCATTATTTATTTCTAACTGTTATTATATTAAAGGGTGCTCCGAGGAACTTTCAGTTTGTGTTCATTCTTGCATCCCCTTTGGACAAAAGCGATAGGGTTTCTACTACCCCAACTGTAGTTCCTGGGTGAGCTGCCCATGACAAAGGCATTGAGAAAAAATAGCATTCTTTGCACTGATGTTCTCATTTGCTATTACAAGTCATTTATGATCATCAGAGGAAAAATTAGACTGTTTCAGAAATATATAAAAGTTCCTCGTAGCACCTTTAATGAATTTTATTTGTTTATTTTAATTTAATTTATATATATATATATATATATATATATATATATATATATATATATATATATATATATATATATGTGTGTGTTACAGAGGTGAGAAGGATAGAAGAAGAAGTGGAGGCAAGAATACGTTTGGAAGAAATCAATAAAGAGTGTCATTGGGAGCCAGAGAAAAAGGAGCAAGAGATCAGTGGTTTGCATATTTAAAAAAAAATGTATTTGCCTAATTTGTCAAGCTTACTTTTGTTATATCCGATTTTGTTAAGCAGCCTGGGGTCCCTGGAAAGTCGTAATATATATGTATATACATTTATATATTTAATAAAAAAAAATTATTTAATTTATTATTTAATATATTTCTTCTTTTTCAACTCATTTATTAATATTTTTAATTAATTAATTTATTATATTAAAATAGTTGTCTAATATTTGTAACATATTTAATTATTTGAAAGTTATTATATTGTAACTTGATGGAGCACTTTGAGTTGCCTTTGTGTATGAAATTTACTATACAAATAAAGTAACCTTGCTTTGCCTTAGGAGAAAATGGCGGGAGTCAAACCGACACAGATGAAGATTCGGATAAAGATGGAGAGAGCAGCGAGGAGGTAGAGAGCGAATGTGACCAGGAGAAAGAGTTGAAGGAAAGAGCTGAGCAGCAGAATAACAGTTCTGATGATGGACATGACACAGAGAAAAACGGCGTCAAAGAAAGAACTGAACCAACATCTTCTTCCACGCCCCGCCCAGCTCGCCGTCGCAGCCGTGTCATCCGCCTGTACCAGGTGTGTTGTTTGTTTATTTGTTTTTATTAAATCGATGATGTGTATGTGATGTAAAAGAGCAATGACAATATTGTTCTATTTTGAATTCAATGACAATATCTATCTATTTATCTATCTACACTCAACAAAAATATAAACGCAACACTTTTATTTTTGCTCCCATTTTTCATGAGATGGACTTAAAGATCTAAAATTCATTCCAGATACACAATTGTACCATTTCTCTCAAACATTGTTCACAAATCTGTCTAAATGTGTGATAGTGAGCACTTCTGCTTTGCTGAGATAATCCATCCCACCTCACAGGTGTGCCACATCAAGATGCTGATCTGACATCATGATTAGTGCACAGGTGTGCCTTGGACTGTCCACAATAAAAGGCCACTCTGAAATGTGCATTTTTTTGCTTTATTGGGGGTCTGGGGACTCAGAACCAGTCAGTATCTGGTGTGACCACCATTTGCCTCATGCAGTGCAACACATCTTCTTCGCATAGAGTTTATCAGATTGTCAATTGTGGCCTGTGGAATGTTGGTCCACTCCTCTTCAATGGCTGTGCGAAGTTGCTGGAGACGGCTTATGGTGGAGAAATGAACATTCAATGCACAAGCAACAGATCTGGTTGACATTCCTGCTGTCAGCACGCCAATTGCACGCTCCCTCAATGCTTGTGGCATCTGTGGCATTTTGCTGTGAGACAAAACTGCACATTTCAGGGTGGCCTTTTATTGTGGACAGTCTAAGGTACACCTGTGCACTAATCATGATGTCAGATCAACATCTTGATGTGGCACACCTGTGAGGTGGGATGGATTATCTCAGCAAAGCAGAAGTGCTCACTATCACACATTTAGACAGATTTGTGAACAATGTTTGAGAGAAATGGTACAATTGTGTATCTGGAATGAATTTTAGATCTTTAAGTCCATCTCATGAAAAATGGGAGCAAAAACAAAAGTGTTGCGTTTATATTTTTGTTGAGTGTATCTACAGTGGAGGAAATAAGTATTTGATCCCCCACTGATTTTGTAAGTTTGCCCACTTACAATGAAATGAGCAGTCTATAATTTTAATGCTAGGTTTATTTTAACAGTGCAAGACAGAATATCAAAAAGAAAATCCAGAAAATCACGTAAAAAAAAAGATATAAATTATTTTGCATTTCATTGAGGGAAATAAGTATTTGATCCCCTATCAAAGCATTGCTTAGTACTTGGTGGAGAAACCCTTGTTGGCAAGTACAGAGGTCAGACGTTTCTTGTAGTTGATGACCAGGTTTGCACACATCTCAGGAGGAATTTTGGACCACTCCTCTTTGCAGATCCTCTCCAAATCTTTGAGGTTTTGAGGCTGTCGCTTGGCAACTCCAAGCTTCAGTTCCCTCCACAGATTTTCGATGGGATTTAGGTCTGGAGACTGGCTAGGCCACTCCATGACCTTAATGTGCTTCTTCTTGAGCCACTCCTTTGTTGCCTTTGCTGTATGTTTTGGGTCATTGTCATGCTGGAAGACCCATCCATGATCCAGTGACCTGGCTGAGGGAAGGAGGTTGTCAGCCAGGATTTCATGGTACATGGCCCCATCCATCTTTCCCTCGATGCGGTAAAGTCGACCTGTCCCCTTAGCACAGAAACACCCCCAAAGCATAATGCTTCCTCCTCCATGCTTGACGGTGGGGATGGTGTTCTTGGGGTTGTACTCAGCATTCCTCTTCCTCCAAACACAGTGTGTTGAATTAATACCAAATAGCTCAATCTTTGCAATCTTTGTTTCATCTGACCACATCACCAGCATTCTCTGAGTCGTTCAGGTGTTCATTGGAAAACTTCAGATGTGCCTTCTTGAGCAGGGGGACCTTACGGGCGTTGCAGGATCTTAATCCATTACGGCGCAGTGTGTTACCAATGGTTTTCTTGGTGACTGTGGTCCCAGCTGCCTTGAGATCATTAACAAGCTCCTGCCTTGTAGTTCTGGGCTGATCCCTCACCGTTCTCATTATCATTGAGACCCCACGAGGTGAGATCTTGCCTGGAGCCCCAGACCGAAGGAGATTGATGGTCATTTTGTGCTTCTTCCATTTTCTAATAATCGCACCAACAGTTGTCTCCTTCTCACCCAGCTTCTCACCAATGGTCTTGTAGCCCATTCCGGCCTTGTGCAGGTCTACAATCTTGTCCTTGATGTCCTTAGACAGCTCTTTGGTCTTGCCCATGATTGAGAGGTTGTAGTCTGATTTATTCTGTGGACAGGTGTCTTTTATAGAGTTAACGACAGGTGTCTTTTATATAGGTAACGAGTTGAGATCAGGAGAACTTTCTTAAAGTTAAAGGACTGTTCTGTGGGAGCCAGCATCCTTTATTGTTGGTAGGGGACCAAATACTTATTTCCCTCAATGAAATGCAAAATAATTTATATCTTTTTTTTTATGTGATTTTCTGGATTTTCTTTTTGATATTCTGTCTTTGACTGTTAAAATAAACCTACCATTAAAGTTATAGACCGCTCATTTCATTGTAAGTGGGCAAACTTACAAAATCAGTGGGGGATCAAATACTTATTTCCTCCACTGTATCTATCTATCTATCTATCTATCTATCCATCCATCTAACTAACTTACCAACTATCTATCTATCTATCTATCTATCTATCTATCTATCTATCAGTACGATGAGGAGGGTCAGCGGTACGGCCACCTCCCAGCCGATCAGTCGTCTCCCTCTGAGCTGAGCCCGGCTCCCCTCACACAGAGGCAGCGCTCTCTGTCTCTGACGCGCCTCCAAACCATCATGGCAGCCGCAGCAGCATCACCGCTGGACTCAGGACAGACAGAGGGCAAGCCACACTTCCACATGGAGATATGAAAACAGAGACACCGTCTTGGACTCTAAAAGACTTTAATCCTCCTACGAGAAACTTTCAATTGTTAATTAAACTCGAATTTTTACTCTGATGATCACACATCATAGTTTTTTTTCACGTGAATGATTTACAGCAGGCAGACCTGAACAGCCTGTGTTTCTAGTTTGAATTTTATTGCAAGTTAGATCAAGGGGTATCAGGGGGTGTGGCTTATCACATGTGGAGGAAGTGCTAAATCAGGTTTGTAATGGGTGGGCGTGGCTCATCCCCTTATGATGTCAATAGGGGACAGAAATCTGACTGACGTTTCTGAACACAGGTTTTCAGAAACATGGAGGTGGAGATGGGTTGTTATCTCATACTTTGGGCCTTTGGTCACATTGGGGACCCATATAAACGTTAACAAAAAAAACATGAAAAAGTGCATTTGGCATAAAAGGCGACCTTTAAAATCAACTATTACTTAAATGTGGGGGTGCCATTAGCTCAGTTGGTAGGGCATCCCCCCCATGGGCCTCGGCCAGCAGCGGACCCGGGTTCGATTCCAGCCCGCGGTCGTTCTCTGCATGTCACTCCCCTCCCTGACCCATTTCAACTCCGTCTCTGCACTATCAATAAAGCATAAAATTGCCCCATAAAAATATATATATATATATATATATATATATATTACTTAAAGGACTATACCATTCTAACTAGTTAATATTTACAATACTGCTGCAGCAGTTTTATACAGAAGCCCTGGATGGACATGGATACAAACATTTTATTCCTGTTTTTCCGTAAAAAAAACAAGTTAATTTGAGTTCATGATCAAGATCATCAGATAATCGTCCCGTTACAACAAATTGTTTTTCATTATTTTTTTATCACAGGCAAATGGGAAATAAAATGTATGATTCTTTGTCCGTTTAGGGCTTCCGTAGTTGGACAATAAGTGAGATGTCATCCAAGATGCTAGAAGAGCAAAAGAGACAGCTATGCATAAGGACATGATAGGAAATAACTGGAATTACCAGGCGCATGTTTGCACCCTACGCCGGTCTGTTATGTCGCCCACCAAAGAGCGAAAAAAAAAAAAAAAAAAAAGACCCAAAAAGTTATGAATAAATCCATCAAATTTAAACCTCTGGTAGTAAGTTGGAAAGCCATAGTTGTTTGTAAAGACTAGAACATCTTCATCACTGACAGCATCAAACATTAACTTAGAAAGTGTTTGATGAATGGACCAATTATTAAGAGGCAGCTTGTCAAACGTCCATTTCCTTTTTATTATTGTGAAAACATCTACAAACAAAGACACAAAATGGAAAAAAATTATTATTATCAAGAAAACATAAATTCCACATCTTTTCTCTCAGTTCATTTTTTGTTGTTTTCCTATTTTAAGAACTTTTCCCACATTTTCTTTTTTTCCAAATGAACACTATAAAAGTCTAATGAGTGAGAGAAAGGCGTCTCGACCGGTTGGCATGACGATGTGGAGTCCAGAGGGATGATTCTGTAGTTCCATGTTTGTGTGTGAATGTTTAAAGTCTGTCAAAGTGTCGGTTGGAACTGAAACTGAAACAGTTTTTTGCTTTTTATGAAAGAGTTTCCTCCCGTTTGTGGGTTCTGTTTTTCTCTCTTTTCTCCTTTTTGGTTCGGTGGCAACGTCTGCTACGATGATGGCGACCAGGTTTTCTGCCATTCCACAAACTCGTCTAGCAGCACTGGCCCTGCACACACAACAACAACAACAACAAATATGAATATACATCCGGCAATTTGTTGGTGTTCAATCTGAGAAATCATGCAATATAAGGCTATTTAATTAATTAAAAATGTTTTGCTAATGTCTCAAATCTCCATAACAGACAGTTCAGAAGAAACAACTTAAAATTAATATTGAAACATTTTAAAATTCCTTCATTGGTATTACATTGTCATTCAAGTTGATACATTTGTTGAATTATCTCATGAAATGCTTTGTATTTTTGATTTCTATGTTTCCAGAATGGTTGTGTTGCAATTTGATTTATTTGAGCACTTTAGTCCGTCTTGCAAGGATTATTTTTAGGGCCGACCGATTAAAATCGGCCGATTATCGCATATTTCGGAATAATCGGCATCAGCCGATTTTTTTTTCTTTTTCTCACATACATACATATATATATATATATATACACAGTCATATGAAAAAGTTTGGGACCCCCTTCTAATTTTTGGGATTTTTGTTAATTTTTCCCATTCATTAGCTGGGATTTCAAAGAAGCAAATTCCTTTTCATATATGACATACCTTAGGGAAACAGAAGCAATTCAGCAGTGTCATTTTGTTTATTGGAATAATAGAAAATATGCAATAGGCATCATGACAATTTGACTGGTGCACCCCAACAGAAAAATTACATCAGTACTTAGTTGAGCCTCCTTTTGCAAAAATAACAGCCTCTAGACGCCTTCGGTAGCCTGTGATGAGTGTCTAGATCCTGGATGGAGGTATTTTGAACATTCTTACATACTAAAGCGATCCAGTTCAGTTAAATGTGATGGCTGCCGAGCATGGAAAGCCCGCTTCAAATCATCCCATAGATTTTCGATGATTTTCAAGTCATTGGACTGCAACGGCCATATCAGAACATTGTACTTTTCCCTCTGCAGGAATTTGAACTGTGTTAAGGGTCATTGTCTTGTTGGAATATCCAACCCCTGGGCAACTTCAACTTTGTGACTGATGCTTGAACATTATCCTGAATAATTTGTTGAAACTGGGTTGAATTCATCCGACTATCGACTTTAACCAGGGCCCCAGTCCCTAAAGTGGCCACAGCATGATGAAACCTCCACCAAATTTGACAGTAGGTAGCAGGTGTTTTTATTGGAATGCAGTTTTCTTCTTTCGCCATGCAAAGCACTTTTTATAAAGACCAAATAACTTAATTTTTATCATCAGTCCAAAGCATTTTCTTCCAATATGAATCTGGCTTGTATAAATGAGCTTTTGCATAATCCATGCAACTGTATCTGTGGCGTGGGCGCAGAAAGGGCTTCCTTCTCATCACCCGGCCATACAGATGTTTTGGTGCAAATTGCGCTGAATTGTTGAACGATATACAGATAGACAATCTGCAGCCAGATGTTCTTGCAGGTCTTTGGAGGTGATCTGTGGGTTGTGTGCAACCATTCTCACAATCCTCCACCTATGCGCTCCTGTTTTTTTCTTGGTCTGCCATGCCTGGGTTTAACTGCCACTGTGCTTCCATTTCCTGACAACGTTCCCTACAGTCGAAATTGACAATTGAAACCTTTGGGAAAGCTTCTTGTAGCCTTCCCCTAAACCATGAATAATCTTTGTTTTTCAGATCTTTTGGGAGCTGCTTTGATGATCCCATTCTGTCTCACTTCAGCAGAGAGTCAAAGAGAAGTGCAACTTGCATTTAGGCACCTAAAATACCTTTTATCATGAATAAACAGACATTTCTATGAGGTTCAATACTTAACAACATAATCCAACCAATTTTGTGTTTAAATTCATCAGTTTTACATGCTGTTACACGCTGAAATTTGTTCTCTGAGGGGGGGCTCACTCTCTCACACTTTGAAAACCCCTGCTATAGCCTATTTACAGCAGCAGCAGGTGTGTTGTAATACATTGGATTAATTTACACTTGACAGTTCCCCCTGCAACCAATAGGATAGCAGAGGCATTGGTCATCGCTTGACAGTTAATAATAAAAAAAATGTATATGGTGCTTTTTTGGAGGTCATTCAAAGACACTTTACATCATAGAGAATCATACATGTAGAAAAAGAAAACAAAATACGGTTTGAATTGGAGTCAGGTGTCATTATGGTTCCTTAAAGAGGTGAGTTTTGAGTTGACTTTTGAATAAGTTTATTGAGTGTGAGATGCTGATGTTTGGGGGGAGGGAGTTCATATCAATGCATAATGTCTGAATTTAGACATATTTGTTACACTTTATTTTTGTTAGACAATGCGTAATGCAATAAAGAAAAAGTTCCTGTACATATTTTCAACTTATTATTATTATTATTTTTTTTTAAATCGGCCGATTTAATCGTAATCGTCATTTTTCTTTGAAAATAATCGGCATCGGCACTCCAAAATCAATATCGGTCGGGCCCTAATTATTTTATGTCCTGGTGTAAGGTCCATAAAGTGTAGTGGCAGCGTTGACCTTTGAGTGAGAGAACCAGAGTCTAAATAGAGGAAGCTGAGATCATATGAGCCAGTGTCTGATAACCCCTCTGCTCAATGAGAGGCAACACAAAACACACCTCTCTGTATCCACGAGTGAAAACAGTCACAACAAACGAAGTCAACAAGCCCAAAGAAAGGGCTTTGACAAACGAGGCCTCCATCATTACAGGAGTTCTGTCATCACTGCTATAGCATCTTCAAACACAGCCATTGGTGCTGCTGATGGACACGCACACACACTCTTGAGGCATTCAATTACAAAAATGCCCCAAGCATTAAACAGCAGATTTTTTGATGGCGGGAATAAAAGAATACTGTTGCTTTTTTGGAGATAGCGTTACCATTATATTTGCAAGAGAAACTTTTAAAAACAAACTCACAAGCTCCGTCTTCATCGTAGTTACTGAGGTCTGTGTTGATGGTTCTGCTGAACTCCAGAACATTATACCACTGGTCCTTATTCATCCCTTTGTACTTGGACTGCTGTGGGAGAGAATAACAGAGAGAGGGGGTGAAAAAGATTGAAAAGTAAACACTTATATTTCTAGTTAAGAGTCAATTTTGTTCCTGTTCAATATTGCTAAGATAACCTACTGCTGTCAGAAACATCTGTCACTTTTCTTTCCCGATCTGAACCAATGAGAGCAAAAAGATTAATTTACCTCGAGGAACTGGTGGAAGACGGGGAATAGAGGCCACGTTCTCCCCAGCAGCAGTGCCAGCATGGACTTAGCCGTGTCCATGTCTAAACTCCTCTGGTCCTTATCCTAAAGAACAGACAGCAGTGAGAGGAAGGGGACGGAATGTTTGGGTCAATTTATGTTTTGATCCTGTCGCTTTTCAAATCTAAATGTAATGCCATTTGGAAAAAAGTACAAAAAATATATATTAGAGAGGTATTCATAAAGACCCTGCAATATACAGTCATATGAAAAAGTTTGGGAACCCCTCTCAGCCGGCATTATAATTGACTCTGCTTTCACACAAAAAAGATAAAAGTGGTATGTCTTTAATTTACCAGGAACAGCTAAGTACTGGGATGTTTTCCAAACAAAGATTTTTTGAAAAGCAGTATTTAGTTTTATGAAATTAAATAAAATGTGAAAAACTGGCTGTGCAAAAATATGGGAACCCCTGTGGTCTTGCTGATTTTAATGCATGTAACAGCATGTAAAACTGAGGACTTTAAACACAAAATTGGTTGGATTATGTTGTTAAGCCTTGAACCTCATATAAAGGTCTGTTTAATCATGATAAAAGGTATTTTAGGTGCCTAAATGCAAGTTCCACTTCTCTTTGACTCTCTTTAGAAGTGAGACAGAATGCGATCATCAAAACAGCTCCCAAAAGATCTTAGAAACAAAGATTATTCATTGTCATGGTTTAGGGGAAGGCTACAAGAAGCTTTCCCAAAGGTTTCAATTGTCAATTTCTACTGTAAGGAACGTTGTCAGGGAATGGAAGGACACAGGCACAGTTGCAGTTAAACCCAGGTCTAGCAGACCAAGAAAAGTACAAGAGCGGCATATGCGGCAGATTGTGAGAATGGTTGCACACAACCCAAAGATCACCTCCAAAGACCTGCAAGAACATCTGGCTGCAGATTGTGTATCTGTACATGGTTCTACAATTCAGTGCAATTTGTCCAAAACATCTGTATGGCCGGGTGATGAGAAGGAAGCCCTTTCTGCGCCCACGCCACAGATACAGTTGCATGGAGTATGCGAAAGCTCATTTAGACAAGCCAGATTCATATTGGAAGAAAATTCTTTGGACTGATGAGACAAAAATTAAGTTATTTGGTCTTTATAAAAAGCAGATGTTTTGGTGCAAATTGCGCTGAATTGTTGAACGATGTACAGATACACAATCTGCAGCCAGATGTTCTTGCAGGTCTTTGGAGGTGATCTGTGGGTTGTGTGCAACCATTCTCACAATCCTCCACCTATGCCGCTCCTGTTTTTTTCTTGGTCTGCCATGCGTTTAACTGCCACTATGCCTGTGTCCTTCCATTTCCTGACAACGTTCCCTACAGTCGAAATTGACAATTGAAACCTTTGGGAAAGCTTCTTGTAGCCTTCCCCTAAACCATGACAATGAACAATCTTTGTTTTTCAGATATTTTGGGAGCTGTTTTGATGATCCCATTCTGTCTCACTTCAGCAGAGAGTCAAAGAGAAGTGCAACTTGCATTTAGGCACCTAAAATACATTTTCTCATGATTAAACAGACATTTCTATGAGGTTCAAGGCTTAACAACATAATCCAACCAACTTTGTGTTTAAAGTCCTCAGTTTTACATGCTGTTACAGGCATTAAAATCAACAAAACCACAAGGGTTCCTATATTTTTGCACAGCCAGTTGTTCACATTTTATTTTATTTCATACAACCAAATACTGCTTTTCAAAAAATCTTTGTTTGGAAAACATCCCAGTACTTAGCTGTTCCTAGTAAATTAAAGACATACCACTTTTATATTTTTTGTGTGAAAGCAGAGTCAATTATAATGCCGGCTGAGAGGGGTTCCCAAACTTTTTCATATGACTGTGTATATATATATATATATATATATATATATATATATATATATATATATATATATATATATATATATTTCAAAATAAAGATTGTGTTTCAAGAGAACTGACATTACTTTTGATTTTAAATTGTGAAAAAAACAAGGCTACACATTCACTGTATTTACATCAGATCTCCACTCATTCTAAACTTGAACATCACCACAGCAAAGTGAGAAGTTATAACACTAGATGTAATAAAAAAAACATCTTAAAAAGGGTGTTGACTCACTCTGGAAAAGTCAAAGGCATATCTGTAGATGTTTTTGAAGGCGACGGAGTCGTTGAGCTCATTGCGCAGGTAATCCAGTTTACTCTGTAACCGCTCTGTGCAGTCAACCCTGAAGGAGTTGAAGAATCACAGGTTAAAACTAAAACACAGTTAAAACAGGTTTCACACAACGCCAGAGTGTTGGCAGAAAATACAGCTTTCGACTGTATGAAACAGTGAACCAGGCCTGTGGTTCATATGTTCAGTATAAACCAACAGTGAATAAACAATAGAACATTGAAAGTGAGTTCTTACTGTAATACTGTCATTCCCCTGAGCCACTCGTCTTTTGTGAAGAATCCCATATTTACAGCTTCCAGGTGCCACGCTAAAACTAACATGATAATCTGAAAAAAAAGGAGAAACAATAAGTTTATCTGTTAATAGTTTATATATTAACATTGGTGCAGTGAAAAACACTGATGTCATCAAAACCTTTTCTAGAACCGAGATGCAGTGATGATACTTGATGAATACTTTTCCAGGTTAGGTATAGGATGAATACAGTAAAAACTCACATTCTCCGGTTCCACTCCGATGTCTTCACAGAACTTCTCCATGGCCTCTGGGCCGACCACCTTGTCTGGGCCGGCGTAGGCGTGGAACCAGGCCAGGCACTTCTTATTAGAGAACAGCTTGTCACTGATCGGCCGGGCACCGCGGATCTGAGGCCGAGTGAAACTACAACACACAACAAAGGCTTTAGGTTAAAGATTACATCAGTTTGAAATGAAGCTAAATAATATCACAATGGTCAGAAAAAGTAGATCCCTGAAGAGTTAGGAAAGAATTTATATATCAGTTGGGTAAAATAAAACATGACAAAATGACAAACACACTTATGACTCTGTTCTGATCCTCCAAAAGCTTCACTAGTTACCATTTCATAATTAATTCAATAGGATCATGTTTGAACACACAACAAGCGTTTGAAAACTTTGAGGTAGAAGAATTCAGCTTGTAAGTAAATGACATGTAGTGATTTTATGTTTCCTTCGAATGTAGGTTGTATTGAGTTACATTGTGATGTGTTCAAGTGCTGTTCAGTAAAAACGACTATTTGGTGAAGGCAACTTCATGGTTCAATTTAATCTTGTAAAATGTAGTGTTACGTCAGAAACTAATACAAATAGGCTACAGTTGAAGTTGAATTTTTTTTTTGTTTTTCCCGACGGCCATACCGTGTACCAGGGAAGAATTTGGGGAAAGTTTGAGGGATAAAAAACTGGATGCCGCCCAACCCTTGTACCAAATAAACTGGTAACATAGTCCTCCTGCTGTGAACTGATATAACACTGATTAAAAGGGCAAGTGAGTGATGAGTGCCCCGTGTTCCCATAAACACACTAGCTTACTGTCTGAATGCAACATTAACAACCACACGTATCTACTCAAGCCACACACACACACACACACATACACACACGCACACAAAACTGAGAGGGGTCCAGTCTGCTACTGCCAGGTGAAAGAGACACTGCCAGTTCCTTATTGAGAACACAGCGGGTTCAAACAGAGGCCAGACTCTCCCGCAAACTGCCTCACACTCACCAGGGTTTCTCTGGCTCAGGACGGGCCTTTGGGGGGGGACTATGCAGATACATTTTGGTCACAACACTTTTCTGGGGTCACAACTATGTGCACCAGTAACGGCAAGAAGTCCGTTATGTTATTTGCTGGTTTTTGCTGTTAATTTCTTAGTTTTATAAATGAAGAAAAAAGTTTATTTATTTCATTGTCATTTCATTTTATTTTGGTGCTGGATAAAAACCTCTTTGGGGGGGCGCCAAAAGTGTCTTTATGCAGGATTCTCCTTAGAGGGTTTGAACGACATGATACAAATCACACTCAGTACCCAAACTTAAAAGATACACTAGAGAAAGGTCTGATGGAAATAATTCCACCCATTGCAGATAAAGGACCAGAGAGAACAGACGAGCTATAGATATATTTTACCTTGTGATTTTAGACTTGTGTTCATTATCCTCTGCATCAGGATGCTTCCTCTTCTTCTTCACCGGCATCCCTGAGGCTTTGAGGGGCTTCAGAGGCTGGGCTGAATACAGAGAAATAATAGAATATTAACAATTATAATATTTGTTTGTTTGGTCAGTCTGTGTCTGCATTATGATACAACAGGATCAAATAAAAACACTCAAGTAATCATGACGGACCGGGACCAGCAGCTGATGATAATTTGTTTTTGTGTTGACAGAAGGCCAGATATCTTACTTCAAAGTACTTTCCTGATTTACAAATCGCTGTATTGAACAGGTAGATCCAAGTCGGCTGAGAAAATTAAGAGTCGACGGGGACAGCTCTAAAGATAACAAATCCATCTACATACAATACAAGCCAATAATTAATAATCTATTAGAGGAGAAAACGTGTAGGATGCGGGTCATACCGGTGTATTTCTTGCTGCCGTGTCCATTCAAATCGAAGAGATTCTAGAGGAAAATAAATCAAACTTCAGGTAAAATGGTTCCAGCTCAATAACACTTTGATAAACTTTAGTCCAGTCAGCAGACAGAGATTAGGATGGAGATATTGTACTGAGAAGTTGAGCAGCATAATCACTGTGTAAATGTTGGACTGCATTAGCTTTTAGATGTAGCACACTAAGCTAACACAAGTACTTACAAACTTATCCAGCGTTCCAGATAATGTATAATGTTCTTACGGTGCAGGTTTTTCCTGTGAGTAGAAAAAACAGGCACAATATCGTTAGTAGTCAACTCACACGAACACGCTAAAAACACATTAATTAATTTTCAATATTAATAAAAACCTAGAATAACATTTTGGTTACAACTGATTGAGCAAAATCTAAATGTTGTGAATTGGCTCAAAATGTTAATAATAACTGTACATTGATATTTAGCGGTTAAATAAGTGAGAATAGCAAGGCCTTTAAACCTGCAGTGTGTAGAATTTTGGGTTTTATTTCCTAGCAGATTTTGTAGAAAGTAATTGTAATATCCATAAGTACGTTTAATTTAGTGCATAATAGCTGAATTAATTTTTTTGAATTATTATTTTTTCCCTTAGAAAGGGTCTCATATATGTCCATATTTCTGCATATTTTGGACCAAGGCCTAGTGCCGCCATCTTGAAAGTGTCATAGTTGGAATGTCATCAGGTGCATTGTTTAACATGTAGAATTGTTCTTGTCCTTGAAGGCCACTGTAGCTTCTGTTATTATTCTAAAGGGGTGGGGTTACCCAGGGAGCGTTGCATTCTAGAACTTTCTAGAACTTTCTTGATGATGTCATATTACACACTGCACCTTTAATACTTGTTTAGGGAAAACAGTTCAGTAGTGCTACAACCGTAAATCTTAACCATTTTTCATGGGGACGTAGGGTTGGTATTGTTTGAATGTTATCAATTCTGTTCCGATTCTCAAATCTTAACGGTTCAGCATTTCCATTCCAATAAGATAAAAAAGGGAGGTCAAATGTTCATGTATTTTATAAAGAATATTAAATCGTGTTCTTGTAGACAGAGAATGATCATTGGACCAAATGTTTTATAAACGTACACAGTTGAGATTTTAACCTGCAGTGTGTAGAATTTTGGGTTTTATTTCCTAGCAGATTTTGTAGAAAGTAATTATAATATCCATAAGTACATTTAATTTAGTGCATAATAGCTGATTTTTTTTTTTATTATTATTTTTTTTCCCCTTAGAAAGGGTCTCATATATGTCCATATTTCTGCATATTTTGGACCAAGGCCTAGTGCCGCCATCTTGAAAGTGTCATAGTTGGAATGTCATCAGGTGCATTGTTTAAAATTTAGAATTGTTCTTGTCCTTGAAGGCCACTGTAGCTTCTGTTATTATTCAAAAGGGGTGGGGTTACCCAGCGAGTGTTGCATTCTAGAACTTTCTAGAACTTTCTTGATGATGTCATATTACACACTGCACCTTTTAGTTCGATCTCACAAGAATCTAAAATGATCTTCTAGAATTATGCTGTTTAACAGGCAGGTTAACCAGACACAAATACAGACTTTGAGTTACAGATTCGATCCAGTTTTACTGTTGCTGTCCTTTAAAAAGGGATAATGTCAGTCAGCAGCTGTAAACGAGCATGACTCATTATTCCCCCAAATTTCAGCGATGTCCTTATGAGTAATGTTGAAAGAATATAAGTTACATAAGTTAGTTCACAAAACAGCCTGTCGCCGACTAAATGTGTGCTTTTGATTATGTGTCATAAAAGAAGAAGTTAAACTAAGGAATGTGTCACACAGATTTGTTTTCTCCTGAAGCTGGTTCAGATAAATAGTGACATCATTTAGGAAATTATTAACAGCAAAACAGAATTTAGATAGATAGATAGATAGATAGATAGATAGATAGATAGATAGATAGATAGATAGATAGATAGATAGATAGATATAATATTAAGTCTCAGCTAAAGACATATTTAGATCATTCCCTGGTCTTCTTTAGACACATTTAATTTGATTTATTTCTGCATGTTAACTTTCACAACAACTACTCTCCTAATTGCGTCACTATGGTTACACAAAATGTTATCAGTCACTGTTAGTTAAGTTTTAAGGTTTAGTTTTACATACATGGTGCATACATTTTAACATCTGGATAAATGTATTTGATATTGCAAGTCATTTATCTTGTTTTTGGTTTACTGTGATGTTATGATTTGTATTTTTGTTACAGCCCACTCAACTGTTTGAGTGTATTACTTTAACTTACTTTGTATTTGCATCCAAAGTGTACTTGGGTGACTTGAAAGGGGCTCACAAATAAAATGTACTAACATTATTATTCATATCTAAATGCGAAATAGTTTTTTTTTTTCAGTTGAAAGTAATAAAAAAAAAATTGTTGTTTTTTCAAATGAAAAATATAATTAAAAAGTTTAATTTGTGTCGTCAATAAAGCAGGAAAATCAAATCATTTGTTTTGTCACACAACAGCAGCAACACATTAATGTACCGATTCCAATTGATAACTTATTTTAAACGTCAATTACCTTTGAAAAAAAAAACGTTTTTAGTTTCTTCCGTTGAAGCTAACTGACCACGGCTAACTAGGTCAGTAGGACGTTGTTATACAATCATGACGAGGCCTCACATTTTATTATCGATTACACAGTCAGAAAACCTTCAAATTCAACACAAAATACATATTATCAGTTTGACATGTTCCGCTGCTAGGAGACTTCTTTTGTTTCATAGCCAGCGAAGCTGCAATGCTAACGTCAGCTAATGTGTCAACACATGCGTCAAACGGCCTTTTTAATCCACCTGAACCCGGTTAAAGCCAAGTATAATAAATTGTATTGTTAATAAACACAAACATTATTGATAAGAAATGCTATATATAGTTATTTAAACTCTGCCAAACACTTACTTTTTTCAGTTTCTCTACAGGCTGACAAATCAGTTCCACTCGCTTCTCTGCTGTACTGTCGCCGGCGTTTCCGGGCAGTGGACGATACCACCACTTTATGGACAGGGGGGTGTAACGCAAAATGAAATTACCCATTTCGAAGAAAAATATTCTCCTACACGCATGTTTACGAAGCGAATTTTACTTTAAAATACCTTTAAGCGTATATAAATTAAATGAACATTATTTTGGCCAGCAGTAAACCATGAGAGAAAAGAAGAAAAATAAAACGGAATCCCTCCGGACCAAAAAGGGTGACACGTGCTTGTTTTTAAAGGAACATTCCTTTATTTTTGGCCCTCACATGTAACTCTCCACGTTTCTCTGCGCTCAAACTCACTGACCCAAAACTGAAAGTGTATTTTTGTGTTTACAAGCTAAAACCTCTTATAAACTTAGCTGCCAACAGATTTAGCCATAACACGAAACAAAACACTAGTTATATAAAACTAAATAGCTGAACATTTATTTCTCATTATTATTATTTGCTACAGCAACAATTTCCCTTGGGGGATTAATACAGTAGGCTGTCAAATCAAATGTCTATCTATCTATCTATCTATCTATCTATCTATCTATCTATCTATCTATCTATCTATCTATCTATCTATCTATCTATCTATCTGGGGCACTGCTAAATGCTGTTAACTGTTGCCATGGGTAACAGACTGTTGCTACGGACATCATTTCGATCGATACACCTGCTGTCATAACAATCCGCTGACAGACGCGACGTCTACAAACATTTACATACTGCTCCTTCAAAAAACAATGGAAAACGTTTTCAAACTGTCGTTCTCCAGGTAGACATTGCTGTAAACCAAAATATATGCCTAGCAGATTTGGATTTTTGTTCTTGTTCGAACCTTTCCGTAGCACAGGCTATGAACTGGAACATCTAGGTCACATCAGTGTTCGTTGACTTCTCTTAAAAACTAGAAACGAAAACAAAGCCCAACTGAGGTTGTCTGTCTTTCAGCGGCTAGTCTGGGAGTGAGGGAATCAGGGAAAGAAAGAAAATACATCCATCTTACATCTGTCTTTTATTTTCCAGGGAAATAAATTATTATTCCACTTTAAACAATATTTGAAACAAGCAAAAAAAAAAACGCAGCACATGAAGGTAGTTGAAACCCTTCTCCCACTCAAAAAACAACAACAAAAAGTTAAAGGTGCAGTGTGTAATATGACATCATCAAGAAAGTTCTAGAAAGTTCTAGAATGCAACACTCCCTGGGTAACCCCACCCCTTTTGAATAATAACAGAAGCTACAGTGGCCTTCAAGGACAAGAACAATTCTAAATTTTAAACAATGCACCTGATGACATTCCAACTATGACACTTTCAAGATGGCGGCACTAGGCCTTGGTCCAAAATATGCAGAAATATGGACATATATGAGACCTTTTCTAAGGGAAAAAATAATAATTCTAAAAAAAATCTTCAGCTATTATGCACTAAATTAAATGTACTTATGGATATTATAATTACTTTCTACAAAATCTGCTAGGAAATAAAACCCAAAATTCTACACACTGCAGGTTTAAATGTCTTTACTTGATATATTGGTGAATGTTCAGCTGGTTTAGACTATGGCTGATTGTGTTGTCTTCAAGTTTTTTTTATTTTGAAAGGCCACAGGTAAGTCTGTGCCATGGACATATTATAAGGTAGAAATTTCGGGAACTGTTTTGGGGAGATTTTTCCACTAAAATCTGTTAAAAAATCAGAAGCAGGTAAGTCATCAGTGGCTTAACAAACATGGATGAGAGAGTAGCCTACAGATATATGCAAATTATTTTAAGCATTTTTTAAAAAGTGTTACTGAAAATGACACAAGTGGAGCTCAGTGTATTATAGTTGCTTAACAAGTCATTGATCACAGAAAGAAAAAAAGAAGCAACAAATCCTAATCGACTCATTACGCTGAAGTCCATGTACTAAAACAGTATAATGTAAAATAGTAGCTGAGCCACGTCTGTGCATAGAGAATAATTCTGCATACTGTGATTGACATTGGCAGAGTTGTGTGAAAAGTCAATCTGATAATTACCAACATTATGGTCTTATATTCAGAGACGGAGAGTCTATTTCAGCAACTACAGGTGTGTATCAAATCAGTGAAAAGGTGATTAGGCCAACATTTATTTTATTCTTTAATTAACAGAAACTAAGGAATAGTATGGGCCACACAGTGCACTCATACGTTTTATTTTAAGCAGTTTTTTTATGCACTTCCAGAAAAACACGAGTGTTGAGAATAAGCCTAATTCATACTGACAACAGACATAAAAAAAAATTCTCGACATCTCAACTTTATTCTCGAAGTTCATAACGAAAACAAAACAGATTTTTTTCTCTCCCGTGGCTTTATACTCTTCTGTCAAACAGCAGAGAGAGTTGCAGTAAATAAATACTGTCAACATGGATGAACACAAAAAAACAGAAAAAAACTAAAACATTTCAGAGAAATTAACATTCTTCATAAATATAAAATAAATATTAAAGATTCAATCCCACACATTCACTGTTGTCTTTCCTCTCCCGCACCGCTCAGCTCAACAGATAATCCACAATCAGAATCTTACAAAATAATATCAACAAGTTGAATCGTAGTAGTGCTTTTAGGTCTAAGGGTATTAAAAAAAAATTATGATTTTAAAGGGGCACTGTGTAATATGACATCAAGAAAGTTCTAGAATGAAACTCGCCCTGGGTAACCCACCCCTTTTGAATAATAACAGAAGCTACAGTGGCCTTCAAGGACAAGAACAATTCTAAATTCTAAACAATGCACCTGATGACAGTCCAACCAACATGGATGCCTCCATAAGACTTTCCTGCTCAATGTACAAAATGTAACATTAATATTTGTAATTCTCCGCTCAGGAGGATAATTCAGATTATTGGCAGAGGTGATTTTACACCAATGAGGACATATTTATGAATGAGGATATTGATTTTAGCAAATAAATTACTTAACATGTTACACAGTGTCCCTTTAAGTGTTTTTAACGTGTAATAAAGCGTTCTTGAATCTTAGTGCTTTCGATAATTTAGATTTTTGCTTTTTAATTCATGGTATGAACATTTCTGCCCCAGCATTTTCTGAACATGTGGAGTAGCTCCTTTAAGAAATGTTAGTTAAAAGGTGCTACGAGGAACTTTAGATATTTTTGAAACATTCAAATTTTTCCTCTGATGATCATAAATGACATGTAACAGCAAACGAGACCATCAGTGCAAAGAATGATATTTTTATATAGTTTTTCTTAATGCCTTTGTCCGGGGTACGCTCACCCAGGAACAACAGCTGGCATAGTAAAAAAAAAATACCGCTTTTGTCCAAAGGGGGTGCAAGAATTAACACAAACTCAAAGTTCCTCAGAGCACCTTTAAAAACTAAAATAATTTAAATGTCAAAGAAGCAGCAAGAAAGTAAAACAAAATGGGAAAATGTGATGCCGATATTGATGTGATGACAGTATTTCAGTTGACTTAATGCTTTCGGATGTTTTTTATAGTCACAGGACAGCCACACACACACAAACACCACACCCTCAACTCCCCTTGACTGTCAATTTCATACACTCTCTTTATGTGTATAACATTCAAATTGTGAGTTCTACATACTAAGAGATCAAAACTAAAAGGCATATTAGATATCAATGGTAAGTTATCTCAGCAAAAGTTAATTAGTTGGCTCAAATGTAGGCAGTTTTCCTTAAAACATGAGTTTTAGTTCCTCAGAACAGTTTCCTTGAATTATATAGTTTTTTAAATTTTTTAATTTTTATGTGCATTTGTTTATTTTTTAATGGCAGAGTCTCTCTCTTTAATGCATTTAGATGGTATTTAATCTCACCATTTTCACATTGAGGTTCTTACACAGCAAACATATTTGCAGTATGATAGACAATACATAACGAACTTTACCAGCCACCAAAGATTTAAAAAGAAAAAATATCAGCGTTTAAACCTGCAGTGTGTAGAATTTTGGGTTTTATTTCCTAGCAGATTTTGTAGAAAGTAATTATAATATCCATAAGTACATTTAATTTAGTGCATAATAGCTGAAAAAAAAATGTTGAATTCTTTTTTTTTCCCTTAGAAAGGATCTCATATATGTCCATATTTCTGCATATTTTGGACCGAGGCCTAGTGCCGCCATCTTGTAAGTGTCATAGTTGGAATGTCATCAGGCGCATTGTTTAAAATTTAGAATTGTTCTTGTCCTTGAAGGCCACTGTAGCTTCTGTTATTATTCGAAAGGGTTGGGGTTACCCAGGGAGTGTTGCATTCTAGAACTTTGTAGAACTTTCTTGATGATGTCATATTACACACTGCACCTTTAAATGAGTGGCTCTTAATTTCCGAACTCTCTCAAAGTGTGACAGATCCTCCACTGAACAGAAAACTAACAAACAAAAAGAAAAAAGCAGCATGCTGTTGATAGTGCACACACACACACACACACACACACACACACACACACACACACACACACACACACACACACACACACACACACACACACACACACACACACACACACACATCTAAAAAAGACCAGATACACACCATGCATTCAAACACTCACTCACACACAATTTGGCAAAATACTCCTCGGTAGTTTAAACTTATCTCTCCATCTGTGTCCTTCTTCTCAATTGCAGCTTTCACTCGCAACTTTTTTGCATTTCCCAGTTCAAAGATAAGACAAATGTAGAATAGGTAGGATGTAAAATGGCCACCCTAAGATGACAGCTGTGCCACTAAAGCTATAGTGCGTAACTTTTTCATATAAATGAATGCCAGTTCATGAGTTGACACAAAGTTGATTAAGCCTATCAGCTCCACAAAACTCTCTCTGTATTTTTCAGTACGGCAACGTTTACAAACTGGTGTCGCCCTCCCGACACTGGTGCAAGGGCTCAAGAAGCGCCCACGAAATCAGTTGTTGATTCTACTGCTTAGAAAAAACCTGGACTTACAGCAGAAGGAGTAAAATCCATGCGTGATCACAGAAGGCTTACCCTCATTTATGTTGTTTTTAATTCTCAGAATTCCTCTCAGGGGCAACAGAAGTTACGCACTATAGCTTTTAGTGAATGCTAAGGATTGATATGAGCTTGATACATGTGTCCTCCCTCCTCTACTCACTGCTACTCCTCCTCCGCTGCAGTCTGTAGCTGATCAAAGTAAGGCAGGAAGTATTTAATTCAATAAAGTCACTATTTTTTTCTCTTCCGACGTCATTCTCAAACCGCCCAGCCCCTCGGGTCGACACTAGAGGGCGCCATAGACAAACAGACAGTGCGGTGACTCGACCCCATAGCTCCATAACACACCGGTGTCTCACAAACACAAAAAACGACCCAGAATTTTTTTTGCGAAAGAGGCTTTTCTTCACTTATCACCAGCCCTTGTCCAGTCTCCTCTCCAAGGTTTTTAAAGTGCCGGTAGCGGACCAGGAGTAAAAATCAAAAATTCAAAGCCCTGTGTTGCTGCCTAGGCCATGTATATGAAGGTGTTGAGGTCCGTCTCGTCCCTCTTGATGTACTTGTGTTCGATGAGCCACTCGATCTGCTCTTTGATCATCTTCTTCTGTGGTAAAAACATGTTCTTGAGGATCTCCACCAGCTCCGTCTGCAGCTGGGCGTTACTGATCCGCTTCCTCATCTTCATGATCTGGATAATGGCCTCCTGGAAGGGAGACAGATATACAGAAAGACATATTAGAGGTGGAGTCAGCGATTTTGGAGAACGCTTATTCTCAAAATTAGTGAATATCTCCTCGTGATACGCCCGCTAGCTGTCCGTATTGTGTGTGTGCGTGCTGGAAAACAAATTAACACTCAGCCTAGGCTCTGTAAACTGGTATGTTGCTAGCTACGGTGGGCTCCCTTTGTTTACATACTCTTTGATTCACGGACAGGTAGCGGATCGTGAGGAGATATTCACTGATTTTGACAAAAAGCAACCTCTGTCAAACACCTAGTTAAACATCCATGAAGACAAAATGTGATTTATTTATTTTTGGTACCTGAGTTCTGAGTATTCTGAGCTGAACGATTCCTTCGTTCTCCTCTTCTCTCATTCGCTCTGTGGTCAGCTGCAGGCGACCAATCAGATTGATCTTTCCTCGCTTCTGGACTTTGGAGTTTTTACTGGTAAAATATCAGACAAAAAGACACTCAAAATCAATATCCCAAAATAAATAATATAAGTTAATCAGTTATTTATGGCGAGATTTCATCTAACGACAAACAACATACAGTCCTTAAAAAACTGTTTTATTTATTTGAGAATATACATATTAAGTACATATTTATAATTCAATATTTAATTATGTTAATTTATATAATACTGACGTTATTTTTATACAAATATGGAGACTTTAACACAAATTACTCTGTATTTTGGTTTTTAAGTTAAAGAATTAAAGAAAGAAGAAAGTAATTTTCTATGGATTGTAAGAAAACCAATGAAACATGTTTTCAAACTTTTTTTTGGCTTTTTATATATTTATTTTTTATCATCATATATGTAAAGATGTCAGTTGAAATGTTGTCTTGACAGTAACAGTGTTGTGTAAAAACTCAATAAAACACTAATTGTAAAGAAAAAGAAAAAAACAATGTAACATACATGAGTGAGAACTCCTGGTTGACGTAGAAGAGAGTGCTGTCTGTGAAGTCTTTGGGGGAGTTGACTGAAGGTTCGTAGGATAACACCTGTCGCTTCAGCTTGGGGAACGCCACCAGAGACTGTTAACAGAAAGGAAATGTTAAAGATATGAAGCCATGTATACAATCACTTTGGATTAACATAGTCTAAAAACCACCATCAACATACTTTGATTATCTGTACTGATTGTCAACATGACTATATTGTTAAATTACCACTGCTTTCAGAGAAGTGTTAGCAGGAGAAGTAACAGTATATGTTTAATATCTTTCAGGCAGTGGACAATTGCACCAGATAGTATAACATTTCGGTAAAGTTCTACAAAAATGTTTACGTATGTTTGGATCCACAAGTTACTTTTATGCACTTTCAGCGGGTTAATGCACATACATTTTTTTAGCGAACTGACAATTGGATAGAAATAGATACAGATGCATTGATCTAATCTTATCTGACCCATAGTGTGCGCCGTAGCTCTGCGTCAGGCAGCTCGGTGGCCAGCTTCAGGTTGTCGAAGCTGATCCTCTCTCTGGGTCTCTGGTTCCAGGCAAACAGCACGGCCAGCTGGAAGGTGGTCACCTCCAGGTCATACTGCCCCACCTCGTTCTTAAAGGTGATCTAAGGAAATAACACAGAGTCCTTAAGTAAAGTAGCAGTAAGAAGGAGGGAAGACCTCTGGGTTAAGGAGGAGCGAGAAAATGAGGAATCTTAATTTAAGGGAGGAATTAAAGAGATTGTATGAGCAAAAGGAGAAGGTCTCCCAATAATTTTCAAATTCCAGAAGTGAAAAAAAAAAAGTATTTTAATCGAGTGAGAGTCTGGATCTTATCTGACTCACGATGCCGTTGGACATGAGGTGATGCCAGTGCAGTTTGCGTCCGCTGTGGTTCCTCTTGTAGAAGTCTTCCACCTCTGGGATGAGATCCTCCAGCTCTGTGGGCAGCGACACAAACACCTTCTCACTGCTACGGGACCATGCGCCCGCGTTCAAGATCTTTATGTTCACACTGTCCGCTGTGTGGGAGAGAGAGGGAGAGGGACAATGGAGTTAGGTAGGTGTAGTTTAAAAACATGTTATTTATCAGAGAAATATTAATGTTTGGATAGGGTAAGAGGCTAGTGAATTCATTATGTCAATGAAGGTCCTCACAAGTATAGCCGTACAAAGGTGTTTGTTTGTGTGTGTGTGTGTGTGTGTGTGTGTGTGTGTGTGTGTGTGTGTGTGTGTGTGTGTATGGGGGGGGTGGGGCGGTAGGGGTGTGTGTGTGTGCGTGTGTGTGTGTGTGTGTGCGAGTATGTGTGTTACCTGGTAGTGCCAGCCTGTTGTGTTTGTGCATCTCCTTGAAGACTTGATTGAGATCCTCTGAGACCTTGATGTCCTGAAACATCCTCGCCAGCTTGTTCACGTAATCAGCGGGCATCCCTACTTCCTACAACCAAACACACACACACACGAAAAGAGGACATTTTCATACTTAAGAAATGTATGTTTTTCACAGCATCATCATGAAAATGCCTGATTTTTGGATTTAAAAAAAATATCACTGGAATTTTGCTATTTTTCTAAACTAATCAAAGTTTTTTTTAAACTTGAGGATGGGTTTGCTAGTTTAGCTGTTAGCAGGGTTTACTGTAACTCACTCGGAGCCACTCCACCATGTTCTCTTCTATCTCGCTGTCGGCTGAGATGTCCAGGATCAGGCGTCTGGTCAGGTGAGCTTTGTGGTAACGCATGAACACGTCTTTATTCTGCACGTACTTCAACACCAACAGCTGCAGGGAGAGAAGGGGAAATAATTAATTTGTGTGGGAAAGATGAAAAGGGGACTGAAAGGTGTCAAAATCAGTGAATATCACCTCACGATCAGTTACCTGTCCGTACTGTGTATGTGCTGAAAAACATCCAGTGTTAATACGCAGCCTAGACTCTGTTAACTGGCATGTAAACAAAGGGTATGTAGACAAAGGGAGCCCATCGTAGCTAGAAAAATGCCCGTTCACAGTGCCTAGGCTGTGCATTAACACTGGATTGTTTTCTCAGCGCACACACAGTGGATGGTAGCGGATCGTGAGGAGATATTCGCAAACCAGACGGAGCCTCACCACTTCTTTGAGTTTGAGCTCGATCTCCTCTGACGTGAGTTTCTTGCTGAGAGGAGTTTTCCTCAGCAGCATGTCACAGTAGTTCGCCAGCAGCTCAGGACACTTTGACTCTGGCTGCGTCTTCATACCAACACTGTTTACATGGACACAAACACACATTAACACACACACACACATTTAGATTAACACACACACAAACACGTTTATATACGCACCACACATTGGCCCTCATTTATCAATTTTGCGTGGAAACTGGTGCAGATTCTGGCGCAAATACCTCCCTACGCCAGGTATCGCGTGGGATTTATCAAACAGGCGTATCTCGCCAATCTCAGCGTACGTCAGGCCATTATTGATAAATGCGGTGGATGAAAACTAGCGTATCACGCCCCTATATTTTCTCAGTTTAGAGGCCTCGCCCAGAGGTTTTACGACATGGATATACGCAATACGGCACTTCCCTGAAGTAGAAATTGACAGAATAACAGCGAAAGTAGAAAAAAAAGAGTTTCATTTCGGAGCATTAGCCTACAAGCAGCATCAAAGAATGACAGAAGGCAGCAGTTAGGAAGGAAATAACTGCTGCGGTCAACAGCGTTGGTGTTGACTCAAAATCGCCACTAAAAAAAGCGTGTTGCTGTTCTGAAATGCAACCAAATGGGGGTGCGGGGCTGCTGGCATAATATAGGCTAAGTGGTGGAGGAGAAAAAGACGCACCGACTGTCCGATAATGGTCCCCATAAAATAAATACAGGTCTGCAGAGATTTGAATGATTAGAATGTATTGGCCCTTTTAGATAGCACTATTCAAAAGGGTTTTAAAAACTAAAAATAACACATTTAGCGTTTTACTGTATGACAGCATGCGCTTGGCACGAGTGGTCAGCCCGGCCGTCAGCTGCACAAGCCGACCCGGCAGCGATCAGCTGTGAGAGCGCCCACCGTCCTGCTCCACCAGCAGATAGGAACAACGACAACGTGCCGGTTAACGGTGGAAATAAATCGCTCGCTTTAGCATTAATGACACATTAAAAGAGGAACTAACATCTACAAAGTGCGTAAAATAAATAAAATGTTAAGCTGAATGTTGTGCCGTGTATTTTTTGTATCATAAAGAGCAGTGTATGTCTACTATATTTAATACTTATTAGGCTAACATTTTGAATGAATGCAGCCCCCGTGCCTCAATGTCCCCCCAGCTGCTCCAAGACGGAGACAACTGCCCTTTCGCAGTCCCATGCAGCCCTCCTAAGTGGCCGGTGTGTGCACTATTGAATCAGCTCTCCTACTCAGTTGCACACCATAAGCTGCTCATTTTTAAGTGATTAATATCTTTATTTCGGTCTTATTTGCACTGCATTTGTATTATCTTCTAATAATTGTCCAACAAAGTCATCGGCTACCCGTCACAGCATGCGCTGCGAGTCCAAGCTGTTTTCAAATTTGCGTACACGAGCTGAGAGCTGGCGTGGGATTTGAGCGTACCCTACGCTCACGTCCATATTGATAAATGCCGAGATTTGCGTGGAAATGTACGTACACCCATTTTTCTGGTCTACGCAAGATTGATAAATGAGGGCCATTGTGACTAGAAAGATGATCTTGCATTTTCAGTTTTGGAGCGATAACTGCATTACTTAATGTAGATTATCCATTGTCCTAGACGTATTACATAAAGCCAGAATAGTAAGTCTAGTTACTTTTTTACGCAAGGTTTTGTGGCTTGGATTGATTTTTCACCAGATTAAATATATATAGCTCATTTGATAAAACAAGGATCAATCAGACAGCTACACTCACCCTTTCTGTTTCAATGGCAGCTCTAGTTTGAAGATTGTGGCGTCATTGACAACAGCCTTGTAAGCCTGTGTGGGGAAACAGGAGAAACACAGTATTGATTAGATTCATATCCAGATTATATATAATTCTTAGTTGTGTGGCTCTTTGGAAGTCAGATAAAACACAAACCTTATCTCTTGCTGTGAGGAAGCGAGGGTCGTCCTGGAACGCCTCCTTCACCAGTTTACTGAAGCGGTTAAATAAAGTCAACAGCTGCTCCACGTACTTCTCAGAGTCCTGGACACACACACACACACACACACACACACACACACACACACACACACACACACACACACACACACACACACACACACACACACACACACACACACACACACACACACACACACACAAGGTTTAGGGTTAATTGTCTTATTATATGGTCCTACGAGTGTGTTTGAAATTATATTACGATTGTTGAAGGCGATTTCTGTGATCATTTATCAAATGTTTGCTCATTGTGTGATTGTGCCCGTACAGAGGTGATGGTCTCGGCAGCAGCCACCATGTCGGCCAGGCCAGCACTCAGGATGTGTTCCTCCAGGTCCTTCAGCATCGGCTCCATCCCGTTGGGGACTTTGTCCATCAGGGAAAACATCAGGTTCAGCCCTAGAAGTATTAGTATTACATTACATTACATTACATTACATTACATTACATTACATTAATGCATTAGGATTACACACAAGAAATAGTAGTTAGTTGTTAATAGTTGATGCAATAGTGAACGTTGATGCCACTATGTTAGTTTGTGTCTTTCAAGAGAAAACATGGCTTATTTCATCAGCTAGTTAAAATATCTCCCGTTATTGATTGGACAACAGTTCACAAATAACTCACTGTCCGTCTCATTGCGTTTGATCATCCCTGGACATTCGGCAAGGATTGTTTCTTTAAACGAAGTCACGAGCGCATTCACACAACACTCCATCAGCTGAAAGGACAAAAAGATTCATGATAAAGACAAATTTGAAATAATAAACAAAAAGATATCACATAAATTCATGAATTTCATGCATTTATTTGTGAATCAGGAGGGGTTGGGGAGTTATATATGATGTATTTAATGTTGATTTTGTTTAAATGCAGAAATTCAATAAAATGTAAAAAGAAAAACTAAAAAAAAACGTATGTCTAAAATTAAACTTACTGCTTGAACAGAGTTACATTCACGACGTGTCTCTAGATATCTCAGCGCTCTCTTCTCCTCTTCTCTCAGCTTTGTGTCTGCCTGCAGGGAAATATTCATTAACAGAAAAAATACTAAGAATTAAGGTTATAAAAACATAGATTACATGCGTCCACAAAATGCATTGTTATTGATTTATAAAATGAAAAAAAAGGCTGTTTCCAAAATCAGTTCAGTATAAACTTTGGACACCAATATGTTGTAAAGATTAAATAAAGATTAACTCTGAATTTAACCAACAACTAGATTTTTGTTTTTTAAAGAGATGCAAAGTTACGCATAATTAGTAAGATATTTCCAGATTGAAATATTTATTCAAAGATTTCTGAAAGAAAATGTAATTCAAAAAATTATATCTTAAATGTAATTTTTTCATGATGAGATCTAGAAGATTAAAAATGTTGCCCTGTTCACATGCAGTGGCTCGCCTTAGGTGAATTTAAAATAATAACAACATTCTTCATACTAACACTTGTACTTGTTTGTAAATCAATAAAACTGTGGCGTACATATTTCATATAGTTCTGGACTCCGTTCTGTTGCAGGTAGGACGGAGCCTGTGTGCGGTAGAACCTCTCTGTGGAATCCAGGTAAGCTTTCTCAAAGTTATCTCTGTAGATCTGCAGCTTGTCCTCTGGGTTAGAACACAGGTTCACTGGTGGGAGGGAAGCACAGAGAGAACGGAATGAGAAGTGTGTCTTAAACTGTACTGGGGTTTCCTTCTGAATTAGTATTCATACAGTATTCTACAGAATAGTATACGTTTTAGTTTTTTTCATTATGCACTTCAAGAAAAAAGTTGAATGTTGTGAATATAGTTGAAATACAATTTAATTTCTATTAATTCATATGTATAACATAGGTTTTTTTAAACCGTTTAATTGATAGTATTAACTCTATTTAGATTACATTTTAATTAATTCTATTCTATTCTATTATTAATTCTGGAGAACGTTTGTTGTCAAAATCACTTTGTCAAAATTAGTGAATATCTCCTCACAATCTGAGACCTGTCCGTACCTTGGGCACTGAAAAGAAAAATCCGGTGTAAATACACAACATAGGCTCTGTATGGACAGGTAGTGGAATGTGATGTTCACCGATTTTGATAAAAAGTGATTTTGACAACAAACGATCTCCAGAATCACTGACTCCACCTTTAACCATGAACATACCTATTCTGCACAGATCATCAGCACCAATGTGTTTATCAATCTGTCTATCTTACCGTAGGACTCTCGTACTCCTATCACCAGCTGTGAGTCGAAGGCCTCTCCCTGCCGCTCCGCGTGAACCAGCTTCATGGCGCTGTCCTGCAGACGGCTCTTAATGTTGGAGAAGATCGACTCATTCCACGTGTCAAGCATCAACTGTTAAAACAATGTAACGTAAGGGAAGGGTAGTGAAAAATCTGTATAATGTGAACCAGAAATGTTAAATAATAAGTTACGCTCCATATATCCTGTAATCCCAGAATAGTCAAACACAATTTATTTATGAAGCTTTCAATGAAACCTCTTCCATCTGCCTGCCGAGTCATACTCCCTCCCACACAGGTTCAAATAGCCTTTTACGGACGCAAGGAAAGTAGAAATGCGACTGGCTAAAATGTACTAATGTCAATAAACATGGCCTTTTTGTGTCACATTAAATGTTCACATGGTACTGCTCATTTTCTAACTGTAGCTATGTCGCTACTATTTTTGTAGGCACAAAATACAACATAGAGCGTTGATGTTGCAAAGGATGGCTAACCTATTGTGACGTCACTTCGAATTCTGACCTCCGACTTCCAAACTTAAGGAAGGCAGCATAAAATGGAACCTAACCTTTCCTGTGACTTCCGGGATCAATAACTCATAAGCAAAACTTTATTAAAACCTAACTTAACTTGACAAATTGTTTGAACTGTAATTTGAGCATCTGTCAATAAAAACAAATATAAAAAAAATATATAAAAATAACTGAACCCCTGACCTTGCGCACGATGCTGTCCTCCATGTTGGTCTTCTTGTTGCTGCCCTGCTTCCCCATCAGAGTGATCTCCAGCTGGCAGAACGGTTTGGGCAGAATGTCGCACTGCGTGAAGAACTTCCTCCACTCCACGATGTAGGCCTTCAGCAGCGCCGTGTCGTCCTGGTGACTCAGCACTCGCTGCCATAGCAACAGATATACAAAACTAAAGTTAGGAGGTTGTACATGAGTGCCTAGTTCCCTGTTATAATCACTGTACATATCTAATGGGTGAAAGGGGCTTTCTAACAAAAGACCCAATAGAAATAATTTCACCCCAAAACATTTTTATACATTTAGATACAACGATACTCCGATATTAAAGGTGAAGAAAGCGGTTTATTTATGTTAATATAAGTGTTAAATCGCTCTTTATTCATACAGTGATCACTTACATAATGTGCGCGTTTGATAAAGCCGATCTCTCAGTCAGCTGCTCTGCATGTAATCGGCAAATAAACTTTTCGGGGGATCCCGAAATTAATATCAAATCACAAGAGAGAACGCTACAAACCGACACCCGTCTCACTCATCTGCACCGGTCTCACTGCCGGTGCACGCCAGAGCGACAGATGGGTGAATGTGTATGCGCCTACAATGGCGGAGCAGGTAAAAATCCTTCCCAATGTCTGTTTTGATGGTTTTTATCATGTTTTATCACACTTATGGATCTGAGATGATGCTAGATAACTCGCTGCTTGAAGACCGCAGTGCATTAATGTGGTGACGTAGGGACGAGCGAGGGGACTGCTAACTTTAGTAACTGACAGGAAGTTAGCTAAAAGAACCATTCCGCTTACAGCACCTTTTATTTGGTTGAGATCATATTCCCACTAGGACATCGCCATTAATAGAACTTCATATTTCTACCAGAGTTTTTGCAGAGTCTTTGGCATTTGCCGCATTTTGCGACGTATGTCCTGGTTTACGGCTGTGAAACTAGCATGTGTAAACCATTGTGTAAAGCTCCTTAAAAGGAAAGGTGACTTATACTTATTTCCAGAAAATGCTGATTGACATATAAACAGGAATATTCTCATAGCTGCTGCTCATGTAAACACCTTATTTGGAATATTGTCTTAACCAGAATATGGACCTTAATCTGAATACACCGTGCATGTAAACAAAGTCAGATATAAGTAGTTTCCTTACATTCTGTGCCTGTTTGATGAAGTCTAGGATGTCCTCTTTGAGCGCTTGGTGGATCTTGGCCGGTCCTTTATCGTCCCATAGACACACAGCATGGACATCTCTGCAGGACACACAATCAGTATTTAATTGTTTCTACAAGTTACCAAGAGATGCAATAATCAAACTATGATCGCTTTAACATTTTGTGTTTGTTTCATCTTTAATCTGTTTTTATATATATGCTATGTTTGTTTTAAAACATTTGATGTATTGTTTCATGGTGTGGTTGGTGAGCCAATAAACCATAAATATTATTTTCTTTCCATTTTCATAGGAAAAACACACAAAAAAATGGGAGAACAATTTCTCCCCTAAAGTCTATGAATAAGACTTTGCTTCTGAAGTAGCTCTCTGTTAATAGAAGCCGAGTTGTGTTGGTGAAGTAACAGAAACAAGACACTTTGCTCCACAACAGGCTTGCTGTAACAATGAGTGGGCATTAGGTAAAGTCCAGCAGCTGTTGGTAAAAACCGAAACTAATCTATTGCATTGTGTGTGTGTGTGTCACTGAAATGCACCAGAATAGTTTGCTGAGGTATGTGAGAGGAAAGAGAGGCAACTGTTCTTAGGATATGATGCAGAACCAACAGCTGATCTGATCCTACATCCGAGCACTTTCCTAAATAGGAAAGAAAGTAGTGGAGTGGAGATAAAAAAAAATCAGTGTTAATACAGCCTAGCCTAGGCTCTGTAAACAGGTAAACAAAGGGGGCCCTCCGTAGCTAGTAACATGCCCGTTTACAGAGCCTAGGCTGTGTATTAACACTGGAAGAAGTGAGGGTCAGAGTGGAGAGAGCATGACTCACGAGAACAGGTCGAACCACTGTTGCTTGGTGACGGCTTCCTGTCTGAGCAGCTTGAGAACGATGGGACGCATCATCTCCCACTTGTCCTCAAACTGCAGGGAGCCTTTGTTCTGGAGGAGAGATACGGGGATAATTACTTAAACAAGCATTTATTTAAAAGGTTTAGTGTGTAATATTGTAGTATTCAGCGTCAGCTTGTGGTGAGATTGTTAATGGCAACGCTCCCTTGCTAAACCATCCCTTTGGGAGAATTTACAGAAGCTACGGAGGCCTTCAAGGACAAGAAGCTAGTTGCTAAAGATGGCATCATCCACCACTGCCCCAAGCCTTTCCACAACATCAAGTGATGAGGTGAAGGTGTATTTAGTTATTTATTCTATAGAACTTCTTCTTGGTCTTCCAACAGGTGCATTTCCAAAGGACGCCCACTATAAACATGTAAGCCAGTTAAGTTTGTCCGTTCTGTGCTACTGTAGAAACATGGCAGTGTATATGTAGATATAAAAGGCTAATTCTAAGGTCATAATTCAACTACTTTTATTCAAGCAATTATATAGCCTACTACTAATTAAAACATGTTCATAAATATTATAACCGTTCTGAAAAATGCCAATTCCCTCTACACACTGCACCTTTAAACAACATTATTCCTCATTGTCCAGGAAAAATCCTGCTCAGGGGCCCAAAAGTCTACGGCTGTCCCTGTTACTGCATTCATCATGTACTTCAAGAAAACATCAGTAGACTCCAGTAGTGTATTCACCATGGGGGTCTGTTTCCTCCTCTGAGGCGGGGGCGGGCCGCCTGTCAGAGCCGACACACAGCTACCTGTCCTGGGACTGTTTTAATTAGATTACCGTCTCATCACGTTCACACAATATCAGGGGAGTGTTCTTCACAGACAGAAAAGCCATTACCGGCTCAATATGAGTGTAAATGATGATTAACGGGGCCTTGCGCACACAAGCGCTGTATTTGGTGTGTCTTATGTCGGACTGTGTTGCCCCTATGAGGTTCTGGTTGATTCTATAGTTTTGGTGAAAGCTAAGGTTGGATTTTAGGTTATAATCACAGAAATAAGACAGTTTATTGTTCGATTTTTGCTCCAGACAAGGAGGATAAAACAGACTCCGACATTACAACGAGATATGTGACTTCATGCACCTATTTCCCTATTTATTTGTATATATTTAGACTATTTCCGCTTATTTATGTGTGTGGCACATATATTAAGGGAGAATATATGACAGCGAAGAGCCTAAATCTGCTCACAGTTGAGGAAAATACGATATATTCAAGTGCTTCTTACCTTTAACAAATTAGACGACGCCATGTTTCTTCAACTTATCGTCTCGCGGAATCTCGCGAGAACAGACGCTACAGCTGTCTCACGGTTAGGTCATGGTTTCGCTCACTGCACGTCATTTTTTTGAATAATGTAAATAATAGGCTATTATTGATTAATTAGCACTGACAGTGAAATCAATAGGATATGGAGGTGGCTTTTAGGCGAGACACTGCAGGTGAATAGGCTAAAAAATGTACCTTTTAGATATCATGCAACTTTGCCAGTTTATTACTTAAATTAAAACAATTATTTTACAGTTTTTTCAGAAATGTTTGAATATATAATCAAATTTGGTCGATATGTGTCGATTTGTAACTCTTGAAAAACCAACAATCTAGATCTAGGTAAAGCCAAACTTAAAGTATTTATTTAATGTTAACAGCATATTAGTGTCCAAAGTTTTTACAGAACATATTTTGGATACAGCTTTTTCTCATTTTAGAGATATAGGTCTTAGAAATGCATTTTCGGCATGATTTTAAAAAGAAAAAATTACATTCTGGACCATTGATTTATACTAGGCTATATGAAAGAACAAATGTTATGGAAGCAAAATAGACAAAGATCTCAAAATTGAACAGTGCCACAATTTTAAAAATCGTAATTAAGAGCAGTACTTAGATTAGTTTTTATGCTGCAATTTTCATAATAATAAAGCAATGATGCAGCACTAGTCGTCCAGCCTAAATGTTTATCTCATCAACAGATGAGTGTGCTAACAATAGGAACCTTTCATCATCGATTCTTATCTCTAACGATCTGCAAATCTTCTCCAACACATTATTCCGCCTCACACAGATAAGTGAAGGAGTAATCTTTGCCCCGGGACACTCAGTTAATCAGTCATTGAAAGTCAAGCAGTTTAAAAGCTTCTACAGTTTGAAACTCAGTGTGGATTTTTCTCTCCAACATGGATAGTCCTACTAAACAGGCCGATGATGGATCCAGATACGGGACCATCCAGCACCAGAGAAATGGATTTATGAGCAGGATCGGGAAGTTCAACCATAAGGAAGTTTTTACCTGGTGAGTTTAGAGGTGCATAGAAGATTTATTTGGGCCACGTGTGAGAATTATTGATAGTGACAGTCCTCAAGACAAAACGGGGGGAAATTAATTAAACCTCCTTAACAAAGAGTAGGCCTATCAACATTTGGAGACATTTCTGCCAACAAATAGTGAGAATAATCTAACTAAGTATCCGTAAACAAAACATCTAGATGTTAAAGCCAGAGTTAAAATCTTTATTTCATTTTTAAGTTGATGTTAGCGCTTTCGAGATTTTTGGCTCAGAGTTTTTGAGATAATGGCCATTTAAGATGGTTGTATAGGACAAATATACAGACGCAAACAGACAAGCTTCAGACAAAAAAACAACTTAATGTAAATTTTGGACCTTTTATTTATACTATTGCAGCAACCCTGTTGCTTCATATTTACTATACTAACCTGAGATTGGTATCAATCTTCTAAAGTGAATAATTGTATTTCTCAGGCAGCTTGCCCGGACGTTGGCGATGGGACAGGGTCTGGCCTGCCTGATCTGTGGGACAGCCATCTCCTCCCAGTATCTGGCCTCTGACTTCCATGTGAACACACCGATGCTGCAAAGCCTGTTTAACTACGCGCTGCTGTGTGCCACGTACACCACCATGCTGCTCTGTAGGACTGGTAACAACACACACCCCTGGGCACAACACACAAAATCTTTTAGATACAGTCTATGCACAATACCACACAGGAGTTGTATTCTTTTAAATTAAAGGTGGAGTCAGCATTTTTTTTTAAATAAATGCTTTCTTTCCTACACTAAGCACTTCCTATCTATCTTTTTATCGAACTAGTTCAAAGTGACGATTGTAATGCATGCAATTTCTTGACACATAGAGGGTCAATGATGAAATGCATGTCCACATTTCCTACCAAATTAATAGAACAAACAGGGATGTCTACAGCTAGCAGCAGTGATTAATATTGTTGATGATGAAACAAACAAATGTAAATACTGAAGTTCCGGGTTGTTTTTCCTTTAAAACGTAGGAGATGGAAATATCTTACAGATCCTGAAGAAGCGCTGGTGGAAGTATTTCCTGCTGGGTTTGGTGGACGTTCAGGCAAACTACACCGTGGTGAAAGCTTACCAGTACACAACACTCACCAGCATACAGGTGAGGTGTGTGTGTGTGTGTGTTCGTATATGTGTATGTTTGTGTGTGTGTGTGTGTGTGTGTGTGTGTGTGTGTGTGTGTGTGTGTGTATTTTTCTCTAATTTTTTTGGCTGTTACTGCAAATGGCTTGATTTTCATAAGGTGGTTATAACGCACTGTGTACATGTGTGTGACCCTTTAATGCAATTGAGGACAAAAATGTCCGCTTTCAAAAACTGCAATAAAATATCATACATTTGAATACATATTAATATATTTTTATGAAATACATCCACAGAGTTGTGTGTATGTGTATTAAATTAACCGATAGTTGTGTTTCCGTATGTTCCTCCTCCAGCTGTTGGACTGCTTTGTGGTGCCGGTCCTGATGGTCCTCTCCTGGTTCTTTCTGAAGACACGTTACCGTCCGGTTCACTACGTGGCCGTCTGCGTCTGTCTGCTGGGGGTCGGCGCCATGGTGGCGGCAGACCTGCTGGCGGGAAGGGACCAGGGATCCAGTAAGGGCCTCTGACAACAGTTTATAGTTATACTCACTCAATAGTTCTTCACCATATTAATCTCTTTGGACTTTAGTTCTGTTCATGAAACTGTCAAGTTATATGACAAGACACTGCAGGTGAATATTTTTTGTATTACAATATGTTTCAGACATGTTTGAATAAATATGCAAATTTGGCAATATCTAACCAAATTTGGATTTCTTTAGAAAACAATCTTGATGTTGCATAAGCATTTTTGTGTGCGCAATATCTCAAGAACACTTATTGATTTTTTGTCAAATTTGGCACAAACGTACACTTTGAGTAGAGAATGAACTGATTAGATTTTAGTGGTCAAAGGTTACTGCGACCTCTCATAGTGTGAGGTCACAGTGACCATGTCCCATATTGATGCTTCTCAGGAGCTTTACCTTCTTTAAATCATTGCCTACCACCACTAGACTTTCACTGTTCAGCAATTGTATGGATGCAAATAACCACCAGGCGTTATTTCTAGTTTTAACAATATTGTACCACAGTGATGACATATTTTATCTCTCCGTAGCCTCCAACATCTTGCTAGGCGACGGTCTGGTGCTGCTCAGTGCGACGCTGTACGCCGTGTCCAACGTGAGTCAGGAATACACCGTGAAGAACCTGAGCCGGGAGGAGTTTCTGGGCATGGTCGGTCTGTTCGGCACAGTCATCAGCTCCATACAGATGTAAGTCTGTGTGTGTGTGTGTGTGTGTGTGTGTGTGTGTGTGTGTGTGTGTGTGTGTGTGTGTGTGTGTGATCAGTTTTAGGGAATCGTTAAACATTAATATTAATCTGGTGTTTTTTTCCCCTTTTTATGAAGGCTGATCCTGGAACGTAATGAAGTCGCTGCCATTCAGTGGAGCTGGCAAGTCGGTGAGTTTTTGTTTATCAATTACTATGAAAATGTTAAAGGTGCAGTCAGCGATTCTGGAGAAGCTTGTTGTCAAAATCAGTGAATATCTGATTTGCGCACTGAAAAAAAACTTTGTCTATAGGCTCTGTAAACAGGTATGCTTCTAGCTATGTTGGTTCCCCCTTCTTTCTTTCTTTTAACATACCAGTTTACAGAGCCTAGGCTGTGTATTTACAACAGTCTCCTTAAGTCACTGATTTTGACAAAAAAAGTGATTTTGACAACAAGCATTCTCAAGAATCGCTGACTCCACCTTTACATTATTTTTTCTATGACTATAAAGCACCTTTGACTTGACCTAAATCGAACTTAACTTACCCTTGTGTGTGTGTATGTGTGTGTGTGTGTGTGTTTCTGTGTGTGTGTTTGTGTGTGTATGTGTGTGTGTGTCTCCCTCCCTCCTCTTAGTCCTGCTGTTCTCTGCCTTTGCATTGTGTATGTATGCGCTGTACAGCTGTATGCCCATCGTGATGAAACTAAGCAGCGCCACATCCGTCAACCTGTCACTGCTCACTGCCGACCTGTTAAGTCTATTCTGTGGGCTCTTCCTCTTCCAGTACAAGGTGAGCACACACACACACACACACACACACACACACACACACACACACACACACACACACACACACAAACCTGCATGCATGTACACACACACACACACACACACACACTCAACCGGGACAAAGTTACAACGAATGTAACATTTTTGTTGTGAAAATTAATATTTTCTGGGGCTCGTCAATGGTGGTTCAACACATTAGTGGTTTTGATGGTTTTGCAAAATGTAATTTAAAGTTCTAATGTATTCTCTCAAACATTACAGAAACATTAAAACCTTTATTTCTCTCTCTGGGTCACAGCGACCTGCTGAAGGCTAAAGCAGCAGCTGTAATGATTGGTCAAAAGTTAGATTGTCATTTCAATTTCATGAGTTCTCATAGAAATGCAAGCCATTTACATAGTTCATAAACGTAGGGGTCTGAAATCCTTTCAATGACCTTTAAACAATGTATATTTCAACATGTGCTGCATCTGAAAATGTACAATCATTTACATCCATAACATTAAGGACAACATATACTGAAACATTTTAAACTAATTAACTCAAATAATGCTCTTTTTCTTAACGTAAATATTTTCATTTTATGCTACCTAACCTGTTTGCTCCACTTTATTAAAGATCAACCTCCATACATGCTTTATGACCAAATAAATACCCATTTGGGCTTGTAAAAAAAAAAAAATCCTTATAACATCTCCTTCTCCGAGTCCTTGATTTAAAAAAAATCATACAAATGCAAATGTTGTTCAGGAGGTTTCAGGTTTCCACATCTCGCTTGTATAAGTTACATAACTTGCTTTAAACTAGTGTGTCATAAATCCTTAATTGTGGAAAGTGACAAGTGTATTTACGAAAGCACTGTATTGATTACAGTTTTTTTCGATTGCTAACCCACAGTGGGCACAACTGTAGCTCAATGTGCAAAACTCTAACTACAGTCTGCACTACCAAAAGTCACTGAAGCTGAACAGTTCACTTCACCTGCAAAATAGGCTCAGTGCAGCAAACACTATGAACCAGCTTCTTTGAGATAACACACACTGTCACTCAGAACATGCATCAAACCCCAATACACAAATGACAAACTTTTAATTTTTACAGTTTTGAATAATTTGAGTTACTTCACACAAATAAAGCAATATTTTCTTTGAGGAATGAGTGAAATAATTTCACATGAAATTGTTTATTTTATAACATACCAGTTATGTTTAGGTAAACAAAAATAAATGAAGTTTGCTTCAATAGATACATCTTTTTATTTTATATTTTAGTGATAACATTTCCAAATGTAGTATTTATCTGTGTAAATATTCTATAATTGTAATACAGAAATCAATTCCTGTAATGTTGTCATTTACTGTAAGGGTGCAACTCTTACATTTTTGTTTGCTTGAAACTCCGTATTACAGATGCAACTTTAGATCTTTGCAGATTGCGGTGCACCCTCAACCCTGCCTCTCTCAATGAGAGACCATGATTCACAACAGGGTCTATCAGTGTTGCCCTTACTGTATTTCATCAGAAATTACAGCTCAATGTCTTCTAGGTCTTCCTCCACACATCCAGTCTCACTGCTTCTTTTCTCCCTCCAACAACCAGTCTTCCTATTTTTGAGCTTTCCCTATACTGTATATACAGTATGTTCACTAACCAGTCTAAAACAAGACACCTTCTTAGTGTTTCAGTTGAAATTGCAATCAGCAGTGTTTGAAATGCACTATTCTGATATCCATTCTGTTTTGAATGTGTGGTCTACAGTTGTGACAGCTGTGTGTTAGCATTTGAACAAAGTGCTAGAAATCCACATTGTTGTGCAGGCTGTGGTTAAGCCATGAGATAAGTGTGTAAAGTTTTGAAATTTGTGTTTAAGCAATGAAAAACGAGCCACAGTTTGGTCCACATGAACCGCTGCTGTCATAGTGTAGTTAGAGTTTTGCACTTGTCGTTCCAGTTGTGCCCACTGTGGTTTAGCAATCGAAAAAAACTGTAGTGTGAGGTATTGTACAGGGTTCAACATAACTTTTTTTTCCTACTGGCCCGCCGGGCCAGTGGATCTGAGTTTTACTGGCCCCTTGTATATTTTCACTGGCCCTGCACACACTTTTTTTTTCTTCATAATTTAGTGTCAATAATTATAATACCTGTATTAGAAAAATAAAGAAAGATAACCAGATCTAAAGGGAATATCTATACTGTAACAGTATAGATATTCCCTTTAGATTTGGTTATTTTTATTTTAGTTAATTATATGAAATGTTGATATTGCTCATACACATAATATAAAACCAGGCAAACATATTGAATTAGAAGCCTACAACTGAAAGTATGTTGAAAGAGTCGGCCAGTATTTTAAAGTCCAGTAGTTTGATTTTATGATTTTTGATTGTTTTTATTCTTGAATTTGGGCAGTTTAATGAATAGTTCACCTGCAGAAGTCATGTTCAAACATAAAAAAAAAAAAGAGATGAAGGTCTGATCATTCTTTGTGGTGTGGTAGGCTGTTTTTTACTTTCTCTATATGCATTAGGGATGTGAATGTGTCGACCGAATGACCGGTTTTCCACTTGCGCTCAAGTTGACTTTAAAAATAGAATAGAAATACGAAAATCAGGGGGTTATGCCGTGTTTTTAATGGGATATTTCACCGTGTATGTGAGTTCACGTCTGGTCGTGAGCGCGCTGCAGGAGTGTCACTTCTCCATGAAGTGTCAGCTTCACATAAGAGTCCGGTGTGGGACCATTTTTTCAAACTATTGATAAAAAACAATGCAGTGCAAAATATGCAGCATAAGTTAAACGCTCGTCTAAGACTATGACGTTAAATCACCTTAGAAACACACAATGCCTTCGTCCGATCACAGCAGCGTTTCACCGTGTGATCTCGCCAGCGAGTGAGCCGCCGCGCAGATGAACTGTGGTTTGTGGCTAAAATAATAACCGGGGATATTCTCCCCGTTAGCGATTTCAATGGGAAAGACTTCCGCGATTTGATTGAATGTCTCGAGCCTGAAAACACAGTGCCAAACTGCGCGACTATAGGAACTGTACAGTGAGCGGAGTCCCTCCGTTCGTTTCTGTCTACAACCGACACAATCACCGGAGACGCATTCACAGCGTTTAAATAACGCCTCTCATTTGTATTACCATTGGGGCTTGTATGCAAATACTGTAACATTACGGTGGCAGATAAAGGAAAAGCGCAGTTATCACTTTCTGCACCTCAACCTCTGCTGTGGGAAGAAAGAAAGGGGGCAAAGCAAGTCGATTGATTTGTCGACTCGCAGGCGGACGGTAGGCAGCTCTGCCAACGGAGCGAGAGTGCACCCGCTTCTTGCTCCACCTGTCAAAACGCCCACGCATCGGTTGTCCATTAAAAAATATATTTTATTAGGTTTATTATATTGAGTCTTAAATAAACACTGCTTTCATTACGACTCTCAACGCGCATTTCAATGAACCATGATAGTCTACAAAAAAGGTAGTCTACAAAAAGATACTGAACTGTGATTGGCCAGTCACTGGCCCAGGCGGGACAGTGACTGGCCAATCAACTTGCCCTGCATATGATTTTACTGGCCCCGGGCCATCGGGCTATACGTTATGTCGAACCCTGTTGTAGGCCTTCTTTGTTTTGTTTATTTCTTGTAAGATTTTCCTCTCACTCTCCCATCCCCAGTCTTATTCATTTTATTGGAAATGTAATTTTTATAACTGTATGATGTTCTTTGCCAGGTTCATCAATGATGATAGGCCTAAATGATCTGTAGGCTAGTGGTTAGCAGCGTTTGAATACATTGACCAAGTTCCCACCACTAGATGGCGCCAAAATCACCTTTTGCTCAATTCCGAACTCTTAGTAAAAAAGCAATAGAACTGTAACTGCTTATGTTAAGCTCTACCTAAGTCTTTATAAAACATTGTTTAAAGACCCTTGTAACTACTCTCTGTCCACAATACAAAATATAATAATAGGCCCCAATAAAAAAAAGTTTTTTAAAACATCATGTACTAATTCCAACCTGTTTTCTTCCTTCAGTTCTCAGTTCTCTACATCGTTTCCCTGGTGATTATTCTCATCGGCTTCATCACCTTTAACGCTGTGCCAACGCCAGCCGCCCGCACTCACCCTGATACCGCCTCATCCTCTGTCTGTGAAGAAGGCTGCTATGACAACCCCGTGGCCACCCCGAGTGACATCACCAAACAGGAAGTGAATGCAGATCAAGCACAGGAGGATGCAGTTGTTGTTGTTGTTGTTGGACACAGCACTAAAATGTGAACTATTACAGGACGATATGTTTATATATTTTTTATTGAACACATTTATCTATTTATTTTATATGATGACACTTACAATGTACAATACAGAAATGTATATGAAAAGAAAGGTAATAAAAGAGCAAAAATTAACTGTGTGAGGAGTTCCTGCAGGCATGTCCGTGAAGGCACTGGTGGTAAGCAGGGAGACCCAATTCTGAGTGGGACAGGGAGCCAGTGTAGAGATTTCAGGATGGGGGTGATGTGATCATGTTTGCACACCCTCTTCAGAATCCTTGCAGCACTGTATTGGATGTATTAAAGCATTTCACAGTTTTTCTCTCAGGTTACGGATGATTCTGATCACCATTGCTGTTCTGCTCCTCCTCAGTCATTCCTTCAATGTCAGACTCTGTGTGTTTTCAGACGTAGAATCTGTCGTTCAAGCTCTCTGGTGGTCAAAGTGGAACTACAACACACAAAATCTGTCAATTATCCCTGCGTTCCAAATCGCATACTCTTTCTTGATCAGCAGTGATTATTTTCACACAATTTAAAGTAACATAATCATAGTTGGCAAAACTTGGCTCACAAGTTTTTTAATGGCATTTTGGAGTGTGTAAATGTTTCACTGCATAGTATTTTATCATCATCACAAAATTGTTCTTTTAGTGTGTATCCACCTCCTCGTTCTCCTTCTTCACCCTTTGGGCTGTATGTGTCTCCTTTTCTCATGTCTGTGCTTTCTTTTTAGGTTTAAAGTCTTATATTTCGCTAGCCTAGTATATTTTACTGCTGCCATTTTGGCCAGGCCTTGCTCGAAAAAGAGGTAGGCCTATTGATCTCAAGCAATTCTTGCCTGGTAAAATAAAGGTAAAGATAATAATAATCATTGTTTTCTCAATTCTCAATATATAAATCAATATATACTATATATATATATATATATATATTGATCGGTCGGTCGAAATATACAAAAATATTTTTGAAGAGGATTTTATTTATTTCTCTGTTAATTTGTATTGTTACACATACATATAAAAATGGTCATTTGTTGAATTTGCAGCATTAGGAGGTCATATTTAGTGAAATCAAAAGCTATTTAAATCAAAAATATCTTAACAGGCCAAGTTACATGTTAACATAGGACCCCTTCTTTGATATCACCTTCACAATTCTTGCATCCATTGAACTTGTGAGTTCTTGGAGAGTTTCTGCTTGAATATCTTTGCAGGATGCCAGATACAGATAGCTGCTGTTTTGATGTGAACTGCCTCCCAACCTCATAAATGTTTTGCCTGAGGATGCTCCAAAGGTTCTCAATAGGGTTGAGGTCAGGGGAAGATGGGGGCCACACCATGAGTTTCTCTCCTTTTATGCCCAAAGCAGCCAGTGACACAGAGGTATTCTTTGCAGCATGAGATGGTGCATTGTCATGCATGAAGATGATTTTACTACGGAAGGCACTGTCCTTCTTTTTGTACCACGGAAGAAAGTGGTGAGTCAGAAACTCTACATACTTTGCCAAGGTCCTTTTTCACACCGTCAGGGACCCTGAAGGTGCCAACCAGCTCTCTCCCCATGATTCAGGCCCAAAACATGACTCCGCAACCTCCTGTCTGCCGTCAAAGCCTTGTTGGGACATTGTGGCCATTCACCAATCATCCACTACTCCATCCATCCGACCATCCAGGGTTGCATGGCACTCGTCAGTAAACAAGACTGTTTGAAGATGAGTCTTCATGTATTCCTGAGCCTACTGCAACTGTTTCAGCTTGTGATCATTGTTTAGGGGTGGCAGAATAATAGGTTTATGCACAACTGCAAACTTCTGGATCCTACACCTTAGGCACCAGAAGCTTCAAATACCTGTCTGCTGCTTTGTGATGGCATTTTAGCAGCTGCTCTCCTATTCAGATGAATTTGTCTGGCAGAAACCTTCCTCATATTACCTTTATCCGAACGAACCCGTCTGTGCTCTGAATCAGCCAAATCTCTTCACAGTACGATGATCACACTCAAGTTTTCGTGAAATATCTAATGTTTTCATACCTTGTCCAAGGTATTGCACTATTTGATGCTTTTAGGCAGCAGAGAGATCCTTTTTCTTTCCCATATTGCTTGAAACCTGTGGCCTGCTTATCATGTGGAACGTCCTTGTTAAGTAGATTTCCTTTGATTGGGCTTACTTAGCAAACTGATTATCACAGGTGTCTGAGATTGATTTCAATGATCCAAAGCGTCCTGAGACACAATACCATCCATGAGTTTTAATAAAATACAAAAAATTAAATGTTTATGACACTTAGGCCTAATTCCAATTTGCATAATAATTTGTGACAGACTGTGTATATATATATATATATATATATATATACAGTCATATGAAAAAGTTTGGGAACCCCTCTCAGCCGGCATTATAATTGACTCTGCTTTCACAAAAAAAATATAAAAGTGGTATGTCTTTAATTTACCAGGAACAGCTAAGTACTGGGATGTTTTCCAAACAAAGATTTTTTGAAAAGCAGTATTTGGTTGTATGAAATAAAATAAAATGTGAAAAACTGGCTGTGCAAAAATATGGGTACCCTTCTGGTTTTGTTGATTTTAATGCCTGTAACACCATGTAAAACTGATGAATTTAAACACAAAGTTGGTTGGATTATGTTGTTAAGCCTTGAACCTCATAGAAATGTCTGTTTAATCATGAGAAAATGTATTTTAGGTGCCTAAATGCAAGTTGCACTTCTCTTTGACTCTCTGCTGAAGTGAGACAGAATGGGATCATCAAAACAGCTCCCAAAAGATCTGAAAAACAAAGATTGTTCATTGTCATGGTTTAGGGGAAGGCTACAAGAAGCTTTCCCAAAGGTTTCAATTGTCAATTTCGACTGTAGGGAACGTTGTCAGGAAATGGAAGGACACAGGCACAGTGGCAGTTAAACCCAGGCATGGCAGACCAAGAAAAAAACAGGAGCGGCATAGGTGGAGGATTGTGAGAATGGTTGCACACAACCCACAGATCACCTCCAAAGACCTGCAAGAACATCTGGCTGCAGATTGTGTATCTGTACATCGTTTTCAACAATTCAGCGCAATTTGCACCAAAACATCTGCTTTTTATAAAGACCAAATAACTTAATTTTTGTCTCATCAGTCCAAAGCATTTTCTTCCAATATGAATCTGGCTTGTCTAAATGAGCTTTTGCATACTCCATGCAACTGTATCTGTGGCGTGGGCGCAGAAAGGGCTTCCTTCTCATCACCCGGCCATACAGATGTTTTGGTGCAAATTGCACTGATTTGTTGAACCATGTACAGATACACAATCTGCAGCCAGATGTTCTTGCGAGTCTTTGGAGGTGATCTTTGGGTTGTGTGCAACCATTCTCACAATCCGCCGCATATGCCGCTCTTGTACTTTTCTTGGTCTGCTAGACCTGGGTTTAACTGCAACTGTGCCTGTGTCCTTCCATTCCCTGACAACGTTCCTTACAGTAGAAATTGACAATTGAAACCTTTGGGAAAGCTTCTTGTAGCCTTCCCCTAAATCATGACAATGAACAATCTTTGTTTTTCAGATCTTTTGGGAGCTGTTTTGATGATCCCATTCTGTCTCACTTCAGCAGAGAGTCAAAGAGAAGTGCGACTTGCATTTAGGCACCTAAAATACATTTTCTCATGATTAAACAGACATTTCTATGAGGTTCAAGGCTTAACAACATAATCCAACCAACTTTGTGTTTAAATTCATCAGTTTTACATGGTGTTACAGGCATTAAAATCAACAAAACCAGAAGGGTACCCATATTTTTGCACAGCCAGTTTTTCACATTTTATTTTATTTCATACAACCAAATACTGCTTTTCAAAAAATCTTTGTTTGGAAAACATCCCAGTACTTAGCTGTTCCTGGTAAATTAAAGACATACCACTTTTATATTTTTTTTGTGAAAGCAGAGTCAATTATAATGCCGGCTGAGAGGGGTTCCCAAACTTTTTCATATGATTGTATATATATATATATATATATATATATATATATATATATATATATATATATATTGTTTAATATATATATATTAAACAATACAAATTAACAGAGAAATAAATAAAATCCTCTTAAAAAAATATTTTTGTATATTTCGATAGTTTTGTTACTATCTTTGTGTCAATTAGTGCCAGTGTTTTAATATATTCTTTGAATTCAGCCAGGATACCTATAAGATTTGGGGAAACATTTGTACATTTGCATAATGTAGCCTAATTTTTCGGTATCTCATCGATGTCCCCGTGTTGACAAACGTTACGTCACTAGCAGCCGTTAGGTTGGGCAGGGGCTCACGCTGCTGCTGTCAGTGTCAGTCGACGTGCAGGACGTGAACGCCTGGATTAAAATCATCGGATAACATTTATATCACCGTTTCAGTAAAGGATTCAGCTGTTTTCCGGTTATTTCTGCTGCTAAAGCGAGTAACCATGGGCACCTGTCTGACTGTTGGGCCGAACGAGGCGTTGGTGGTCTCAGGTACGTTTCCATGGTTTCCACCTTCTTACGTTATTCTGAGCTAACAAAGCTAAATGTTGATGCTAAACCTAAACATAGCTAAGATTGTCTCAAGAAACATATTCACTGCCTGTTTAAATTACAAACCACCATAAGCTGCTGTTATCATCTAATGACTCAGTGTTCGTGACCTTATTACGGGTTATTTAAATGTAGGGACGTTAGATTTTTGTTATTAACTGTTATTGTTATCTTTAGGCTATTAGCACAGGCGGCTACAGCTATAAGTGTAAATATTAAATTAATTTGTGTGAATAGTTAGTTTCTATGAAAGCTTGTGTGTCTCTTGAGCTAGTCCCAATAAGATGTTATATCTGAAGGGGTCGGGTGGTTAGCCTACATTCTCCATCACCTCTCTTTACCATGCTCTTTACAGGGGCGGATTAAGTGATTATGGGGACCTACACATCCCTTGTTTAAATCAAATGGCTTGATTGGGCGACACCAGTTTGTAAACGCTGCCATACTGAGAAATACAGTGAGAGTTTTGTGTAGATGATAGGCTTAATCAACTTTGTGTCTACTCATTTGGTGATGGCTTGAATGTAACTGACACTCATTCATATGAAAAAGTACTATAGCCTCAAAGCTCCACCCTCAATATTGAATAATTGAACGTGAAGCTCTTGTATTAATGTCCCTGTGTCTGTTCTCTTCAGGTGGATGTTGTAGCGCTGATAACAAGTCGTACAATGTGGGAAGCTGGGCCTGGGCCTGGTGGCTCATCTCAGACATCCAAAGGTGAACACACACATTATTGTACAGCGCAGTGTTAGGGCTACATTGAGAGAAGACAACTCAAAATTATAGTAGAAAGTCGAAATTTTACAAGAAAAAAAAAGTCTTAATACAAGTGAAGTTAAGTTATCTTTATTAGTCAATATTAGACAAGGCTATTTGAAATGTGTCTTTTCTCATATCCCCTCTCAAGTTACCACACTTCCGAGGGGGTCCTCACACAGGGTCAGCCATAGTACAGCGCCCCTGGAGCAGTTTGGGGTTAAGTGTCTTGCTCAATGACACAATGGTAGAGATTGTGGGCACCGTAGATATAATAGCAGCCACCACTAGTGTTACTACTAACAACTGGTGCCGGGGATCGAACCAGCAACCTTATGGTTACTGGTCGGCCTCTAGGCCATCCTACCACCCCAAATATTAATATTATGAGAATGAAGTTGTGGTTTTAGCCTGTTTGCTTCTTTAGATGAGAAATGAGTAAAAGTGTTTTCCTCTGCATAAGAATGAGGAACGTAGCCTGGCTCTGCCCGCCCACCTACTTCCACCCAAATTTAATTTTCCCTTCAGTTGCCAGTCTGGGGATGGGGCGTATTAGTGGGATTTTGCTCAAACAAATTTCTGAGTGTCCAATCAGCAAACAGAGGAAGTGGCTGAGAACGATGACGTCGAAGTCGCGCTCCAGTTTCAGTTGAATGCTGCGTTCCTTTACACTCGGAACTCGGAAATTTCCGACTTGGTAGTTCCGAGTTGCGACCTGTCTGTGTTCTAGTGCATCTGCTCGGGAAAGTATGGGCGCCTACAACCTTTCTCATCCAAATAACTAAATGTTAGGCTCTAGCAAGTTACCGTTGCCAGGTACCGGTAGATCCATAGACTACAATATGTAGTGAAGTCGGAAATTTCCGAATTCCCTGAACGCACCGTCAGAAGCCGGTCTCACGACCAAACGTTTTGCGATTGGTTGGCTAATTCAGAGTGGCACTGAGCAGATCCAATAGTTTTAAACTTCAACAGACACCCGCCTCCAAGTGAGTGAACGTTTGCCAATTACAGCAGTTCCAGACCTTCTGTACAAATGAAATGAAGTACGATGGTCTGGTAGCACCGGGCTATGAGGAACGTGGAGCATCTTGTAAAGTTATAGCCTACTTCTTTTACAAATAAGGAAATACTTAATCTTCTGGCATACCAGCCTCACGTTATCATGAATTCATGTTGACTGTGACAAACAGTAATACTACTCTCTCCATGGTTTTGTAGGTTACCTATTATATTTAAAAAAAAATTTCCCTTCTCTAAAATTACTCTTAAAGGTTGAGTAAGCGGTATGGTCAGTTAAGCTAACTTCCTGTCACTGACTGCAGTTAGCAGTCCCCTCCCTCGTCCCCATGTCACCACATTAATGCACTGCGGTCCTCAAGCAGCAGGTTATGTAGCATCATCTCAGATAAATAAGTGTGATAAAACATGATAAAAACCATCAAAACAGACATTGGGAAGGATGTTTACCTGCTCCGCCATTGTAGGCACATAAACATTCACCCATCTGTTGCTCTGCGCGTGCACAGGCAGTGAGACGGGTGCCGGTTTGTAGCGTTCTCTCTGCTGATTGGATATCAGTTTCGGGATCCCCAAAAAGTTTATTTGCCGATTAGATGCTGAGCAGCTGACTGAGAGATCGGCCTTATGAAACGCGCACATTATGTAAGTGATCACTGTTTGAATAAAGAGCGATTTAACACTTATATTAGCATAAATAAATTGCTTACTTCACCTTTAATATTATTCTTTATTATTGTAATTTTATTTATTTATTTTTCCTCGACCTGGCCCTTATACTCCGTGACGTCGACTTGTGTTATTGTGAAATGGAGCTGAGCTTTAAGTGGCTCTGTGGAAATGCTTTTGTTCCCCACAGATAAGTGGATTTACTAATAAAAGCTTCTGTTCAAACTAATTTGGATAAAATGTTCAAACAGACCACAGTTGAAATGGACTAGCTACCTTGGATTTTCCTCAGGCCCATTATCTGCAGTAGGGTGGATGCCACTCTACTATTGTTTGTCTTGTAATACACACACTGTGTTAAATGCCATAAACTTATTTGTGCTAAATGAACACACAAATTTACTAGTATGCAGCCAAAATATTTTATGATTAAAATAAGTTATAGATATTTATACAGCAGTTGGTTCTGAGCGAGTGATTTGATTGGACGAGAGACCTTCTGAGCGTTCTGAAGGAGTGCTGATATTAGCCAACAACATCACTCGGACTGTTCACCAAACTGTAGACCAACTGTCAAAATCACTCCGCTCACTGATGAGCCGGAGCTTCACTTGTGTGTTATCTGTGTGTGTGACTCAGGTTGACTGTGGCGAGTCTCTCCCCTGTGAGAGGGCATCGCTGCCACACACAGACACACAGACAGAGACAGTGTGCGGTAGTCGCTCACACTCACGTTACTGAAGACAGCAATAGTGTGTGGAGATAAACTCAGGCTGCTGAATAATACGAGCGCAGCATCTAGCTTTAGCCTAGCTTTCCCACCTCATTGTATAACGTTACTTCCCCCGGGCCGAAATACACTCATAAACTCTGGGAAATGAAGCGTGGGGGTTTGGAATGGGCAGCGGACCTTATTACCAACTAGATTAAGATCCGCCGTTCCGTTTCTTTGGTGATTTTTACGGGACATCGGGCCGCCGTGGTTAATGTGACCAGAGTAAACAAAGCAAGACGAGCTCACTCGCGTAAAGTTGTTGCTTAGCAACGCGCTCCGCTCTGGCTGTTGTCGGACTATTTGTGTTGGCGGAAGCAAATACATTCTTAAATGATTAAAGATAACATTTTAAAGTTAACTTGTGAATTTCAGTTGTAAAACTGCTGTATAAAAGCAATAGCACACTCGAGGTCGCATGTTGTCGCTCTATATCAGCACTGCTGTGTTTCTCTTCGGCACTCGGCCTGCGGCCTCGTACCTACGACCGAATCACAGCAGTGCTGATATAGAGCGACAACATGCTCCCTCTCGTGTGCTATTGCTTAAACAGGCTGAAGGCTGCAGTGTCACAGGTCAAGTGCATCTTAGGTTAATGTTTTGCAGTAGTTGTCGTTGGCTGGTTAACGTTTTAACACATGTTATAAATTGTGAAATATTACCTTTGCTGTAATGTCCAGTTCTTGTGTGACCACAAAGGCTTTTGCTTGCAAGTGTTCCTATGCAAACTTAAAGTTTTAAAAGGCATTGAATAAGTTAATCTAAGAATGAGGCCTTAATTGCTATTACAATATCTTAAATCAATCTTTCAAAGGTTTTAGGGGAGTAGGATTTTATAAATGATTTATTATTTCATATTATTTTTCATATCATTGACATAACAGTTCATTATAATTTTGCGTGGCTTAATTCCATATGGTCACGTTGAGACTAGGGATGGGACCAATCCGATCATCAGCGATATCGGGTCCGATATGGCTGCAATCCACTAATCAGATATCGGACTGACACCACCTATCCAAATCCCACTGTCCATTTATTTTTTATTTTAATGTAATTATTTTAACTATACAAGAAAATTCAATCATTAAGCATTCAGAAAAAAAATTAATATCTTCCCCTGTTCATGTGCTGATAAATGATGAATGTTCTTACTGTCCTTTCTGTAGAATAACTCTGGAGATCATGACTCTGCAGCCGCGCTGTGAGGACGTGGAGACGGCAGAGGGAGTAGCCATCACTGTCACAGGCGTATGTCAGGTAACGCCACATCCCAATGTCTACACCAGTTGTTCCCAAACTTTTTCTGCAGGGACCCCCTTTACAGATAAGAAAATGTTCTAGTGTCATCTCTGCAAAGTCAGGCTAGGTAAATGTTGCCCTAGAATTCCAACTTAAACAATTGTACTTTTTCCTTGTCAAACGTAGGAAGTTCCCGATTTCCGATAACAATTGAACGCAGCATAACTATTCAGAGTTGAGATGATGTCACTCTCTCCCTGTGTCTTCCTCAGATCAAAGTCATGACGGAGAAGGACTTGCTGGCCGTGGCTTGTGAGCAGTTTCTGGGTAAGTCCGTCATGGAGATCAAAGCTGTGGTTCTGCAGACACTGGAGGGACATCTGCGCTCCATTCTAGGTACGGACATTCATTTTATTCAACTGTGTGGATACCTGAATTTGTTTTCTGACATGCCAGTGTAAACAATATACTGATTGGGTTTGGGTTACAACAATTATTGTCATTTATGAAAAATCTTCCAGTTATTTTCTCAATGTTAAGAAATGCCAACTTTGACAGTTTCACAGGGTCCAGTGACATCCTCAAATGTCTTATTTGTCCGACCAACAGTCCAAAACCAAAATATAGTCAATTTACAAACATAAAATTGGAGAAGAAAAATATTTTTAACAATGAGGAGGCTGAAATAAACAATTAATTGAATATTAAGAGTTGCAGATTATTTTTCTAAGAATCAAAATATTGTATTAACCAACTACCGGTAATCGTCTTCGCTGTAGATTGGTTTGTGTTGAACAGCAGTGCTTTATCTGTCATTCATAAGAAACCCTAATGTCTCCTGGACCTTTGTTTGACTTAGGTTAAGGGATTAGGTTAAAGGATTAAAGGCTAAAGGGTCAAGACAATTCTGCTGCCCTCGTATTTCAAAATACACAAAACTCTTTGTGTATTAGGCTCAGTCCTCTTCACAGCAGACCTGGGTTCAGTTCCGGCCCGTGGTCGTTCTCTGTATGTCATTCCCCTTTCTGCCCCATTTCACGTCTGTCTCTCCAAACTATCTAATAAAGCAAAAAACTCAAGATGGAAACAAAGCAGCTGCTAGTTTGTGAAATGTGATATTTGAATATCAAGCTACATATGGACGTTGTGTGGAGATATTGACAGTCTAGATTGGATTATCACATATATCGAACAAGACACTCGAACGGACCGTGTCACTTGTCTGAGTATACATGGCCTTTCAGAAATCGGATAAATGTCCGATGCATGGCTGTCTCCACTCTCCACTATGCTAGGTGGCGCTGTAGCCCTTTCAACCATGCTTTCAACAAGTGGTTTTAGAGCCACGTCCGGTTCCCTTCCATCAATAACCCATGGTGTAGCCTATCACGCGCAGGCACACAAGCACAGAACGAGAAGTCCGATATGCGATATCCGATCCCTGTATACATGCAGAGAGAAAGCCGACAATGAACGAATTATCTAGGTGTTCTTATCAGACTTCTCTTGTCCGTTATTGTGCCGATTTGTGTCCGAAGTAGATCGGATAAAGGTGTTTACATGCAGTTTAAAAGTCCTGTTGAGGTCTTATTCGTTTAGTTATCCGATTATGAGTCTGCATGTAAACGCACTGAGTGTCTCTTTTGCAGGAACTTTGACTGTGGAGCAGATCTACCAGGACAGAGACCAGTTTGCTAAGCTGGTGAGGGAGGTAGCAGCTCCTGATGTGGGCCGGATGGGCATCGAGATCCTCAGCTTCACTATTAAGGTGAGTGGAAGGAGCTGCAAGATTAATGTAATCGCAATCATGGTGTAAGCTAGTCCAATTACATGACTGCACAAAAGGCTGCGATTGGATTTGGATTTAAATATGTTTGTGTGTGTGTGTGTGTGTGTGCGTGTGTATGTGTGTGTGTCTGTAAATGTTACCTCTCCTCTGATTGTGTGGAGTCTTAACTGTCCTCAACTTTTAAGTGTGTATAGTTTTGAGTCCAACAAACCATGTAAAATATGGTTTAGTGTGTGTGTGTGTGTGTGTAATGTCTGTTAGTCAGCAGCCTCGATATCCTGTTTTTAATCTAGTTTTAACATGACCTAAAACCATAATGTAAAAGGTCACTGTGTTGAATATGTTTGTATCTACAGCCTCATTAGGGGAGTATTCTCAGCTTCATGGCTCTGATAATTGCCTGTCGGGAGATTCTCCCTGTAGAGTTCCTGTGGCAATATATACTGTTTTTAAGAGATAATTGAAGTGTGGTGCAGCGACAGTGGCTGAACTCAGAGCTTCACTGGAACCCACAGTCCATTTCTATCACATCTATCTATCTATCTATCTATCTATCTATCTATCTATCTATCTATCTATCTATCTATCTATCTATCTATCTATCTATCTATCTATCTATCTATCTATCTATACAACCTAGGTTTTGAAAGGTGCTATATGAATACATTTTTACTTAGTTATGTGCCTTATATTAATCTATTCGTTTGTGTTTGCAGGATGTCTATGATAAACTGGATTACCTAAGCTCCCTGGGGAAAACCCAGACGGCTGCTGTGCAGAGAGACGCGGACATCGGTGTGGCGGAGGCAGAGAGGGATGCTGGGATACGGGTAACATGCTCTTTAAACAGGGAGAAATACACACATGCTATCACTGTTTTATTGAACTTTTTGTGTGATTTTATGTGAGTCTTGAGTGAAATTTATGTTGTTTGAGCCACAAACTGAAGGCAATTTTCTGTCACTGCTGTATGCGATAGACAATAAAGTTTAGACAATAAAGTTTTTTTAATTGAATGGACTTTTTGTATGGTTTCCTAGGAAGCAGAATGTAAGAGGGAGATGATGGACGTCAAGTTCCAGGCTGATACTAAGATGGCCGACTCCAAACGAGAACTGGAGCTGCAGAAAGCTGCTTTCAACCAGGAAGTCAACACCAAGGTGGGCGACCAAACTAGGGTTCAGATTAATGTGTGTGTCACCTCAGGTGTGATTAATGTGTGTGTCACCTCAGGTGTGTTGAGAGTCATATAGGTTTACATGCATAGTTAAGTGGAGCCAGGGTTATGGCTCGCCGTTAAATTGGACTACTGTCCTTGTCCCAGTAACTGAAGGGGAATCCATTTATTTACCAGAGTATGTCCAACACTACGATAGGTGACAATATGCCCCCTTTCAGACGAATTCAGCTTGTTAACATTGGACCCTTTTCAGGTTGACCTTTAACGTTAATGGTAAGCTAGTGGCAAACTGGTACGGTACCATTTAAAGTTGTGGTTTGGATAACTTTACAGCTCTGTCCATTTCATAAGTGTGGTAGAAATTCAATTTAGTGAGATTTTATTTGGACTAACATGTTTACATGTATTTCAAAAGCCCGATTTAAGTTGTGCTAATGCAATAAATCGTTTTTCTTTACTATAATGTAGGAAGCCAAGGCCCAGCTTATATTTAAAGCCTCAGGTTTTTTAAAATGTCTATTGAAATTTCTTGAACATGCTTTGAATTTTACTGTTAAAACGCTTTTTGAACCCTGTTTTGGCTTCAGAACTGTGAGCTTCTATGTGCTAATGTGTCCAGAAAGCAGAAGCCCAGCTGGCCTACGAGCTGCAGGCGGCGAAGGAGCAGCAGAAGATCCGTCTGGAGGAGATAGAGATCCAGGTGGTTCAGAGGAAGAAACTGATCTCCATCGAGGAGAAAGAGATCGACCGCACGGACAAGGAGCTCATCGCCACGGTGAAGAGGCCCGCAGAGGCCGAGGCTTACAAGATGCAGCAGCTGGCCGAGGGATACAAGTGAGTGAAACATGTTTTTTTTCTTTATTAAAGATATTTTTAAGGTGTTTTACACTTAATTTGATAGTTGAAGAGTAGAGAGGTAATGGGAGAGAGAGGGGGATGACATGCAGCAAACGGCCGTGGGTCTGATTTGAACCCGGGTCCCGCTGCGACAAGGACTGAGACCTGTTTAGAATGGTTTTATGAGCTTTGTTGGAGCCATTTAAAAAATAAAAATAAAAATGTTAACCTCTTTTTATTGGGTTTTCAAAATATACAATTATAGCTACAAATGAATAAACATCAACATAAGACATTTTTATTTTAATAATGTTGAGACATTTGAAAATATTTTATTCAAACTAGATATTTGAAAAAGGAAATAGTTTTTCAACTTTTATTTTGGATTTCAACACCCATTTACATGTAAGCTATTCAGACGCCATGACACTTTCAACATTCACATTTTGTCTCATTACTGTTCGACTGATATAACTTAACTACTGATTTTCAGACATTCACAGCACTGTAAATCCCAGCAGAAGGTCTGGCCCTTAGTTACAAGAGCTTTATGTAAATCCGATGAGCTGCAGCTGTGCTGATTTACATCTGAAATCCAACCGCCATATTGAAAAACCTTGATGCTAATTTATGCAAGGCTTAGTAAATATCCTGCTGTTTGAGGCAGAGAGTTTAGAAAGTCAGTGGTTTTGATCTGCAAATCTGTCATGTTCTGACGTTTTTTAGAGGAGTTTGATTGAAATTCAGATCTGATTTTCCTTTTTTTAGTTTAGAGAAGTTTGGAGTAAGATTTAAATGCTGATATTTATTCTCATTATCCTCCCAAAGATCTTTCCCCTTTTTGGTTCATACGAAGAAAAAATAGAAACAATTAAGAGTTAATTGAAATCTCAAGTAAAGAGCTAAAAATCAAACACCCAAGTGGTTTACATTTTGTACTACCTTGTCATTTGCAAAAAATACAGATGTCATTTTAAGTCATTTTAGTCTTTGGGACAGTACCTTCTTTACATCCATCTTTGTAATTCTTCATCTGCTCTACATTGAGGGTCAGAGGTCAAGATCTTAAAAGTAGCATCACTGAACCGTACGTCTTGTTGATTTTATTTCCTGGGTTAAAGACATACTAGGTGGGTGGATTATTATCTGTAGCACAGGCCTGAATCCCGCTGTTTTCATTCAGCCTCCATTTTGCAAACACTTACTTACACTTGTAGCATTAAGTAATATGGAATCAAAAATGCATTTTGGAAACAGTAAAATGTGATTGAATTTCATGAATATCGACACAAGGTTTATACGTTGGATCTCATCAGATTTTCTCCTAATGGAGTAAAAGGCTTATGTGATAAACGCTGATAGAAAAGTTATTTACTTTATGTGTCATGTATGTTCATCGGCATCACAGAAATGTTTCGATAACGTCATGGTATTCGTCTGATTATAGCTTGATATGTGGCTATATGCTGCTATACACAATTGCATCATGGATTTCAAACAAATTTTAAAGGATTTTGAAATATTGTACGATCAGACGTCATGTAGAGAACAGCATCATACCGTGTGAAAGGATTTGTACCACTCTCCTCTCAACAGTTGTTTTTGAGCGATTTCAGTAATTTAAACGTGTGTGTTTTAACGTGTGTTTTAATGTGTGTGTTTTAACGTGTGTTCCCCTCCCCAGGGTAAAGACGGTGCTGATGGCGCAGGCCGAGGCCGAGAAGATCCGTATGATCGGCGAGGCGGAGGCCAGCTCCATCGAGGCCGTGGGGAAAGCCGAGGCCGAGAAGATGAGGCTGAAGGCTGAGGCCTACCAGCAGTACGGAGACGCTGCCAAGATAGCCATCGTTCTGGAGGCCCTGCCTAAGGTAACACACACACAGATGGGTTTATCCAAGTCTCTAATATACATCTAGCTTCCTTAACTTGGTTAATTTGGTTCAAGAAAACTTCATTGTTAACACACATGCAAAAATTTACTATCTGCATGTGGTAGGGTTGGGCGGTATTATCCAATTATTGATCCCTCTAAATCCTCCCCAAATTCTACCCTGGTCCACGGTATTACTGTCAGATAAATCCTATTTCTACTTCAACTGTAGTCTATTTGTTTTAGTATTTTGGCCTAGCACTACATATGACAAATTTACATTGAATTAATCATATAACCATGACACAATGATAGCTCACGTTCTTCATGTTAATTATTCATCAATCATGAGGCTGAATAATACATCACATGATCTCTGATGATGTCATGTGGGAGAGGTTTTGATTGTGTCCTTCCAACACTAATCACTGAATCATATGTTTTCAGATTGCTGGTAAAGTTGCGGCTCCGTTAGCAAAGACCAATGAGATCGTGATTCTGAGCGGAGAGAACAACCGAGTGACGGGCGAGGTGAACCGCCTTCTGGCAGAACTGCCTGTGTCCGTCAACGCGCTCACTGGAGTCGATCTGTCCAAGGTAAGCTAAACATGCTGTTGTTTAGATTTGTCAGTGGATGTGTAGTATTTACTCAGTTATTAAATGCATGAGTTAGGATAATATGGTTTTGTTTGTGGTGGGTTTGGAAAATGTTGGTTCTGTGTGAAAAAAACTTACATTTTTAATAGTGTTTTTTAATTAATTAAATTATATGTATGACTTTTTTTGTAAAGTTTAGAATTTAAATTATCTTTATGTCTCCAATTGGAGCTTAACAGGATTTCAAATCAGCCATTCAAACCTTTGTGTAACAATTGTAGGATATAGAAATGTGTTTTTGTTCATAGCTTCAGAGTTTTGACAATATGTTTAATAATCTGTTGTTCTTTGACAGATGCCACTGCTGCAGAAAATGGTTCAAGCCTGAAACCCACCGGCTCCACATGACTCCAGTACCTGTTGTATGCACTCTGATGGACTGCCTTTAATACACTTGAAGACTTTTGTTGTTTTATACGCGTAAACTGTAAACCAAGTTCATTTTGGAAACCTCTGGTGCCTTACTTTATACAGGACCAGAATATCTGCATGCACTGCTGCTCATTCAAACCAGTTTTTTATTTAATTTGAACATTGTTGTGTTTTTATGTTATTTATATTTATGTGAATCATATAAATTGCCCCGTTTATATATAATATCAATGAAGAGGTGCTGATATTAGATTGAGAGGATGTTGACCTACCAGTCTGTGGAGGGTTCTAAGGGCCAAAACTAAATATATATTTATATACAGTATATACACTCACACAAATTTAACACATATATGTACTTATTGTTACAATTTATTAATCGTGTAATTATTCATTCATACCTTTATTTAAGCATTTAATTATGTATTTGTATAATTATTAATGTATTAATTAATATATTTGTATATTTAGTTGTGGCCATTAAAACCCTCTATACCAGACACTCACTATTCATTCATATTCAGCTGAGGTTAACACCTTTTCTTTGGTATTTCATACATCTGGGTTTTTGCTTTTTCAGACATTAAGGTCTCTGCTTTCACTTTCTACCTTCCCGTACATAGCAGGCCTTTCTGTTGACTTATATACCTCTTTATTTATTGTTAAACACATCGCAATTTCCCTGAATTATCCAAATCATTCCTTGTAATTGTGGCACTTTGTGTTTTATATGTTGTGATTTTTAATCTTATCAGATGTTATTTTGTCAGTGATTGAACAGGTGCTCATAATCTTAAAATAAGTCCCTTTCATTTTACATAATTTTTAATTTGAGACATGATACATATGATTAATATTATTTATTTGCTAGCAGGAATATGGGGAAACAAATTCAGATCTTGTGCTAATACGGTTAAAGATGTAACGTGGTCCGTTAGATATTCAATGTGGATTTAATGTAAAACGTTAGTAGTTTTGGCTTTGATTAAGATTGATGTTAAAACAAAAATATGACAATTGAATGGGCAAATTGTAAAAATAACTCTGAAATATGTTTTTTATTGTCGAAAAAAGCTTGATGTGAATAGATTTTGACACTGAAAGGCCAAACAGTGATGCCAAATAGAATAGACTATTTTTTAATTTATTATTATTATTATTATTATAATAACAGAAGGATTTGTTGTTTTAATTTCATACTTCAAATATCTGTAGATGCAACTTTTACACACTTTCTGTTTTTGTTTGTGTCTGGAGTGACTTTTTTAAATAAGTGACATCAAGTATAGAAGGATGCTTTACGAGAGTTCTTATTTAAATAAAGTTTATTATTATTATTATTATAAAATGCTGTAAAAAGCGTTACTCACCCCCTTCAGCTAAACTGTTGTGACGTTTTTAGTTCGACCCATACATCGTCTCGAGTGGGTGGAACAAACAAGTTGGTAGTTGGTTAGTGTGTTACTGAAGAAATGGCCAGTTTGAGCATACTAACAAAGAACTTAACACAAGACTGTTATTTATTATCATTGTAAAAATGCTTTTAAGTTCTCATTCTCAGTCAAATTTATATTTGCATCATTCTTCGCTGATATAGTGACTTTGACAGATACTGTGATATTGATTTGTTTAGCTTTAGATGTGTAAATATGCGACATCTTTGTGTTCAATTCCCTGTGTTCCCACACAATGTGCACTGTGGCCATGAGTTCCTGTATGCCCTTGCTGCATGTCATCCGTCTGTAACTCAGAAATAATCAGTTCACTCTCATTGAGAAAATTGTCATTCTAATAAATCGAAAAATGCCGTATTATTTTTTTCCTTTACAATTATTATTCTGCAAATTCGATTTACAGACATTGCAATCCTTTTTTATTGTGTTAGGGTGATGGACCACACACACACACACACACACACACACACACACACACACACACACAAATATACTCTAATTAGAAAATAAAAATAGATTTCACTCGTAATCTCCTTGCATGCTTCATTAATTTAACAGAAAAAAATTAGAAGCAGAATTTTATTTTTAATTAGTAAATAATTAAATTTAAAAATGTAAATCAGGAATTAGTGCAAAAAGATGTTCGTATAAAAGGTAGGGCCTTTCCCATTTTGCAATATTTAATTGATTGTTTAAGTTGTAGCCCACTATCTCATTGTAAAATACAATACATATTGGGAAGGATTTAAGAAAACATTTGCGTATAAAATAATTTGCCAACATAATCAAATTAATATTTCCAAATTCTGTTTTTTTGTTCTTTGAAGACCAAACTTTATGTTTTCAAGTGTAAGAATGGGAAACTCATTAGTGAAATTATCATATACTTTGATTTGTTTATATATCAAATTTCCCCAGAATAACACAGGCGTTTTCCTTTGGTGCCTATATGCAGAACAGGGGGGGTCCTGTCTCTTTGCGCATGCGCAATAGCGATAAATGTTGCTGCCGTAGCCGGACAGCAGCACGGATAAACCAAGACACCGGCGATGGTCTCATCATTTTAAATACACCATCCAATTCATATCAACACAAAGATGAAGTTTCCTTACTCATAGCTTCCTGAGGAGTGAGTATTTCCACCTTTTAAAGTGTCTCGCGCGACTGTTTTCCGTCAATGGGAGGTTGAAGTTTTGCAGTGGCAGCTGGCCTTGTTAGATTACAATCGGCACAAAGAACAAGCTCATTTATTCTGACGCTTTCACTCGAGGATACGCTGTAATTTCAAAATGTTTTGATCCCCATTTATAGAGGGCCACACAGTCAGTTCGATTAGCTATCTCCTGTTAAAATATTCAAGCAATATTTATTAAGATATTTTGTTTTAAAAGAGTATCAGATTAAGGCTGATAGCTGAACAGATGGCTAGCGTTACCTAGCTGTAGACTGGGGCTGTCTCTGAAAGTTAACACTAAAAGATTATTATCTAATATGTGAGTCGACATGTTAAATAATGGGATAAAGGTTGATTAAGGCGTCAGCTGAGGGCGATGCCACGACGTGTACAAGTGTCGCAATATCCAGGCTAAACTAGTGAAAATGCTATTTACATTTAACACTAGAGGATAATGTTTTATTTCAGGGTTATTGAGCAGGGACAATACACACTAATAAAACTTATTTTTTTTTAAATGTGATTTTTTTTTTTTCAGAATTAGTCTGGAGGCTATTTTGCTATACGTGCTGTCCCTGGATTGGTGATAAGAGGTCACCCTAAAAAGATTAAGCTATAAATAATACAGATACAGTATAAAGATAGAGCCGTAATAGGGGTTAAGGATTAAGTTATAGGAATGGAACGATGTCGAAATGATTCGGTTATCCTGGCCCAAAATAATTGTGATTCATTACATTTTTATTATTCATAATGTTATATTAATGTGCATACTGTTAAGGCCTACTCACATAGGCAGAATTTGGGTAATCTGGGTAATTGTATTTGTTTTGGCCGTTCTGAGTTCTTTGACCTATTTGGATAACTATCTAACAGAGCAACACATTTCTGAAATACTTCAGATGTTTATTATAACATTGGAAGAAAAGAAAGTCGGTATCTGATCATACCCAGAGGAGAAATGCCACATCTAATTAGTGTTCCTCAATATTCTCCCTGAATTTGATAATGTGGGACAATTTTATTAAACATTAAAAAACATTGTAGGCTATTAACTTGTATAAAATGTAAAGAAATATGTCATTAGTTTAAACATTGTAAATAAAGTTGTAGATAACTAGCCTAAACAAATAACACAGCCTATGTAAAAATACATTATACATTGTCTTTGTGTTGTGCTATTTTATTGTGAACAAAGCTATGCTGAATCTGCCAAAGGATGTATGACTAAACCATATCAAAGGTAACAACTTCCGAAATCATTTCCCAACGTCCTTCCAGTGAAATACATCCTGGAATAAAATCTAGTCGGAACTAAAGATCAATTTCATTTTCCATTAGTCTGACTCTGTGGCTACGGCTAATAGCTAACAAGATGTTTTTGCTGGTGACTTCTGCAATAGAGCCATATAACGAGCTAAAACAATGAGTAGACTTATTGAAGCATTTATTTGTCAAGATAAGCCTCTAGTTCCATCTACGAACTGTGGTAATGTTCGGTTCTTTGTGATAGTACATTTAATTATCTTTTTGTTTTGAACTTTTTTAGAAGATGACGTTTTATTTAGCATTTGACATTGTGAAAATAATGGATAGTTTCAGCCCTACTGTTGAATTTTCCCTCATATCTTTCTTTGGAAGCGTGGCAGAAAATAGGAAAACACCGTTTCCTTTTTAATATGAAATTGAAAATGTGAAGTTGTGAAGTTAACGTGTCCATTCAATGTTTTTTGCCATAATGCAGTGTCACTGTCCCTCTTAAGGCCAGGACACCCCAGTCCGACTACCCGAAAATGGAGTTTGCCGATTCAGGCAGCTCCAGTCTTCCCGTCGCGACCAAAAAAGTGCAAAGAACACACCAAGCCGACTGCTGACTTTCGTACGCTCTGCGCTTGCGCGGGACGTAATGTCTCCATAACAGCAGGCGGCGCTAATCTGTATTGTGGCCCGAAAAAATACGGAAACCGGAAATGATGGGACGGCTCTCTAGACCATAAACATAGATAGAAATACGTATTTATATTTATGGACCATAAAGAGCACCATTTTTAGCAGAGGGTGTCGAGCATGGTGTCGAGCAGTCTACAAGGGTTGATGCATGTGAGTACTCGCTGAATGAAACAAACAAACACATTAAAACGATGGCTAACTGTTGTTAGCCGTTTGTGCTACCCGCCTCACTTCCGGGCTTCACTGATTCGCTAGCCCTCCACAAATCAAATTGCTCCAACTAAAAGACTGCCCGCCGCCATGTTCAATCGGCTCAAAAGAAGCCCGACGACATCTACGACGACCGATTTCACGGCACACACCAAACAGATTCGTGTCCCCGCCCCTCAGGACTCTACGACGGCGATTATCGGGCCGGTGTGTCCGGGCCTTTACCCTAACCCAAAGTCTGACCACTGATTAGATTTTTTCATGGTTTACTCATATGTCATTTTGCAGATTCATCGTGGATGTGGCAGATGGTGTATGAGTCATTACTTCTGCAGAAATGCCCTAATATGTTGACTTGTTATTAGTGGTGCAATCCTGTTTTGTTCATTGTGAACTACAGTGCTGGTTTGAACATGTAGGCCTACAGCACTTCTTTGTGTTGGGAGGTATTCAACAAGGTCACTGGCTTTTTTCTAAATTAAAATACATTTGGTTTCAGGAGCAGTGCTTCAAATTTGAGTCTTTAGTAAGTAAACCACATAGCACATGGTATTAAGAATGCCAAAATATATACAAAATGCATCAAATTTAAATGAATTATAAAGCCATTTTATTTTGACCGTTTTGATCAGTTTCTATATGATTACAAAAGGATAATAATAGAATTCCAGAGGGTGCGATTGCTAATTGACAACTCCTTCATAAAATGTTCAAAATTGATATTTGAAATAAAAGTGAAAGAACACTTTAGATAAATACACATCTCCACGATCAGAAAACCCTGTAAATTAAGTTAAAAAGAACAATGGCTGATTCTTAAATGTGAACATGACTAATAATTTGGGGTGAACATTAATGCAGCAGCAACAACTGTACAGAAACGACAAGAGAATGTGGTGAAAAGAGACTATGGGTCACGGATCGGTGACTGAATAACCGTCGCATTAGCATTGGATTTGGTTCAAAAAAGTGTATCATAGACAATTATTTTTTTACTTTGAGTTTGAGGAAGATATATGACATAATGAGTCTACGCAGCTTTGTTCAATCTAAAAACATATTTTTCCATGTACATCTATATCTTTGCGCAAGATGTGAACAAGTTTACACCGACCCATGATGTAATTTCGTTACACCCTGCCAATCGTAAAAGGTCGAACTGTACTAGGTGTGAAGAAAAGGCGATAGCAAAGTCATTTCACACCAGCGTAAGTGTCTGTCCACCTCTGACCCGTGTCTGCGCTCTGTTTCTCCCCAGTATGGTGCGGAGAGGGAGTCCCATGCTGCATTAGTGGAATAGTGACATGCTGGCCTGTCTGCCGGCATCAGCTGACCATACCAACAGATTTCTCTCACGCACGCAGATGAACACTGGACTTCAGAAATGTAAGTGTGTGTGTGTGTGTGTGTGTGTGTGTGTGGTGACTTAGGCTACTTACTCATGACTATTATAGTTTTATTTTTTGTTTTTCTCTTTGGTCACTGGATGTATAATGTGAGAGATAAAACAATTGCAAAATATTGCCAAAATACAATAATTTATATCACTGTATGAAAACTACTCCTATTTGCAATGCAAGCTTTTTTCCACCATGTTGTGGTTCTACTTCTATTTTAACTTTAGTCATTTCCTCATTGGTCATTATTGGGGATTAAACAATGAGGAAGGTGTGGTTGTTACTGACCTGTAAAACCCTGTAGTGGGTAAACTGTCAGTGTGTATGTAAATTCTCAGTAAGTGTAAACGGCATAAAATGAGCTCAACAAACAAACCCTTACTTCCATGGAAATTTACATTTAGGGGAAGGTGGGGTGATTTGTGCGTTTTGGAAGTTGCAAAACCCCTTGTTTCTAGAAAACCGTGGAAGAAATTGGAAATGTGACCACATATTTAAGAAGAGCCATCCATTTGACTCATCCTGTAAAGAAGGGAGACACAAGGAATAAGATATAAGCACATTTAAGCTCAAAAAACTGTGTTTTGCCTTTCAAAGTAAAATTTCCATGATCAAGGTTTTTTGATTATTGTGTCTGAACAATTATAGACACGTTTGAAAACATTTGACACATGTTTTAGTGCTTTGGTATGCTACACTTTGAGTCTATATAGTTAGCACAATGTCAACCCTAAATTGCTGCATCATGCCTATTATCCAAAATTCTGGGGATGGGGTGATTTGTGCGCAAGGGCCTGGGTGAGTTATAAGTAAGTAAGTAAGTAAAATGTATTTATAAAAGCACATTTATGACAGTTTGCACTGTCCGAAGTGCTGTACATAGTGCATTCAGTAGGTAAACAATGAAGGTACAATAACAATAACCAAAATAAAAGACGTAAAGCCCATACATCCACATAAACACAGATAGTAGTGCAGAGGTAAGATAGTTAATGGGGAGGAAAAGCCAGGGTGTACATATGGGTTTTGAGCCTTGATTTAAAGGCAGAAATGTAGGGGGAATCACATTTGTCAGGTGGCAGTTGGTTCCACAAGCACGGAGCAACTAGTGCAAAGTACATTTCTGAGAGTTGTGCCAGTGGCATGGCTGTATACGCTGGTCACCAAAAGAAAGTGATTGTCTACAGTAGCTCAGAAGAGAGTGACATCTCAATTCCACTTAACGACACCACTGATGAGAGTTCAGATGGCCAGAAAGATGATGATGGTGACTTTGTCATTGTGACACAATGACAAAGACAACTTTTTTTCCGAAAGCTATATTTCTTAAACAGTTTATTCCAGATCCAAAGTTTTTGTTGCCAGGGATGCACAACATCCTGAAATATATGTACATATTTGAGTTGGAGACATAACTGTCAAGGCCTCACTTTAAAATCACTTTGAGTAAAAAGTTGCACAAATCACCCCACCTTCCCCTATATGTAAATAATCCTGGCTTTTAAAATGGGAGTTGTTCACTTCATTAAGGGTGGAGTCAGCGATCTGGAGTATGCTTGTTGTCACACCCCCTTTGTTTATATAATTATTTTTTACATACCAGTTTACTGAGTCTAGGCTGTGTATTAACACCAGAATTTGTTATGATTATGACAAAAGTGATTTTGACAACAGGCAATCTCCAGAATGGCTGACTCCATCTTTTTTTTAAATACACTTTTAAGTAGCCTACAGTACATTTTAGTATATATTGTTGTGATGTATTGTCAAATCCCAATGACCTCGTTAACGATCTAACACACTTTTACAGGGGAAACTACACAGAAGATGAGATCTGCCAATTATCCAACGCCTGCAGAGTTGGATGCCTTTGCTAAGAAAGTTGCCAACAGTCCTCTGACCATCCAGATCTTCCCTAATAGTGTCAAAGTACCTCAACGGAAGCACATTCGCCGCACAGTCAACGGGCTTGACACCTCCTCGTCCAGCCATCGCCACAGCCCGTACCCGTCTCAGGTCAGCTCCGGTCGGGGCTTGCTGGCCGTTCTACGCGTCCCCTTGAAAGGCGTCATCAAAGATATAGACGGAAGCCGAGCGCGGCAGCTTCAAAAAGCTGTCATCATGAACCCTCACACTCACAGTGGGCCCTATGCCACTCAAAGCACTTTAAATCTTCCTCAACCTGCTCCCCACCTACAAGAGGGCCCGTCTCAGCCTCAGCCCCAGAAGCAAAGTATGGTGCACCAACAGGTTCTACAACAAGGCATGAATCGCCCAATGACTTTACAGCAGCCGCAAACTATGCCTCACTCACAACAACAACAACAGCAGCAACAGCAGCAGCAGCAGCAGCAGCAGCAGGCAATGCAGCAAAGAAACATGGCGGCGCATGCACATTCACAAGGTTTGCAGCGACAACAGAATTTGTCCCAGGTTCAGAATCCGCAGCAGCAAAGATTGGTTCACCCACAGGGCATCCAAAGGCAGCAGGGTTTGCCTCATACACAACAACAACAACAACAACAACAACAACAGAGCCAGAATTTACCACAACAGCCGCAGCATCTTTCTCATCTGCACACACTGAAGCACCAAACGGCTCCTCAACAAGCTTTACTACCACAACAGGGAGTGACTCAGGATCTGCGCCACCTGTCCGACGGGGCTCAACTTCACACACAACAAGGTGTATCTGGGCCAATTGGTTCACAGCCCCTTGCCCAGGCGGTGGGGACAGGACTACCTTCTACGATGCCTCCTAATAGCCTCCAGCAGCAGCAGCAGCAGCAGCAGCAGCAGCAGCAGCAGCAAACCCCACAAGGAACATCATACGGGCCACCGCAAAGGAAGCTCCCAGACGCAGACGCCCCACCAAATGTTACTGTATCTACCTCCACCATCCCACTGTCAATGGCATCGAGTTTGCACCAAAACCGTCCGAGTGACTTGAGCAGCATCGTGCACCAAATCAACCAGTTGTGCCAGGCGCGCGCCAACATGGGCACCACTTCTGTCTGCGAGGGACAGATCGCAAACCCAAGCCCGATTAGCCGAAACTTGCTCATAAACGCAAGCTCAAGGGTCTCGACTCACCACCCTGTGTCCAGCTGTCTCATGGTGGGACATCCCGACAAGGCCACAGCTCAGACTTCAAGTGCTGCAATGCATTCACAGCCCAATTTAGCTGCTAGTAACAGTCTACCTGCATTCCACACAGACCAGGAGAAGGTACAGGTACACATGCAACAACAACAACAACAACAGCTTCAACACCACTTACATCAGCAAAAACAACAACAAATGCAACAACAGCAACATTTACAACAACTACAGCATCTTCAGCAGCAGCGTTCCTGGGCGCAGCATCAACTGGCGCACATGCAACAGGCTCCAGAAGGGGCTCATCCCTGCAAAAACCCCAGAATGGAGAATCCAAATGAGTGTGCATTCCCCTCAAGAAATCTCAGCTATACACACAAGCTACCAAACACTCAACAGCAACAACAGTCCTTTCCTCTGAAACACCCAACGGAAAAACAACGACCTCCTTCCCCTATTAATATAAACTGCCCTGTTGGAAATATGCCTTACGTTAACGGCCACTATATGCAGCCAATGTGGGGCAACAATGGATCGGGCCCTCAGGATCTACCAATAGCTTTCCAGGGAGGACAAGCCGCTAATTCTGCTACTGCCTCCGTGGACCGAATTCCGGGCGCGAAATACAGGCACGGGAAAGAGGGTATGTCCGGCCCGCAGGCAAAGCTGATGCAGAATGTGGATTTCTTAGGCGCGGACTTCCAGATTCCAAGCTTCCAGGAGCAAAACATGGATCAGGTTATGGAGAAGATACACAGGTCAGCTATGGGGCAAGTTCAAGATCCCAACAATGGTGGAGGTGTCCACACTCATCACCCAGGCTATCGTTAAAAGCATGGGCTAATCCCCAATAATACAGGTGCATCTTAAAAAAATATCTTGGAAAAGGTCATATTAAGAGTTTATCAAAAAAAAAAATTGTAAATCTGAATTAAACTTACAAAAAGTCAATGCAAGTCCATTTGAAACATAAGTCGATTAATTGATTTGTCATTTGAGAGAGAATTAATAGGTTATTGTCTATTTGAATTGTTTAAATGTTTACCAATGTGTCCAAAATCTCATGATCCAACATTCTGAAATGCAAGGATTTTTACTTATTTTAATAATTTGAGCCTCTTTTACTTTGATTATTACGGATTAGAATACTATATAAAACCAATCAACAAAAGGATTTATAATACAGAAATGTTGACCTTCTGAAAAGTATGTTGAGGAGAAAGTTTATTTCTTAAAGCACTTTGAGAAAAAAGACATTGTCAAAGTCGGAATGTTGAGAATGATACATCTTTGCTACAATCAACGTTTTACCAGAAATAAGCCCAACTGAATAACTGAATTTTTCCATGATATTCTTATTATTCTAGATGCACCTGTATGTGTTTCTTGTTCAGCTTCTGTGGTCTATTCTTTAAGATCTTGCAAGTGATCAATTAAATTCTAATGCTCCAGAGCTTGATTCGTAGACCCCACCAGGTTGTGATGTTTCAAAGTATTCCTCAGGTCTTAAGCCATGTCGTACCTTTGTTTCAGATGAAGGGTTTTTGAGATTTCTTTGGTCCACTGTTGCGTAGAATTCCTCTTTTTCGTCACTGGCATGGATGTGCTGCTCTTTGTTCATGTATATATTGTGTTCTAAAATATTCCTTTTACAGCTGAGAATATGCTTGCCATATGATTGTCACAGTGCTTTTCCTATAGGTTGACATGGAACAACAAACTCAACTTTTTTCAGCATTTGTGGCCTTACATCTGCTTAAAGGCAAGATTTTAGGATGTCCTCGTGTAATGTTTTTATTTGCAATTATTTATCCTCTGAACAGGTTTGTGATTATTTTTTTAATAAGGTTACATGTATATGCAATTAATAAGACTGTTTTAAGGATTTTGAT